>NC_138197.1:65780699-66103199 GCF_964194105.1 Spermophilus citellus
AAATTAGTATTACAATTTGGATATGAGGTGTCCCCAAAAAACATTCTGCAAGAATGTTTCACGTTGAGATGATTCAATAATGAGAATTGTAACCCATTAGTCCATCCTAATGAATGGAATAACTGGGTGGTAACTTTTGGCAGATGGCACATGGTTGGAGGAGGTGAATCACTGGAGGATGTGCTCTGGAAGGGCTCATCTTCTCTGTAGCCTCCTCTTTTCACTCTGCTTCCAGGCCATGGTGAGGTGAACAGCTTTCCTCCACCACACACTTTGGCCCTAAGATTACACAATACCTCAGACCCGGAGCAATGGAACTGTCTAACTATGTACTGAACCTCTGAAACCATAAGCCCAAATAAACTTTTCTCCTCTAATTTGTTCTTGTTGGGTATTTTGATCAAACTGATATAAAGTTGACTAACACAATTGGCAAGAACAGATTTTGGGAGAAAGATATTTAAATAGACCTTGCTGAATTGGCAAAAATTACAAAGAAATTTGTTTCATGTATATCTTCATCAAGGGTGATCTCAGCAGAGAAGGATTTTAATAATTAAGTGGAAAAGGTTATCTTGCTTTATGGATACTGGTTATCATTTTCCCCAGCCACCCCCTGTCATTACCCAATAAGCTCATGAAAATGGCAGTCATGGTGGCAAGGAAGGAGGTCATGCACAGGCTGAGCAACATGGACTTGAACTCGCCAAGGTCAACCTGGCTATGACCATGCTGAGTTCCCAATAAGCCAGCATCTGAGATCAACACTGAGCCCCCAGGAGAGAATCATTTGCCATAAGCCAGTATGTGGTAGCAGGTCAATTCCATCAGACTACTTCCAACATGGGAAGGGCAGCATTTTGTCCTTACTGGAATGCATATTTACTCTGGATAAGGATTTACCTGCTTCTGTGAACTTTCAGAAACTTCATCCACTGTCCTGGCATTATACAGCATTGCTCTGGCCAAGGAGCTCACTTCATAGTGAAAAAAGTGTGGCAAGAGGTCTGGGCTGATGGAATTTACTGTTCTTACCAAGTTCTCCTCCATCCTGAAGCAGCTCACCTATAGAACAGCAGAATGGACTTTTGGAGACTCAGTTACAGAATCAGCTAGGGAGGAATAACTTGCAGGGGTGGTTATATTTGCTCTGACACATTAAATCAGCATTCAATATATGGTGTATTTTCTCTCATAGCCAGAAAAGGGTCCAGGTTTATGGGTCCAGTAATCAACAGATGGAAATGGAAGTGACACCACTCACTATTACCCCTAGTAAGCCACTAGCAAAGATCTTCCTTTCTGTTCCCAAGATATTATGCTCTGATGGCCTAGAGGCCTTACAGAGGGAGAAATGCTTCCATAAAAAGACACAACACAGATTCCATTGAACTGAAAGTTAAGACTGCTACCTAGTCACTTTAGGCTCCTTGTGCCTCCAAGACCAAGAAAGAAGTTAAGGTATTGCTGGCAGTGGTTGGTCCAAACTACCATGATAAATTGGATTACTTACTATTCCACAATAGATGTAAGGAAAAAAAAAATGTATCTTTAGGGATCTCAATGTTACTGTGCCCCATTACTAAGATCAATGGAAAACTACAGTAATCCAACCCAAGCAGGACTGTAGATGGCCCAAAATCTTCAGACATGAAGGTCTAAGCCAAGCTACCAGGTAAAGAACCATGACCAGTTGAGATACTCACTAGAAAAAGAATACATAATGAGTAGGAGAAGGAAGTTACAAATACCAGCCACAACCACGTGGCCAGTTATAGAACCCAGGTCTACAATAGGCCTGAGTATTTCCTCTCTATTTTGACATAAATAGTTCAGTGTATATGTATATTTATTAAGCAAATATCTTTGTTTTCTTTCCTCTACTACTCCCTTACCTTGGAACATAAGATGTATCAACTTTATATCAGAATTTATGTACTGTTAACTTTACATCAGAGTATTTAAGTTACAGGATATCAAGAAGAAAAGTAAACATTACTCAAGGATTTACTTCCTCTTCTAGGAAAGGAATTATTATGGTTTTAGTTGTATACAGGACAGTTGTATCATGTTAGACAGAATTATGACCTTGTTGTCTTTGTTTGGAGATTAAGTACAGTTTTAAAAGATGCACATATGTGGCAAGTTGACAAAAGGTAGGAGTGTGACAGTTAATTCTATGTGTCACCTTGACAGGGTTAAGGGATGCCATCAGAGACGATAAAACATTATTTCAGGGTATGTCAGTGAGGGTGTTTCTGAAAGAAATTATAATTTAAATCAGTCGAATAGAAGATTGCCCTCACCAACTTGAGTGGTCATCATCCAGTCTACCAATATCCTGGATAGAATCAAAAGCAGAGCAAGGACTCTCTTTCAGAGCTGGAACATCTGTCTTTTCCTGCCTAAAACACCACAACTTCAGGTTCTAGGCCTTTGAACACTAAGACTTAGACCAGCCAACCTCCCCATCCAGGGCCTAGGGCTTTGATCTCAGAATGAATGACACCAATCGTTTTCCTGGTGTTCTAGTTTGCAGATAGCATACCCTGGGACGTCTCAGCCTTCATAGTTGTGTGAGCCAATTCCCATAACTTGTCTCTGTATCTCTCTGTATAGCCTATCGCTTCTTTTTTTCTAGAGACCCTTGACTAGGATAGTCATAGAGCTTACAAACATGCCAGAAACAGGCACAATCCAAATCCCTTGCCCTCCCCTCCTCACACCTTCTTAAGACACCTGCTAGAATGGGTGATAGGAACCGGACAACTACTCATGGTGCTCAGGAATAAAAGGGAAAGAGGGTCAGAGAATATTTCTCAAGGAAGGGGTTATAAACAGCCCTGAGACTTAGTGACATAACCTGGAGTGTAGTACAGTATTTCTTAACCTGTTTTCCAGAATTGCTTTTCCTCTAGACTTTTAAACATTTTCCCCTAATCTCCACCTATTATAAAATGTTAATATCACAGATAAATCTCACATCTGCTAGTGTGTTCTGGCCTTTGGAAAGCCATAAATAATTGTAATATTTAAGTTTTTTTTAATTACCCCTCCCCCATAATTTCCACCTCTCTGATGACAATATTTCCTTTGTTGAGAATGCGTGATCTAGCACATTCCATTCACCTTGTGAGACCTGTCATTGATTTCATGGAATCACAAAATCTCAGGGCTAAAAATAATTTAAAGGTTTTTTTTTACCTTTCTGCAAGAACCTGGACATCTATCCTGTGTCTGCACATTTACAGTGAGGGGATTCACCACCTCAAAGGCAGCCCAATCATCCTTGGAGGGTCCTTTACTAGAAAGCTCTCTCTTAATGTGAGCGCAGATCTGTCATGTCTAATTTCATTGAGTGACCTGAGTTCTACCTTTTCCTGATGTACAGAAGGCACAAAATTATATGCAATGGAGGATAGAGAAATGTACAATATTTCATTTCTGTTCCTTTTATTCAAGGAAAACTTGTGGTCAATCTACCTCAGACTTTGTGTTTCTAGACTTTATATCTCTAATAGTATAGTGTAAAGTTTCTGAAGCTTTTTGAAGAAGCTACACCACACTAATTCATCTTACTGTCAACTAAAATTTCTCAGCATTATGGTTGTTTTTAGAGGTAGTAGAAGTGGTACAATAGAAAAAGCAATGGAATTGAGAGTAGAACAGCAGTGTTTGGTCCTTTTTAAAGGCTACATTTTTACTTAAAATCACATAGGTAATCAACTACAGAACTAAAAACATTAATAGAGCTATAAGGCATGAGTGGAAGTAGAGGCAAGCTGGAGGTAGATGATAGAGAAAGAAGGATAAACTAAGCCCTTGTCCTTCACAGTGGGGAATCAGTAGGATTGCCTAAGTGCGAGAAGCTGAGAGTAGAGAGACAGATTTATTTTGAGTTATGGAAATAACTCTGCAAGTCTGAAACTAGAAGATGAAGAATGGGATGACTAGTGGGTGGAAGATTCTTATGTGTCTTCATAAGGCCCTTGAAGCTATGAGTTTTTACTAAATACATATATACACTCATTAAAATTAAAAACAAAGAAATGGGGGCTGGAGTTGTAGCTCAGTGGTAGAGTACTTGCCTAGCACGTGTGAGGCACTGGGTTCAATCCTCAGCACCATATAAAAATAAATAAAGATATTGTGTCCATCTACAACTAAAAAAAAAATATTATGACCTTGTTGAATCACTGGAGGATGTGAAAAAAAAAACAAAAAAATAGGCTGGGGCTGTAGCTCAGTGGTACAGCACTTACCTAGCATGTGTGAGGCACTGGGTTCCATCCTCAGCACCATATACAAATAAACAAATAAAATAAAGGCATTCTGTCCATCTACAATTACAAAAAAAAATAAAAACAAACAAACAAAGGAATGATAGAATGAAAAACAACCTCAGAAATGCTCTGTCACTAACTGCTAGGCTGATTTGAAGAAGTCACCTAATCTTGGACTGAATTTTTATGTAAAGTGGGAAGTGTGCTAAGTCAGCGGTTTTCAATGTTTGTAAAATAAAATACTTTACAGAATCCCTATACATTAAAGGAAATTTAATGGTTCTTCTCTGATGGGGGCATTTAACTCACTCCCTTATTGCTTTCCTTCACAGGTTTGTCCTCACCCCGTCCACAGGCAGCCTTGAGACATTTCATCAGAGAATTCCAAGAATTTAATTGTAAAACCCTTAGTCTACATCATGGTTTTCCAAATAATGGACATTATCCATAAATGTGACTTGGAACTGGTACCGTACTTTTTGAATAAAATGGAAAAATCAGGATGCATGCAGTCCACTACAGTATTTTGCAGAACTCTTATTTCCACTGTATATATGTGAACCAAATGAAGATGGGAAATGTGTTTCTTGCTACCAGTCACAATCAAAATGTTCCCATTATTTTTCCCTACTCTAATATTCTCTGAGTCATTTGGCTTCTCTGAATCATCTCTTTTAGGTCCCTCATATATAGCAGTCCTAATTGTGATAGGGTTTTAACCTTCTGCTAGGAAGTCTTCATATTCCCACTAGGCATCACAAAGACTACTGGTTGATCTGGAATGCTGAGTCCCACAGGGGGCTGCTAGCATGCTCAGGTCTTGGAAAGAGAAAAAAGAGAGGACATAATTTGTAAATCCTCCAAGAAAGTCTCATAGATACTGTTTTTCCCTTTGCCCTCCCCCACCTACTGGACCAAGAACAGAAACAAGCAGGTAATGCAATAGCAAACCACACTTAAATTACTTAACCTCCATTACTGAAAAAGGTGGCCAATAGCTCTTAGTGAGTTTTTTTTTTTTTTTTTTTGGCAGCAAAGTCCTAAACACATAAGGAATGTCTCAAATTTCATTTTGTTGAATGCAAAATAAGTATGATGCTCTTATTATAGTACCATGAGCTCAGAAAGGCACTATGTTCTCATAAATGAAATAAATCTAGAATAGATACCATGGGGAGAGAGGTAGATTGAGTCCTCATGTCCCAGGGGGCTTCCTGACTCTCTAGAAACTAAAATATTTTTGTGTTCATATGTGCATATTTTTTCCTAGGATAAAAGGTCAATCACTTTCAACAGCTTCTCAAAAGAATATGAAATCTAAGAAAGGTTAAAAATCAAGGTAGAGGATGACGTTCATTGCCAGCTCAGTAAGAACCACTATCTCCAGGTGAAACAAATTTTGCCTTTACCTCAATCAATAGAAGGCTTTGTTTTTCCTCTGTTGGAAAGGACTTGAAAAAGCATGCACATCTGCCTTCACCGTGGATTCAAGAGTTCAAAGGCAGACAGCCTCACATAACATATGGCCAGCACAGGGAGGCTTCACATCGGTTACACTTGCTACCAACTGGCAACGGGCCCCTGAGCGGGCACCTATGAGAGCACCCTCTGCAGATCATGGCCAACTCGACAGGGGGCAGCAGGGCACAGTGAGAAAACAATGGCAAAGCTGTCTTTATGATTTAGGGTTCTTTGCTGTTTCACAAGGTAAGGCTATATAAAGTTTATACAAAGTCTTCCTTCCCATAGTTAAGATAGAGTGGACACTACATTTATTTTCTTTCTTACACCTTATAACAATATTGAGACAAAAATGCCTTCATGGTGTAAAACTGACACAAGTGGTTTTTTACCAGTAAAAACTTCTAGTGTGTCTAGAAATGTACCTCTCCAGAGTGTGGTCAGAGCTTTTCTCCATCTCAAAGCCTCAGGTAAAAACACTTTTCTTCCACTTACTAGGAACGATGTTCAATATATCATCTCGCGTGGCCAGAAAAGGAGTCTACATTTCAAAACACAGAAAATTTGAAGGAAGGCTATCAACAACCATTAGACCCAAAGTGCCAGAAGGTTCCGTGCCAGGACTTTTATTTTTGTTTGTTTGTTTTTAAGCACCCAATACAGAATTGCATCTAATACAGAACAGAGCTTTGGGATAATGCAGATCTGAATCCTGGCTCCATTGTACCCTCACTTATTTAACCTGAGTTTCACTTTAAACATCTATATAATAAAATAATATCCATTGCCTGGTGTGGTTACTGTGAAAGTTTTTTTTTAAAGATGTAATACTCCCAGAAAATGTAGCTGCTCCATACATGTTGGTCCCTTGTCCCTGCCTCTTACAGCCCCCTCACTCCCCACTTAGATTCCCCCTTCTTTTTTTCTAATACCATACAAAGATTCAGGAGCCTCTTTGCAACAATTTCAAGTCCACCTCCATGGTTACAATAAAATAGGCAGGCAGGAGAAGGGCTCAGGTATGTGCCAGACTGTGCCAGAAGGCAAGATGTACTGAGACCAGCAAGGCTTACATACCAAGTTTGATCAGTTTGGTTTGATGACCTCAGTTTAAGCAAAAGGTCAGTTGTCACCTGATGAAGTAGTCAAATGCACAAAATGCACAATGCACAGAGACTGAGTACCCAGTGTCTGGGAGTCTGTCCAAGGGCAGTAGAAGGCCCATCTGTTGATGAGGATTCCAGATTAACTACAAGGATGGCTTGGACCCTCACTGGGGCACTGGATTGTAAATGGAAGTCTGGTTCTCTAAACATGAGGCAGGGTGAAGAAGTCTGTCAAGAAGCCTATCACTTGGATAAGCAGCACTGCAGGGTTTGTAGAGTGAAAAACAAGGTGGGCATTATGCTACTAAGGTCCTCAGGATAAGTGGTCATCGCTGGAAAGTCACATCTGGGTTCTGCACAACAGGAGCAGGGGAGGGGGGTCATACTACATGTCCTCTGGAAATGAAAGAGAGAAAAGGAGAGTGTGATTCTAGGCCAACCTAGAATGAACCACCTAGGTCTACAGAGTGGAGAAGGACAGAGCTGGAGATAGAAGAGCAGAGGCCCCAGAGAAGCAGGATGCAGAGTAAAGGGGGAAGTCTCTCTCCCCGATTTTGTGATTTCTCCAAGTGAGTCTTCTGCAACCATTTTCTTAAAAGATAATTTATAGTCATATGGTTATGGAGACTATAATGAGAAGATATTAGAATAGAAATTAGGGAACACATATCATAATACTGGTTAGTGGGCAAATCTATATACTTGTGAGAAAATGGGATATACAGGAAATTCAATTTTGCTATGAAACTAAAATTGCTCTAAAAGAATAAATTCTAGTTTTTTGTTTGTTTTGTTTTTTGTTTGTTTGTTTTTAAAGAGTTAGCAGATATTCTAGGCTCATTTCTTCACTGCCCAAGGAAACAGCCTCCTCCCCAGAAGCCCTGCCCACCCTGCCTCACTACCTCTTCAGTCCAGGTTTTGGCTAAGTCTGGTAGACAAAACATGCTAAATACTGAAAGTCTGTTCTTGCTTTCCAAAAAAGCATCAGCTGTTCTATTTCAGGTACATACACCCAAATGGTTGAATGTCAGGAAGACAGTCATCTCTGGAATAATCAAGAGGAAACCAGGGGTTAAGCCTATTTTCCTCACTTTTTACTAACAAAATTTAATTATTCCCAAGGTATATGAGTCAGATTTCTCCGGAGACACAGAACCAGGTTGAATATTAGAGATTAGGATGGACACATAAAGAGACTTACTACAAGGAACTGCTCATGTACTAGAGTGCCAAGAGCTGCACTGGCATGCTGGACAGCCGGTGACGCGGTCCCCATCTGATGGGAGGAAAAGACTGATGTCCCACATCAGTGAGGCAGTTTCCTCTTACTCAGCCTTTTTGTTTTGTGTAGGTCTTCAGAGGACTGGACGAGACCTCCTCATGTCAGGGAAGGCAACCTGCTTTACTCAGTCTGCCTGTTCAGACACTAATCTCATCCCAAAACACCCTCACAGCCACACTCAGGATAATGTTGGACAAAATGTCTGGGTGCCCCGTGGCCAAGTTGACACATAAAGTCATTCATCAACAAAGGTTTGGATGTCACCTTCTTTTTATTTCTTTTGCTATCATCTGCAAAGGGTGACCATAATGGAAGGGCAAAGTGACGTGAGTGAGAGGGGCAGGCAAGCCAAGCTGTAGACACCAGCATCCTCCCCAAGAAATGGAGAATTTTCCCATTGGTCCGTGTAAATATACCATCCCTTCTTTGAAGGAAAAAAAAAAAAAGAGATGTTTGAATTTTATTTACTAATTTAGGTCTTGTTGTTGTTGTTGTTCAAAAGTTTTATAGAAAACAAATCCCACAAACTTAACACTCAAGACTATTCACAAATTCCTTTTCTCTGCTGTGCTTGGTCAAGGTAGAAGCCCACATTTGACAACGGGTTCTGCTCCTTTTTGTTTAATCTTTTTTGGCAAGAGCAGACCACTTCACGGGACTTGGGGTCAGGGGCCTCGCTCTGAATCCAAGCTTCTGCTGTGCAAATGTTAACAAGTCATTTTTCCACTCCAAGTGGTTTTCCCTGTTGTAAAATTAACATTTTATTATTCACAGATTGCTGTGAGGATTAAATGAACTAATGTATGATGAAGGGGTTTGTACACTCTCAGTTATTATGTAAATGTTGGCCCACATTCTATCACTGCATTAGTGGTACTAGCCGCTGTCATAGTAATATTACCAAGATTTGTGTATGAGTTTCCTATTGCTGCTGTAACAAATTGCTACAAACTTACTTGTTTAAAGCAACAACTTTAAATTTATTACCTCATAGTTGTAAGAGTCAAAAGTTCAAAATGGCTCTCCCTGGGCTAAAATCAAGGAAGGCTCCTTCTGGAGGCTATGGGGTAGAATCTGCTCCTCTGAAGTTTTTAACTTCTAAGTGTACCCACATCCTTTGGCTCATGGCTTCATTATCCATCCTTGAAGCTAACAATATTGGGTCAAATCCTCCTCATACTGCCATCTCTCTGGTTCTATATTCAGCTTCTGTCTTCCACTTATGAGAACCTTTGTGATTACATCACACCCAGAAGAAAAATCCAGGATATTCTCCCCATCTCAAGGTTAGCAGAAGAGGAAACTTAATTCCATCTGCAATCTTAATTTCCCCTTTGCTATAAAACTTAACATATTTACAGGTTCTGGGGATGAGGATGCAAACATCTTTGAAAGAGACAGTATTCTGTTTACTATACATTGTTTACTCATTCTCCAACATAAATCCAAATTTTAAAATACTGTCCCACCCATAGCACAAGAGTTAATAGCAAGAATCAACAAATGGGACTTACTTAAACTAAAAAGTTTTTTCACAGCAAGAGAAACAATAAGAGAGGTAAATAGGGAGCCTACATCATGGGAACAAATTTTTACTCCTCACACTTCAGATAGAGCTCTAATATCCAGAGTATACAAAGAACTCAAAAATTAGACAATAAGATAACAAATAGCCCAATCAACAAATAGGCCAAAGACCTAAACAGACACTTCTCAGAGGAGGACATACAATCAATCAACAAGTACATGAAAAAATGCTCACCATCTCTAGCAGTCAGGGAAATGCAAATCAAAACCACCCTAAGATACCATCTCACTCCAGTAAGATTGGCAGCCATTATGAAGTCAAACAACAACAAGTGCTGGCGAGGATGTGGGGAAAGGGTACACTTGTACATTGCTGGTGGGACTGCAAACTGGTTCGGCCAATTTGGAAAGCAGTATGGAGATTCCTGGGAAAGCTGGGAATGGAACCACCATTTGACCCAGCTATTGCCCTTCTCGGACTATTCCCTGAAGACCTTAAAAGAGCGTACTATAGGGATACTGCCACATCGATGTTCATAGCAGCACAATTCACAATAGCTAGACTGTGGAACCAACCCAGATGCCCTTCAATGGATGAATGGATTAAAAAATGTGGCATCTATACACCATGGAGTATTACACAGGACTAAAAAATGACAAAATCATGGAATTCGCAGGGAAATGAATGGCACTAGAGCAGATTATGCTTAGTGAAGCTAGCCAATCCCTAAAAAACAAATACCAAATGTCTTCTTTGATATAATGAGAACAGCTAAGAATAGAGCAGGGAGGAAGAGCAGGAAGAAAAGATTAACATTAAACAGAGACATGAGGTAGGAGGGAAAGGGAGAGAAAAGGGGAATTGCATGGAAATGGAGAGAGACCCTCATTGTTATACAAAATTACATATAAGAGGTTGTGAGGGGAATTGGAAAATAAACAAGGAGAGAAATGAATTACAGTAGATGGGATAGAGAGAGAAGATGGGAGGGGAGGGGAGGGGGGATAGTAGAGGATAGGAAAGGTAGCAGAATACAACAGTTACTAATATGGCATTATGTAAAAATGTGGATGTGTAACTGATGTGATCCTGCAATCTGTATTTGGGGTAAAAATGGGAGTTCATAACCCACTTGAATCAAATGTATGAAATATGATATGTCAAGAGCTTTGTAAGGTTTTGAACAACCAATAAAAAAAACCATTTTACACTTAAAAAAAATTAAAATACTGTCCCTCTACAAAGTTCTTTACATTTATTTTCCCTGATAAGTTTGAAATTAACAAACAAAAAAACCATAATAGTGACTTTTTTTTAAGAGAGAGAGAGAGAGAGAGAGCATATCTTTTTTGTAGATGGACACAACACAATGCCTTTATTTTTTTTTTTTTATGTGGTGCTGAGAATTGAATCCGGGTCCTGCCCATGCTAGGCGAGCGCTCTACCGCTGAGCCACAATCCCAGCCCCAATAGTGACTTTTTCAAATATTCTTCAATGGAACTTATTCTTATTTTTAAAAGATCTGTATAGAAAACTTAAAAATTCAACAAAGGGATATTTTTTTAAAAAGAAAAATATCTATAATCCAAACATGTATAACAACTGCTCTACTTTGGCACATTTCCATCATTGAAAGCATATGTTATAGACATATACATATATACATAATACATATATAAATGTATATATACACATATATATGTATATTTAGGCTGTTTAACATAATTGCACCAATATTCTAAATTTATAAAACCTCTGTAAACATAAATTTTAATGGCTACATAATATTTCACAGCAGCAAGGTAACATAATTTACTTAGATATTGTAGTTGAACTTTTAGTTTATTCAAATTTTTTAATGTTTAAAGATAATGAATGTTAAACATCTTTTATCATTTATATTTATTTACATTTCTAGTTATTTCCTTTGGTAAAATTCTCAGAATCAATAGGCAAAGAGAATGAATATATTAAAAGTTGTTGGTACACATTGTCTAATCACTTTCTTTAAAATGTAAATTTATATTCCTGCCAGCACTATGCCAAGGCTTCTTTCAACATATCCTGACAGCATTAGGTATTCTCAGTCTTCTGATTCTCTGCTAATTTTTAGTTGAAACAAGTGTCTCATTGTTAGAGTATGCATCTCCTTTGAGTATGTGTGAGTCTGAATATATTTTCATGTTTACCTAGACCTTGTATTTCCCTTTGTGTGTTTTTTCTGCACATGAAGGTCATTATTCTTTCCAAACCTGGTTATAATTGCAGGGGTTAAATGCAAGAACACTCACTTATTTCAACATTAACTTGAACACTTTCTGTTCTTACTCAGCTTGAAGGTTCCTAACCCCTATTAGATTCTCCAATGATCACTGTTGCCACTTTTCCTCAAAACAGCCTTTCTTTGTGTGTCCCAACCTGCTCTGGGGGTTTCTAAGTGTTCTCCCATGTCAGCTCAGTTGTCAGATCTGGCCTTTGGCTGCCAAATCTTCCAACAGACCAGATGCTTCTCTCTGGCCTATGACCTTGCCCCTTTGACCTCACCTTCCTATATTCCTTCCAGCACCTCCCTATTGCCTGAAATAGTTCAGTTTCTTGAAAGAATAAATTTGCTCCTGCCAGGGTAGGGAACAGGGAGCCAGTCAGCTGTGCCAGGAAGACATGGGAACAGGGGTCTAATTATGTCTCATGTAAATATTTTCCAATCCTCCTGGCTCAGCCACACATACTACCTCTCCTTCCATGGTACCTGGTGCTTCTAGTTCTAAGGCTGGCCCTGGTTCTGAGGTGTGAGTCGCCCATTTCTTTTGGCTGTCTCCCTCTAGAGACAGCTGGGTTTCAGCTGTCCCTCTTCTACTAAATTATGGTTTTTCCATTTTCTTTTAATCCTCTAAAATTTTATTGATATCTTATTTATTCTTGTCTCCTGTTCTCTTGGTCCATATGCATTTACCCATTTTTATATTCCTTTGCTGACACTTCAATGGAGCTCGGGAAGTGTGGACACAATCCACTGTGTGTGTGTGTGTGTGTGTGTGTGTGTGTGTGTGTGTGTTTTCTTTTTAACTCTGTATCCTGGTGACCTATGCTCTTTCTGTCTTGTTCTCATAAACACTCGTTTTTTCTCTTTTTGTTTTCCAAAGCATCCCTTCCCTCTTCTTTTTATCCCAAACAGTCAGCATAATTTCTCCAATAAGTTTAGAATCTTAGATTAGAATTAGCATGACTTCAGGTTGAAGCTGTAGCCCAGTGGCAGAGCACTTGCCTGGAATATGTGATCCTTAGAACCATATAAAAATAAAAACAAAATTAAAATAAAGGCATGCCATCCATCTACAACTACAAAAATATTTTTAAAAAGGAAAGAAGAACTAGCATGACTTGAAGCAACTTCCAAATTGTCATCCTGTTCCTTCCCGCTCCTACCTACTCTGCAATAATCCATGAGGTAAGAAAACCCTGAGGGTCAGACTGCCCAGTGAAAGTTGGACAAAAGATGTTGAGAGAGGAATAAATATAACCTGATATTTAAATAGTAAATAGGTAGATTACACAAGTTGAGTACCCCTTATCCAAAATGCTTAGAACCAGAAGAGTTTTAATTTTAATTTTTTCAGGTTTTGGAATATTAGCATATACATAATGAGGTATTTTGGGATGGGAACCAATTTTAAACTCAAAATTCACTTGTGTTTCTTTATACCTTATACACACAGGCTGAAGGTAATTTTATATAATATTTTTAGTATGTGTGTATTGACTGCAACTCATCACATGAAGTCTGGTATGGAATTTCTACTTGTGGCATCTACCTAGCACTCAAAAAGTTTCAAATTTTGAAGCATTTGGATTTTAGATTTTGAGATTAGGGACACTTGACCTTGATATATTATATATACTGCTCACATTATATACACAATAAAACTTACAGAGCACCTGTTGGGACTAGAATGCTAGGTTTCATCCAGGCTCCTGATGCAAAAGGGCTCACTGCATTTCTTATTCAATGAATGGTTACCTTTATCTGTCAAACACAGGACTTGGCATCTTCATAAGGAAACCCTTCAGTTATAATTCTCAGGCGATATGTTCAGATCATAGTCAAGAAACATCAGATACCCCCAAATCCACTTCTCAAACTCTATGCCACTGAAAAAGCATTTAGTCCCACTAATTTGCAGCCTCTATAGTAAACCATTTCTATTGTTTCCAATTTATTTACCTTGATTATCAATTGTTGCATTTAAGGGTTAAAAGTAGATGCAAGGAAACAAGATTATAACACTTATCTTGACATTTCAGATAATCTAATCTCAACAAGGGGGTATTTAAACCAGCTTTCATGTTTCCAGGTTAACTGTTGACATCAAGTCAGAATATCTGAACTTTCTTAGAGATGCCTGGTCTCAGTGTAAACACACACAACAATAAAGTTATTCTGCTTGCTGCTGAGGCAAAAATAACCCCAGCAGAGTTTTCATTCTAAACATAAGCCACTTTGTGAGACATTAATTAAAATCAAAGAATGAGTCCAAATAGTTCTTAAATATCCTAACAATTCAGTTTAAAAAATAAAAAGGATAACTGCAAAAGAAAATAAACAAAAAAGTTCAAAGGATATATGGCACCATGAGAAATAAAGTCATAAATGAGGGGAGGAGATTCTAAAACTCATGCCTGTGTTAGAGAATCACATCAGAAGGCATATTAGAATATATGATTCCACCACGCGGCCTGCGCAATGGTTTCATTAATGAGGTTCTAGGCATAAAGTTAGTTAGATGAGATCTAAATAAAACAAACAGACTCAGTTACCTTATTTATATTGCCAGGTCCGAGACGGCTCCCCTCTCTGGTTCCCTCCTCTAACCACCCAGCAGGGCAGCGAGGATTACTCAGGGCTAGCAGGAGAGAGAGAGATTGAACATGCCTGGGAGTAGCCTTTTATTGGGGAACAAGAGATTCAGGGGAGAATTCCATCCAATGAAGGTTGAGGGGGCACCACACGCCAAGGTCAGGGTCAGTGATTGGGTCCCCGGGGTCAGTGGTCAGGCACACCCCCACACGGATGGGCTCTCTCATCAGGAAAGGGCCGGGAAAGCTCTGACACAGCCAGAACACCTCAGGCCCTTAACGGGAGCCACCCAATCACGTGTCAGAAATGGCTTCCCACATATGATTACCTCCAACATTAGTCCCAAGCACAAAATGTAAATTATGATCTTCCTTGTTCCTGTTATATGTTGCTTTCTCAATCTATTCAGTTATTGCTTCTTTGGTAAACTTTGAAAATTTAAGAGATTTTAAGCATTGTCTGAACCTATGCTACTTACCTAAAAGGAGTCTGGCTGTACTTTTAAATACCTCCCTCAAAACTCCATTTACAAACAGTAAAAATATATCTCACTAGCATATGAGTATTTTACCATGGGCTCCATCTGTTTCCTCTGACACAGACTTTCCCACTGAACCTCAGAAGTAGATCCCAAAAATCACTTCTTACAGAATGGGATAAGAGTTTTAAAACCAGTGTTATTTCCATGTCCTATTTCTTAGCCCATAAACATTTATATACTAAGCCAATGGTGAATACCCTCAACTGAATATCAAGCTGTTTCCTTCAACTTCTTTTTAATGGAATGATGGAAAACTACAACATCTCTCAAGTTCTTTTAAGAAATTGAATGTGTAGGGCCGGTGTTAAGGCTCAGCGGTAGAGCACTCGCCTAGCATGTGCGAGGCCCTGGGTTCGATCCTCAGCACCACATAAAAATAAATAAATAAATAAATAAAGATATTGTGTCCGATTAAAAAATAAATATTAAAAAAGGGAAATAGAATGTGCATATAATATCACTTAGTATAAATAGATTTAAGTAGAGTTGATATGTATGTATTTCGTATCCATCCAAACTAGATAACATCTCACTTTATATGTTAGGTACTCTAACTGATCTATCTAGTCTCTAGAAAGCAAGATGACTAGTTAGTTGTGGGCTATGGAACTGAGCTTACAAGTAACTGTCCATCACAGTTAACAGCTCAGTAGAAAGATATTAGCACCATTATTAATGATGATTGGTGAAGTATCCTCTCAGAAAAACAAGCTACTGATCAGGTCTATTCCATCAGCACTAGAAACATTTCCTCTCCAATTTGTCAATCACCAATACAGTAGGTGTGACTGCCTACTGCGTATTGAAGGTTATATCAAGAGGAGAAAGAAGAGCAAAACAGAGAGTTCCATTTTCCTTTTACTTCTAAAACCTTTGACAGCTTTGAATGCATAAGGGATGACAGAGGAGCCCACTGCATGCCAAGGCGTGCCTCAGTTCAGAGCTAGGCGACTGCTCCCTTCCCTCCAGGTAGGAACCATTCTCTGAGGTGACTAAGTAGATTAAGTACACACACCACACACACACACACACACACACACACACACACACACACACACACACCACAATGGTGGAAATGTCTTCTCTGATGTAAAGAGGAAAAAGATTAACCTCCTCCTGGGAATTTCAAGTCGCTCCAGGGTGGTGACTACTAAAATTATTTTCTGTCTTCATAATTCAATAAATACATAATCATTGTGTTTTGATATGTTAATGATATAATTTTTACTGAATTCTTCTGTAAAAAATTACCTCCTCAAAAATTAAAAGAAAACAATGTCATACCTTCTGCAAATATGTCACCTGCTCACCAAAAACACATTCAGTACTAATGAAGTATCTTATTTCAATATACAAGTTTGTCATTCAGAAATGGTCAACTGATAAAAAACAGTCTGCTTCTAAACCATAAGATGACTTATAATACCAATTAGTTATATCTCTTTAGATTATTACGGTCATTATTAAAAAACCAGAAGTTTCTACAATGTCTCAGGTGAGGACTAAGTCGTGAAAACAGTCCATATGTCTTTATATAGCTCTGGGAGAAAGTTCTTCCTTCTCTATATGGAAATAACTAGTGTTTTCCATAATTTCCACACATTGTTGCTAGTACTTCTCTTTGAGGATACAGAGAATGTTCAAATACTCTACTATTGGAATCAAAATTATAGTTGGCATTTATTAGGTGTCAACTATGTTAGTGCCCTGAGCTAAATTCTTTGCAGACATTATGTTATTGTTCCCCCATAAACCCAAACCCACAACATCCCCTTTTCCCGGCAAAATAAACCAAGATCTTACAGCTGTTTTTCACATGACTGTTTTCATGATCACTCTTTGCATGGTTAAGATCTTTAATGTCCCCCAGAAAATTCATATTATGTAATGCAGGAATATTCAGGGGTGAAATGAATAGATGATAAGGACTGTAACCTCATCACTCGATTAACAACTTGAATGGCATATTGAATGGTAACTATAGACATGGGGTGTGGCTATGGGAAGTAGGTCACTGGGGGCATGGTCTGAACTATATCTGTCCCTGGCCCTTTCCTACCCTCCCCCTCCTTCCTGGCTGCCATGAGCTGAGAAGATTTCCTCTACCATGCCCTTCTGTCTCTGCTATAATGTTTGTCTTACCTCAGGCTCAGAGTAAAGGAATCAGTGGACTATGGACTAAGACCTCTGAAACTGGGATCCCCAAATAAACTTTTTATCCTCTGTTATAGTTGGAATATGAGGTGTCCCTGAAAGCTCCTATCTTAATGCAGAGATATTCAGAAGTGAAACAAGGGAACTGTAAGACTGCAATGCAATCAGCCCATCCTCGTTTGAATGGACCATCTGGGTGGTAACTGTAGGCATGTGGGGCATGGCTGGAGGAGGTCAGTTACTGCGGGCATGCCCTTGAAGATTCATCTTCCCTGTGGCTCCTTGCCTTCTTCCATCTTTCTGATTCCTGGCTGGATGAGGGGAACAGCTTCCCTCCACCACACCCTTTCACAATGATATTCTGCCTCACCTTGGAACTAGAACAATAGACTAGGCGACCATGGACTAAACCTCTGTAACTATGAGCCAAAATAAACTTTCCTCCTGTAAGTTGCTCTTGTGAGATATTTTGGTCAGAGCAGCTCAAAGCTAACTGAAACATCCTCTGAGTTGCTCTTCTCCCATAAGTTGTTCACAGCCATGGAAATGTTGTGACTAATGTACCCTCCTGTCAAGGCAGGCAGATATTTTTTTCTATGTTCTTACCTCTCTAGGAGCTTACCTTTGTTAATATTATTTTATCTATCATTTCCAGTGTGAATGTGAGTATCTTTACAACAACCACAGGAAGTAGATGGGCCAACTATTTTTATCCTTCTCCCTAAGAAGTCATTGAGATTGAAAGAGATGGAGAAGTTGACCAGTTGAAAGTTAGCGCTGAACCCAATAGCCTTATCCTCCCAATCCAGCGCTTTCTAATCTAATGTTGGTATCTCCTTTCTTTCAGTTCTAGGAAAAAATGTTGCCTTTGTAAGTGATCCTTATGGTTTTTGTTTCAAATAATACAAATAAAAAAATATGTTTATCCCTCTTGTTTTGTGACAGATTACTTGAGTCCAAATTTATTGTCTGATGTTTCAGCTGTGGTCCAGAAGACTATCTACTATTATGTTTTTTCTTGATATATGTTTACTTGTAAATGTCCTGATTTACATATTCAATATTTCATGTTTTGTGGGTTTTTAAAAACAAACAAATCTCAGATAATTCTTGTAAATTGTCTTTCTTCTTGAGTGAACCCCAATATAGCTAGTGAAATAATACCTTCTTTGTCAGTACCATCCTTCTTATAAGAGAAAAACCTATTTTCTACATAGCTAGGAATACTTAGTCCTAACAAAAACTTTTATGTGTATAAATGCATATAAAGCATTTATACTTTTAAAAATGTATTATCTTTGGTTTTCATAAGTTTGTCTTTCTTGTACCTAGATTAGAATTTTTTTTTGTATTTGTATTTCCTGTACTTCCCAGATCTTCTTGGAATCTGTTACTGATTTCTTTCAACAGTTTTTGAAAGTCCTCAACCATTATCTTTTCAAATACTATTTTTGGCCCATGCTCTCTTCTCTCCTTAATCATCTGGAACTCCCATAATACATACGTTAGCTCTTTCCAGTGTATTCTTTTTATTGATTTGCAATCCTTATTTTTCTCAATGATAATTTTGAACATTTTTTTTTCTGAGCTATCTTCTAGTTCTCTAATTCTCTCTTTCCCTATGTTTAATTTACCATATATTTAGCATATTCTTAGTTTTTATTGTTGTTTTTTATTATATTGTATCATATAGTTTCCAACTTAAACTTTCAATCCTGTCATGTCCTTCAGCATAGGAAGCATACATATTTTAAGGTCTGTACCTGATAAGTACAATATCTGGAGCCACTGTGGATCATTTTCTGTTATTTGTTTAATAGAGGGTTATGTTCATAAAGTTTTATCATCTTGTGTATCTAGTTATTTTTTATTTTGTTCTGCATAGTGTATTTAATGAATTATTCATAAAAACAATTTTTGGTCCAGGATGACATTTATTTCACCAGAAAGGTTTTATAATACAGCTGGAGGCACTAGCCATTTGAGACAACCTCAATTGAACTTCAGGGATTGAGATGATTTAAAACTAAACTGAACTCTCTAAGAATTTCTGTCTACTTTGAATTTACCTTTCCATTTTTTTATTATTAGTTGTTCAAAACATTACATAGCTCTTGACATATCATATTTCATACATTTGATTCAAGTGGGTTATGAACTCCCATTTTTAACCCGTATACAGATTGCAGAATCACATCGGTTACACATCCACGTTTTTACATAATGCCATATTAGTGTCTGTTGTATTCTGCTGCCTGTCCTATCCTCTACTATTCCCCCTCCCCTTCCCTTCCCTCCCATCTTCTCTCTCGACCCCATCTACTGTACTTCATTTCTCTCGCCCTTGTTTTTTTTTCCCTTTCCCCTCACTTCCTCTTATATGTAATTTTGTACAACGATGAGGGTCTCCTTCCATTTCCACGCAATTTCCCTTCTCTCTCCCTTTCCCTCCCACCTCTTGTCCCTGTTTAATGTTAATGCTCTTCCTCCCTGCTCTGTTCTTAGTTGCTCTTCTTATATCAAAGATGACATTTGGCATTTGTTTTTTAGGGATTGGCTAGCTTCAGTTAGCATACCTTTCCATTTTGAATATGAACTTTCAAGATGCAACTTAAATTGAGGCAGCTTTACCAGGACCAACAATTCCTTGGCAAGCTTTGGACTCTAAACTACCCTAGTCTCAGTAAGTTTTCAAAAGCACTGATCCAGTTCTCAGTATTTTCTCCAAAATTGACAAAAACAAAACAAAAATGCACAGGAAAGGTGACTTTTAGTGCCAGGCTCATCTCTCTGTGCCACCACTTTCTTCCACATCTTCAACAATTCTTTATTAAGTTATCAACTATCTGACATTTTAAAAAATATTTTCAAAATATTTTGTCTAGCACTTCTAATTGTCCTTAGCAAAAAGTTGGTTCAAATTGTCTACTATGTCATCACTAGAAACAGATGTCTCTAAAATTTTGTTTACTCATGCATTACTTCAGCCACTTCTTTAGCCAAGTCAGCAATCAGACCCTTTTTTGAAATGATGGTCTTTCTTTTGCTGAAGCAGCTACAATGGTAGAATATTTTCTTAATTGGTTCATTTTAGTTATACAGGACAGTAGTATCTATTTTAACATAATTATGAAAGCATGAGATATTACTTGTTCTAATTCATTCCCCAGAACAGTATTATGGAAGTATACTTATTTCAGATAATTGCCTCATACACAGCTTCAGCCCACCTTACTTCAGATAGGAGTCCTTAACTTTAGTTGGCTTTACTTGGTGATGCCTCCTCATTTACACTTGCCACAGGAAGTATTATTAGAGGCAGTAGGGTATAGTGGAAATAACACTGGAATTGGAATTAGAAAGCACATTTTAATCAATTTCCATCATGTTTACTGCCTATATTACATAGTTCCTCCCACCGTTCACTAAACCCTCTACTAAACAAGCAGATTTCAAAGGTGAGATTAATTTTGTCCTCTACTCAGTTTCTGTGATCTTCACCATATTTACCCATAAGTTAGGAGTTTTGACATCTATACCATATAATCATAAAGATTATCTAAGGAAACTTATGTTAAAGCACTGAAGTTATAACCACACATAGAAGGAACTTAATTACTATTCATTGAATGATTTCAATTTTAGACACTTTATTTTATGCAACAGATTTGTTTCTAAAAATTTCCATAGATCAAATTATACTTTAAAAACACCAAGGAAACTAATTTTTGAAAGGAGAATTATTGTGGCTATGGAGGTAAACTTCCTTCTATAAATTCCAGTTTATTTAATCTCTTGAGATCACACTGATAAATAAAATTAATTTGATTAGAGTAAGTTATATCTGCAATAAGGACACAATTCTTCTATTCAGGTAACTTTGGAACCCTCACAGGGTCAATGGTACTCCTTGCTGTGTCTGTAAACAGTGATATTATTCTCTGTGTCTGTAACAGCCAAGTGTTGACCTGAGCCGGCCCAGACCAAGTTCAATGTGGAATGTTCACCACAAGAGTATCATATGAAACCACGAGCTTTAGTAAGCACTAGGCAAAAAGACTTGCAATCAATTTCTCAAGGCTATAATTCCAGATATTAATTCAAACATGATATTTTTTTTGGTCCTAAAGGGCAAAATGTTTTGTTTTATGACTTTATTGCTTTCCAGCAGATTTCATCATTTATTATGTTGACTGGAATTTTATCATTGTTTTAAGTAGCACTCTTTATGAGATTATTTTGTACCTTTAGAATCTAAGTCTGAGTAATGACTATGTTGTTTTCAGTTTCCAGTTGTTTGTAGGTTGTTGTTTTCTAAAATTTTCTTAAAAAAAAAAAAACAACTTAGCATTCTAATAGAAATGGAAACACCCTGACTTCATTTTGATAATGTGCATAAATGATAACAAATAAATGTGGGTTCATTACCATAACTCAGGAAAACAATATTTCATTAGAAATTCTAGATAATCTTTCCAGGGTGGATGTAGACTTGAAACATTATATAAACTCATTACTAAGAAAGTTCTGATAATAATTAGCTTCTTAGCAACAGGAATTTTTAGGGCAAGCATCTGTTATAAGTGTTAAAATAAAGGAGAATTTATCATGAAAGCCTTTCATTTAAATGTGCCATTCACTTCATAAAATGGTTTAAAAGACCAACACTTGAGCTATATAGTTAGGCATATTTACTGTCGGTTCATTTTGAGATTGGTTCTAATTTACTGATTTCTTCCTGTGGATTCTTACAATTATGGTAATTAGTTTCCAAGTTTTCAAAATTAAATGTGGGTTATTGGTAGCATAAGAGTTAGTAACAGCATGGGACACAAAGTTGATTGCCAAGGTCCAAATTGCTGATGTGTTATTTGAGGCAAAGAAAATCCCTTAAGACTCCATTTTGACATCCATAAAATGGGAAAAATAGCACCTACCTCCTATAATAGTATGAGGATTAAATGAGATCAACCATATAAAGTAATTTACATAGGGCCAGCACATAACAAGCACTCATTACGTAGTAGCTTCATGTAATATATCCTAAAATATATATGAAATACATAGTTCACATTCAGAAGGAGCAGCACATAACAGTGACATCTCCATCCATAATGCTCAGTACTTGCGTGGGTCACTGGCAAGTCCATTTCATCATCTCTACAACCTTAGCTCTACCCCTCAGCAGGAAGATAGGACAGTCATAACTAAACTTACAGAGAAAAATGAGAAAAGATAAAAGAAGTCAAATCCCATTATCAATAGGATTTTATAAATGAAAACAGAATAGAGTATTACATAATATAAAAACAAAACAAAAACAACCAGTTACACCTCTTATGAATTTCCAACTATTACTATAGTTAAGCATCGCTGAGGAACAAAAAAATACTTCCTTAATATGATTTTTTTAAATGTCATACACAAAGCCAACATCAACAGCCAATAGAGACATTCCCATTAACTGAGAAGAAAACAAAAGGGCCTGATAAAGCTATTGATGCATGAAATTGCTCTGGAAATTCTGGATAATGTAATAAAATGTGAAACAGACATAATAATTGAAAGAGTGAATATATTTACCACATTGTAGGTTACAATATCAGACAATGTAAGAACACACTGGAAAAACTAGAACTAACAAATTTTAGTGAAGTCATAGATATACTACACATCTAAAGGTTAGTAAGTTTCCTAAATAATGCTACATTGTCTACCTATTCTGTCTAATTAGTTATTATTTATTTACCTACTCAGTGAAATTATCCTACCCCAGTGGTTCAATTCTGCATGCTCCAATTATCCACATAATTTATAATCATTGAGTTGTTAGGCTTTTATTTGCTCAAAGTGTCAAAACACTTAAAAAGAGTGATCTAGGAGATGATGGGGGTATTGGAGTAAGTTAGGCATAGTGGCACTAAGAGATGCTCTCCTAGGGGCTGGGGCTATGGCTCAGTGGCAGAGCGCTTGCCTCAGCACCACATGAAAATAAACAAATAAAATAAAGGCATGCTGTCCATCTACACCTATTAAAAAAAAAGAGAGAGAGAGAGAGAGAGAGATGCTCTCCTAGAGAGTTATATTCCCCCTTGCTCTGAGCCCTGGAAAAGAATCTGAGATGATATTTATTCAGCAAATACTTACTGAGGGTTTGTTCCAAGCACTCAATTAATGCTTGGAACTTGTACTCTAGTGAGAAATTAAATAAATAAACCCAAGAAAATATTTTTTAAGTACAAGTTTGGTAAGACCTATGAAGAAGCAACAGAAAAACAGAGAGTGACAAGGGTGTGGGGGTGTGACAGAGAGAACATAAACTTTAGAATGAAGAGTCAGATACATCTGTCTGAAAAAATAACATGCCAGCTCAGACCTGAGGGACCAGGAAGGAGCCACTCATACAAAGGAGGGTGAGCAGCATTCCTAGGACACACAGCAAAGAGCTGGAAACACAAAGCCTATGATCTAGAGGAAGAACAGTGAGAGGTAAAGTCAGAAAGATTGGCAGGATCCACAGGGAGCAGCTTGTATAACTCTGGGTGCTTTCCACTGCTATTAATAAAAGGACTAATTGAAGAGCTCCAACAGGAAGTTTATTATCTTACATGGTAAACATGTTAACGTCTATATTATACAAAATAAACAAATATTTAAATGTTTATCATAAACATAATAAACATGAGGCCCAAAGGCAAGTGGCACCAAGAGTGGGTAGGTCAGCTGTTCAACCCATCCCCAAGGATGCAGATTCTTTTGCTGTTGTCACCCCATTCTTTGGAGTCTGTCTGCCTAACCTGGATCCTTCTATGGCACCTACTTGGCTGTGGCAGTTTGTTTTTTAAAGTGCAAGTAAACCCTCCCCAAGAAATGCTGTCGCATCCCTTTCCTCTCCTCCTCTCCAAGTCAGTTTGTAACTACTTCCTCAGCCAGATGTAGCCAATGCCTAAAACTACCACTGGCAAAAGGAATGGAATTACTACAACCGGCTCACTGTCATTCACTCTGTGGACCCGATCACATGATCCAGGAATACCACCACCCACGTGAAAGGTTCTTACTATAAGACCATGAACATGTTAGTCAGTATTCAGGGAGATTGTGAGCTGAGATGGGAAAATATTCTATCTTTATTTTTCAACAAACTCTAACTGAAATCTCTAAAATTTTATTTCCTTTAATTATGAAGATAGACTAAAAATGACAGTAGTAACAGCAGAGCATGTCATTTCAGCACCAGAAAAAAGCCACAGATATTTTCATACCACAATACAGGTATGATAACACTGCCTTCCTGTATTCCCTATCCTCACCTAGTTTTGGATCAATACATGGAAGAAGGTGAGTTAAATACCACTATATAGTCTTTGTGTTCACTAAGCAATAACAATCTTCATGCTAATCAATCTTCAATCCTTAGCACCACATAAAAAAAAATAAACAAATAAAATAAAGGCATTCTGTTTAAAAAAATGTAAACTTATTGTTAATACCTATATTTTAAATTTACAATCTTGTATTTAATGCATTAATAAAAGAATACATGTTCTACAAAGGTGCTTTTGATAACTACATTTCAATAGAATGTGTTTCTTGTGTAATCCAATATGTTTTATATATTTAAAAAGATTATTCTAAAAAAGAAATCTATAGGTTTTGCAGACTGACAAAAGCCATCTACCCTGAACTAAATAAAATCAAGGATCTGCCAGCAAGATTAGAGACTGGGACTTGTTATGGGGCTAGATTACAGGAGCCCACAATGTCTGCCACTCATAACCTTATAAATCCATATTAAAGAATGTGAATTTTATATCAAGGACAATAGGAAATTGCTGAAGTATTTTTAAAGTAATTTTTATTGACATGTAATCTATATAGAGAAGTTTATATATGTGCATATATTGGTAATTTCCCCCAAAACTTTAGTATAATATGCCATTGAAGGGTCTTAAGAAAACAAGATTTACTATTTAGAGAGATCATACTGGCTTAAGAATGGATTAAGGGGTTGGGGTTGCAGTTCAGTAGTAGAGTGCTTGCCTAGCACATGTGAGGTACCAGGTTTGATCCTCAGCACCACATAAAAATAAATAAAAAATAAAGGTAATGTGTCCATCTACAACCAAAAATATTTGAAAAAAACAAAAAGAATGGATTAAACAGGGAAAGATCAGAGGCAAAGAGACCACTTATTATAATGGTCCAGACAAGAACTGCCTATCCAGGGTATGACAAGTAAGATGGAGAACAGGGGATATATTTTGGATGGCACTTGATGATTTTTATGTGGGGCTACAGGAAAGATCAGATTCAAATTTTGTTGCACAAGAATTTGTATAGTTCATAAGTCCTTTTTTAAATTATAAAATTATGAATATAAAAATTATGGAAAAAAATTATGAATAACAAAAAATTAGGTACAAGACCTTAAAACTTTCACTTTCTCTGGCTATAGGTGAAGCATTGACATTGGTTTGAGCACTTCAAACAGGCTTTAATCAGCTTAATTCTCACAACAGTTCTTTGAGATAATTTTGTCTCTCCGATTTCACAAATGAGGAAAGTAAGACATTGTAAAACAAGAATAGGTAGTAAGCAATACAGTTGAAATGTGAACCCAAGGAGTCCAGCCCTGGATCACGATGCTACACTGTCTCAATATGTAATTCAAGTTTAGGGGTTGAGAAGATGACAGTAGATGACAACATTCTGTATTAGTAAAGCAAAAACTGCAAGATGAGCAGTTAGAAATTACTGGGAGACCAAGAGTTAGGCTTTTCATAAGTCAAGTTCACAATACTTAATATTATCTAAATTGAGACGTTAAGTAGGTTGTTATGCGTCTGAGGCCAGGCCCTAGGAAAAAGGTCCGACTGGCAGATGTACCTGTGGATGTCATCAGTGAGGGAAGGAATAAGGAAAGCTAGGAGAGAGTACACTGCAAGTGGGGAAGAGGCCTGAAGGAGATCAACAAGGGTGCAGTCAGGTGGGAGGAAAATTGGGAGAGGTTGGTATCACAGAATCCAAAAGAGAATGTTTTTAAAGGAGGGCATACAGTCACACACACACACACACACATGCATGTATGTATGTCACAAATGCAGGCGAGGATGCAAAGAAAAGGGAATTCTTATACACTGTGGGTGTGAATGTAAATTAGTAATAACCATTGTGGGAAACAGCATGGATATGCCTCAAAAAAAAAATAAACTAAAAACAGAACTACTATATGATCCAGAAATTCCACTACAGGATATCCAAAGAAGATGAAATCATTACACCAAAAAGATACTTGCACTCCCATGTTTATGGCTGCACTGTTCATGATAGCTCAAATATGAATAAACCCAGATGAACTTCAGTAGATGAATGAATAAAGAAAATGTGCTATATTTACACAATGGAATGCTATTCAGTCTTAAAAAGAATGAAATCCTGTCATTTTCAGCAATGTAGGAGAAACTGCAGGTCATTAGGTTAAGTGAAATAAGACACCAAAAAAAAAAAAAGTTACCATATGTTCTTACTCCTTTGTGGAAATTAGTCAATCTTATAGGAGAATGTCACCAGAGACTGGGAAAGGCAGCAGGGAGAAGGAGGGGACAGAAAGAATTGCAAAAAGAAGCACCAAGACACAGAGTACAGGAACTATTTCTGGCTCTTCTTTAGCACAGGGTGGGGGAGGTAAGTACTCATTAAAACAATCTATGATATATTTTGAAGTAACTAAACAAGCATAAAATTCCCAACACATAAAATGATTAATGGTTGAAGAGATGGAAATGCTTGTTATCCTGATTTGATTACACATTGTATGTGTGTATTGAATTATCATAATGTACACCATAACAATGTACAAACATTATGTCTGGATTTAGAAAGGACGAAAAAAAATAAAAGGAGGACACAAAGAACTACATTACTGAATATAGGATTGGTGACCTTGACAAACACACACACCCCATCAAATCCAGACAGAAATGAGCTTGAGAAGAATACTACTATTTAAAAAAAATCCTGTATTCCCACTTTTATGAACTTTATTAAATAGCAACTGGAGATAAAGATAAAAATACAACAAATAATCCATGGGATGATCTGATCACTGACTAGATATGAGAACACCCTCATGTTCATTTTATGCCTGACACTGAGTACAAGTCCAGAATTCTGGAATATACAGGAAAAGCAGGACACAAGCATTCAACTAACCTACCTCCCTGAATCCAGCAAAAGTTTTATATATAACTTTATTTTTCCTTCAGGTGCATTGAACTATATCTAGCATAATCCATGTTCATGACACAGGTATTGCCCAATATAATTTTTAATATTGAAATAAAAGCACCTCTAAATCCACCACTCAAAACACTGGTCCACTAGTCTCTGAAGGAGAACTTATGAAGAGATCTTGCTGGTACATGGGATTGGAACAGCTAAAAAATCTCAGGCTGAATGCAATTAGTTTCCAGGGCTAAAAACTAAGCAATCTTAGGTCACATTGATAAGACCATTCACAAGAACAGCAATAGTCCCACAGTAGTCATCACTGGGCACACAGTATCTGGTCTAGTATAATCACTTTTAGGAGTTACAGTTTAAGGGGAATGTTGATAAACCTATGTGAATCCAGAGAATATAATTCAGAATGGTGAGAAAGGAAGATAAATAACTGAAGTCATATTTAGCCTGGGATTGAGAGCAGTAGATGTGGGGCAAATGGGTGTGGTAGGGCAAGTGGGATGGGTCCTCCAGAGTTGCTTCATGTTGTATCAGAGGAAAGAAAATAGACCAAAGGTTGGTATTTGTGGGAAAGATGATCTTAATTAAATGAAATGAAGATCTTCCTAAAAATATCCTGCCTTCTACAAACATTTTGAAGGAATACATTCTGCCACCACTGAAATTCATTCAGAATCTGAGTTATTGTTAAGGATGCTACAAAGAGAACCATGGTAGACGTGGGCAAAAGTTGTGTTTACTTTCTTTATCAGCCTGTGATCTTGAAAGCCCTGTCCATAACCCCTTCCACAGTCTCCTGCTGCCCTTTAGCTGTGCACCACCATCCCAAAGCTAGGGTCCTTATCAGTAGTCATACAGGGTACATATTTAAAGAGGAAGCCTGAATGCATCCTTCTACATCATCTTCCCCTTCTGACCCTTGGATATCCTTCTCTGGACCACCAGACCCTGAAGGCTGCATTGCATGAGACCTTTAAACCCCAGCCCATGTGACCTCCTGGCACATCTTTCCTGTATCTTCACTCTCTGAAAGTTACCATTGATTATATTGCTCTCTGTTTCCCACTAACTTGCCTTTAAATGTCCAATGGTCTAAACATTATGTTATATTCATTCAAAAATTACCATGGTTATTTTGTAATGTTTGGGTGATCTGGTCTAAAATTTGTGGAATTCTTAGTTCCTTTTTAATTTTCTCCTATACACTGTCCTTACTACTTCCCCTTGACTACACTTAACCTGCTTGTCCTCCTTGTTCATACTGTTTCCCATTAACATGTATTAACGCTCACTCTCTAGCTTCAAGTTACATATTTTATAAATGTAGAAATATAGGAGGCAAGAAAAGAGCACAAAAGGTTCTTTCTCACCCTCTCTCCAAATTATAAAAGTAGGGTAAAACCAGAGTGTGGAATCACTTGTGCTTTGGTGTCTGGGTTTGAAAGCAGGTTCCACCCTTCTAGAAGTGAGGTTTGGGCAATTTGCAGAACCTCACTGAGCCTCATTGAGCCTTAATTTCCTTGTTAGTGAATTGAAGATAATAATAATATCTGCATCAGAGATGAGGAAATGCCTGCAAATTGCTTACACAGTGTCTCGCACATAGTAAGCCACTAATGAATGTTCTTACTAATACCAAATGAAGCAATTATTCTATGACTAAGTACAGGGTCAACTCTTGATTGTGTACATCACACACTTTAAAGAGGTTCTCTCTGATGCCTTGCTAAGAAAACTTATTTGTGCATGTATTCAATAAACACCTATTGAGCACATATTAAGTTTCTTTCTTTATGTCCAGTAGGGGCTTAGTTAAATAAATATCTGTATAAACACACTATAGGATATTTTGCTGCAGCTAAAGAGAGCTAGAAATACATTTTATGTATCATTATGGAAAGATTTCCAAAGACAGAATTCAGTGGGAGAAAAGTATTGCTAAACATTTTATCCAGAGTAATACCATTGCTATAAAATTATGCACACACATACACACACAAATGCTGCACATTTTGTCTGGATATATACATATATACTGTATAAATCTGTAGAGGAAGTTCTTACTAGGAAGGAAACTAGGATGGGGAAGTGGGGAGCTATTTAAAGGAATATTAGCCTCATGTGTTACATTCAAATTTTTACATGAAAAAGGAATTCATACAATACCTAAATATTTAAATATTAAAACAAGTAACAATATGCTAATTGCCAACATCCCTGGGATTTCTGACTTCAGACAAGGACTCAGTTATCAGAGAGCACACGCATGCCTAATAACACACAGGACCACTTAGATGACAGCCTTGTCCTTCTGTTCTTGGATGCCATGAAAAGGAAGGCAGGGGCATATTTACGTAAGCACACAGGGAATTGCACACCCTGGCTGTGCTGGGAGTTGATGCTTTCCTGCACAGTTCCTGCCTGCACCCCCCCCCCCGCCCCTCAATTCCAGAAGCACTTCTTTCCCTGCTTTAATCACCTTGAGTCTCAACTGTGTCAGATTAAGGGATGGAGTAAAATAAGTCACAAGTGACAGTTTTCCAACGTATGAGATGCTGAAGATCTAAGGTCTAACTCATGTTCTTTCTCAGGTTTGTTTTGTGGTCCTGGCAAATCAGATTAACTTTGAGGCCCGAGTAAAGCAGACCAGACAGTGCAAAATACTGTCAATCCCTTCACGTAAGGGAACTTTGAAATGGCTGTGACCTTAGAAAGTGGAAGGGGCTTATATATGAGTATAAAGCATGTACCCTAGTGAATTTTTACACAAACACACACACACACACACACACACACACACAATGTATGCACGGTAATTTGATAATGTGATTATGTGATTATATGACTATTCTAAATTGCATGTCAGCATATGATCACCATATTCAGTACAGTGCTTATGTACATGCATAATTTTGTGTATGTACACATTATGTTTTATGTACCATGTACATCAATCTATACAGATTAATATTTTCACAACATTTTATCTCTTGTTCATGTGGCAAATATAAATTCTAATAAGTGCCCATAATTAATACCCAAAGGATATCAGTAAGAACCTATAGTTATAAACTGCATAAAATACAATTATGCAGTCATTTTTAATATAAAATAAGTGACAATTAAAAATCAAGGTCAAGACTAAGGAGAAGCAAATGAGGTCTTAGGGTACAAATCTGAGGAGACCCTCACTCTCAGATTCCTGTCTCACCCTACTCCCAGCCTGATACAAATGTCTGTTTCTCTTATCCTCATCACCACCAGTGACAATTGCTTAGTATTACATGCCAGCCACTGTTTTATGCACTTTACATACACTAACCCAACTACAGAAATGCCATGACTACAAATAACATTAACTCTGAGGGAATTACAACAAGTTTTTCCCAATAAATAATATGTTTTTGAACATATTACAAGAAAAAAGTTTACAAGAAAACTTTCACAAAGAAAAGTTCACAAGAAAAGAACTTCAACTAGACATAACTTCTGATGAAGTCATTCAAGTTGAATGATTACTCCAGATCTCCCAGAAAATCAAGGCACCTACATTAAAGTCCTACACTCTTTCCTCTATGTTGTTTTCTTTGACTAGACAGTATCCAAGTGTTCTTCTACTGGGCTCTCTCTATACTGGAAAACTTGGCAGGCATTTAGCTTCAAATCTGTTGGTTGAAGTGCAATTTGATTGACAGGTTTCAAAAGGAAGAAGGATACATATTTTCATTCCTATATTACTATATTTACTTTGAAAATTGGGGTGGATAATGGAGCTGATGATAGTCTCACTGTACTTCAACAAGATAATACGTTTATATTTAAACTCACACAGAGACCAAGGAATTTGGGGATTTACACAACACATTATCTAGTATCTAGCTACAAGTGATTTACTATCATGCACTGAAATGTGGTTGAAGTACAAGATGGATAGTAATATTATATTGTGGTATATATCCTGTTCACATCAGGCCTTCGTAATAAAAGCCAAACAGCAATCTACAGAACCTGTCTTAAATCTGCCATCTAAGATACTGATTGTAAAATAAAATGATCAAAGTGCAGGTTATCTCTGTACTGTCTTCCCCTGAGAGAGTGGTATGCAAAGAACTTCCTACTTTTTATTTATTTACATTCAGTCAACAGAAACATAAATTAAATTAAAAACCTCAGTGTTATGTGGACTGAATAAAGCACACCTAATATGTTGCTAAGTAGGTTTTTTCTTTCTTTCTTTTTTTTAAGATATTACAGACTACAGGCTGCATTGCACTTTTATCCAGTGAACCTTTTACACCAAAATATGCTGATAAAAATAATAGATTAAAATGAATTTTGCAAACCAGCAATTTCACAAGCTACAACCCTGCTGAGAATAAATAGTTTTTAGTGAGTCTTTTTTATTTGACACATGAAATCAAGCATTCCTGCCAGCTGATTTCATTTTAAATAATTTCTTCAGGACATAATGGAAAGAGACGAACACAAACAAGTTAATTTTGCATAGAGTAGTCACAAATGAATTCTAAGCAAATCTTTTTGTCTTTACTGGCCAGTAATTGCAAGAACATTAGAGGTCAAACTTCCCCATAAAAGGTCTGCTTTGTGTATTGTAGAATATGGACAGCAGAAAATATGAGGCCTGGGGTAAACCATCCACTCTTCTAAATGCATATGCATACACACACTTAGGTTAAACAGAAGGTCAAGATAATCCTTGGAGAGGATGAAATGCTCCAACACTTTGTTCACATTTTTGTTATAACCCAGATTTAGATACTCTCTTCTCAGTGCTTCTGTTGCTCCTGATACAAACTCCTACTGTGACACTCCTTTCAATGAATTATAATAATTTATTACATGTTTTTGTTTTATATGCAGTTATAATTAGACATAACTTGTCTGCTCATCTTACCAAACTATAAACTCCTTGGGAAGAGAAATTGTCATCATCCTGGGTCCCAGCACCTATCGGTGTTTAGCACTGAGTAGGAACTCTGTCATACCTAGTGAATTCAAGTGGATCTTGAAAACAATATCACATGACTTGAAAGAGTAGGAGAGAAATGTGGAATGGTGAGGGGACAATAGTCACATTTGACTGATGTAGCAATGAGAGCTGTTATATGTAAATTTAACACATGGAGACTTTTAGGATCAATTATTGAGCTACCTTCTTCTCCCATTTGTGCCAGTCATTTTCCCTACTCCTTCATTCATTCTTTCATTTAATATTATTAAGTACCAACTATATGCTAGGTAACCATTAGGTAATAATAGATAATGATTATGTATCATCTAATGATACCATGAGACACAAGATCACTATAATTTGTTTTGATCTCATTAAAAATAATGCCAATGAAGAGCAGAGCTGGGCTTCAAGTTTAACCTCAAGCTAAATTGTGGAACATGTAAATTTTTCCATTTAAATATATCTTGCCATTAACTAAGTACTTCATTCTCCTTAAAACTGAAGGATTTACTTTAGGATACAAAAGACAACATAACCTGATCTTCTTCATCTTCTGGCTTATTTCTCCAACTTCGCCAGTAATGTACTAAGTGCCACTTATAACTATGCTGAAGTAGGCCTTGTTTTCCTAAGAGTTTCTGATCTGACTGGAGGTCCTTGGGCAGGGTATTTATTTTGTTCCGTATTTGATTCTGTGCTTAATGTCTTGTTTTCCTTCAACAAATATCTACTCCTAATGTGGTAAGGAGAAAGTGGGAACCAAATTGGATTATCTTACATTCTCAGTCTTAAAATATCATGCTAAAATGCCTACTCACATAGTTTATAAAACATGTCTTTGTCTTTTCAATCAATGCAAGAGGAAATCTCAATAAGTATTAAAATAAAAACTACCCTGTCCATTAAAACAAAGGTAAGTAGGTAAATGTCTTTCAAAGCTCTATAATGCCTTTCTTTTTCTTTCCACTTATTTATGGTTTCTGGATGGGGGCGGTCATGCAGTATGATTTGAGTATAGAACATAATTCTATAGTTTTGCTTAAAATAGGAATAAGAAGGGGCTTTCTCCCACTTGCCAGTTCTTCTTATTAAACTGACAAAAGCATCTGTTTTAGAATTCTGTCAAAAGCAAGCTTGTTTGAGTATAGGTCAAAGAGAAACAGCAAAATTAGAAATAAGAAACCCATTTGTTTTATACATATTGCTGCCAGGACAATATTATCTCTTTCAGTGGTCTTTCTGGTTATAATGTTATAACGAATGTGGATTCAGCATTTTCCTTCAAAAGTTGATTTGTAACTGAGCAGTTCTCCATCAACATAGGTAGTAGTCTTAACACTGGTTCAATCAACACCATTTAAAATCGAATCTTGTGTTTTCCCTCGTGTTAATGAATTCTATTCTACTTTATCCTCGTTTTCTTTTTTTTTTTTTTTAACACTTCTACACCCAGATCTGAAGCACAAGTTTTGCTGTCATTTCCAGACTGTACGATGTTGCCTTTGCCATTGCTTAACCACATGATCCACTTGGCAAATCTCTCTTCATAAATCAATCCCTCCTTTCCATTAATCATTTTAGTTATTTATCTCTGGGTTTCTTCCAAGACTGTCAACAGTGTTTGTTCATGTACGTTCTCAAAATGGAATACAGTTGTCTCGGGATGATTTCAGCCACACTTGTCTGAGGCACCCTCCTTCCTCCCAGTGCTCCCCCACCACCTCAGTGTTCTCTTTCTGTTGTTAATATTTACAGCAAGCTCGCCCACATTTCTCCCAGCTTCTTAAGTTGCTGCTAGTCATCCCACTTCTCTGGGGTTTCTCTTCTCCAGTAAATACTTCTGATGTGATTTTTCGTCAGATATTTGCTTACATCTTTCTGAGAACAATTTCATTTTTTTTCCATCCCATATTTCTGATGTGTTTGGGTCTTTTTGAACCATACTGCTGTTCATATCCTGGCCATTTATCAAAGCTTGTAACACCGCCCAATTTAGTCTTCTCAGCAACTGTCATTAGCATTCTGCTCATTCTCGCTTTCAGATGATTAATAAATACATAAAATATAAACCTTAGTAACCCGCTAAGAGACAGACCCTCAGAACCACGCAGAATGCCACTTTTGTTACCTCTCGCAAATGGCCTTTCAGCCTCCTTCAGCCTGTGTGGCTGTGGTATTATCAAGGTTATGTGGAAGTAATGCCTCCAGGCAAATTACACTGCATGCCAAATTAAATATTTTGCGCAGGTCTGGATATAGTGCAAATGTGCTACTACATTCCCATCCTGGCTCATCTCTCCTTCATGGATAAACCTCTATAAAATCTGACCTTGCTTCCTGGTGTGCTTGGGCTGTGGGGGTTGATTTCATTTTATACTTTACATATTGTTTTGGTTAGGTTTTTGAGCATCACTTCCTCTGAAAATTTTATTCCTTGATGTGATGTATTTTAGTTGTATCAAATGCATCACAAGATATGGTATAGCATTATTATGGTATAAATAGTTCAAAACGGTGTAACAGTAGGCATTCATTCTGAATGCTCTGATGGTGTTCCTGATCTGGCGGTCTCAGTCTCCTTTAACTGACTGATCAGAAAGTCCCTGCACAGCTGCTGTGGGTGGGGTTAGTTTAACCCTGCGGCTGTTCTCAGTGCTTCCCTATTCGGCTCCAGGCATCTGCTTTGACTTTTTTTTAACTGGTTGACTATACCTCCACACTGTCACAAGACCTGGCAACTCTGTAGAGGGAGAAGACTTCGTAAAGGACTGTCAATAGCCATGTGCCCATATTGTCCATCTCCAGTGAACAATATTTACACTGTGTCTCTGGGGTTGCTCCCCCCATTCCCTGCACACTATGAATGACACCCCTGGGGTCCAGCAATCCAGAGGCAGTCTGGGACTTCAGTAGCTAAGTTTATAACCCTGGTTAGAGGATCAAATAAAGTAAGTGATATAAATAGATAGCATAGGGGCTGGGGATGTGGCTCAAGCGGTAGCGCGCTCGCCTGGCATGCGTGGGGCCAGGGTTCGACCCTCAGCACCACATACAAAAAAAAAAACAAAAAACAAAGATGTTGTGTCCGCCGAGAACTAAATAGATAGCATAAATTTAGCATTTCAAATAAGGAAAAAATAGTTATTCTAATTGGTTTTTTAGCTGTTTATGTTATGTGCACAAGAATTTTGTTCTTTCTAGTTCCTACTAATCTTTAATCTCTCCTTGAACAAGAAGACTAAAATTATAATTATTCTTCAACATAGACTCTAAAAATTTATTTGTAATTTCTTGATAGAATCCCTAATACTTAAATATTCTGTGACTATTGAACCCTTCTCATATTTGTACTTTCCATTTTTTTTGAGTTCTTATCTCCAGTTCTTGACATTTTTTGCATATCCTTCTAGTGTTTTGAGAACATGTTTCACATCACTAGAGAGTTACACCTATTAGGAACACGGACAAGAACCAAGGACGAATAAAAGTAAAAGTCTGAGCAGCCTAAGTAGATGATATTACAAGTCCATTTATTAACATGCATGCATGCTAGTCAAAGGTGAGGTCACATTCAGAGACCCTTAGCAGTCTGCATACTGTTCTCCAAAATGGTATTGATTTCTAAATCTAATATATTTAACCAGCAAATCTGAAATGGAACAAAGAGTTTCTTCCTCCAAGTCAGCATTCTGAGAAGTGTCAACAATGTAAACTACCAAGGAACTCAGAAAAATAAAACTGCTAGAAATATCAGGGCGACATCACTAATTCAGGACAAACATCCCTATGTACTTTAAATGATTCTAATGATATAATCATGACACAGGTTTACTGGGAATTGCAGTCCATAATGATGATTTGTCCACTGTGTTCATATAATTTCCTGGTTAACTAAAGAAGCATGTGATTTATGTTAGATGGGTTTTCATCTAAAAATATTCTTAAAATAGCTAACTGAATTTTTAAAGGATATCTAAAATAACTCCATTTGCAAAAGTTAGCCAAGCTTTTCTGTAAATTACAGAATATTTCTCATATCCTCTCTGGAATATATACTCCAATACCCATTCTCTTGAGAACATAAATTTCTTAATAGCAGGGACTGATTCAATTCAACTTGCTTTGGATATAGATTGACTACTTAAGCACACAAAATTAGAGTTCAGAATCCTGAACTTAAGTGCAAAAACAATCTCAGAGATCATATTAATACAATTGACTTATTTTACAGAAGTGTTAACTATAATGCACTAATATATTCTCAAAGGTAATATGACATTTCCCTCCCAAATTGAATATAAACATATGTAGCAGAAGTAGTAAGACTCCTTCTCACACAGAATCCCTACTGCCCCAGTTTTTCTCTCCTAAAACAGCCACTGTTACCAGTTTCTTAGTAGAAAGACTCTATGTAAATACAAGTATACACTTAAGAGTTTTATAAAATACAAACAATAGCATAGGAGAAAGATTGTTTTGCAACTTGCTTTTTTTCACTTAAAAACATTTTAAAATAATGAATTGGTGTAAACTGAAAATGATAATAAAAACATTAGAATTGAGCTTTCTAATAATATTACCTAAAGTTTACTACTAAGTCATTAATAAAAACAATATACACTGAAAACTTCACATTGCACTATCTAAAGGGTATCTTTGGATTTTAAAGATGTAAACTCCAGGCAGAAGTGAAGATTATATAAAAAAGCAATGCCTAACTAAATTCATGGCTCTTCAACACTGTAAGACGAAACATGAGAGGCAGAGACTCTCAAAATGTATCCTTAATATTCTAATTATTAAAGATTATGAAGAACTTTAAACTAAAGATTATTAAAGAACTGAAGAAAAACCATAAGATACATTTAATATGGTATTTCAAGTTGCAGGTCACAAGTGATAAGTGAGTTCAAGATCAATTTAGTGGATTATAAATATTTTTATTTTTATTTTTTTTCTAAAGAGAGAGAGAGAGAGAGAGAGAGAGAGAGAGAGAATTTTAATATTTATTTTTTTTAGTTATTGGCGGACACAACATCTTTGTTGGTATGTGGTGCTGAGGATCGAACCCGGGCCGCACGCATGCCAGGCGAGCGCGCTACCGCTTGAGCCACATCCCCAGCCCATTTAAATATTTTTAAATGAAATAAAATACAAAATATCAGAATGTGCTCCATTTAGAAAGTGCAAAAACTGTTTCATAAAAATTCATTGTGTGAGTGTGTGCGTGTGTGCGTGTGTGTGTGATATAAAATACACTTCTTGCTGTAGATCATAGGAACACAATTAAAAGTTACTGATCTAATCCAGTTGCTGGCTTCTAATGAGGTGGAACCATGTGGAAGTGTTCTCAGAAAAAGAGGCTCCTGTGCATTCCTTCCTGTCTTCAGAACAAGCCTCTGCCAAAGAATCATTTTCACTTTGGCTCATTATTTGAAGTGCGATGCCACATTCTCTTTTTGTCTAGATTACTGGAGGACAGGTTTAATTCCACATGTACTCTTTCCACAGAGTCACTTTACCTTGCCAAATAATTGGTTAAAACCCAGTAGAAATCCAAATCTTAATCATTGGCCAACATTATTTCATTTATAGGAGCACAGCTACAGCAGGGAAAACGCTAAATGTGGAACAGCTCTCCCATTCTTTGGGCCACTTCCTTCTCGCCTCAGAGTCAGTGAAGCAGAAGCCAGTTGACCCACCCACAACCCAGAGGCCTGTCCACGGGACTGACAGTCTCAATTGGGTTAAACCAAAAGAAGTTTACATTTGTATTTAAAGGCTTAAGTATAAAGCCTTTAAAGCTTATGTAAAAACTTTATCCCCTCTGCCACAATCCTTCCTCTTTGGGGTGGAGCTGAATGCCGTGATAGGAATAGGGAGAAATAATACGTTTTATATTAATATTTTGAAAAACTTCTGTATTTTTACTGGCTTCTTATTCAAATAAGGAGACATTAACACAGCAGAATGTGGAGGAGAGGGTCAAGAAACATGTTCTGGAGCTGGGGAAATAGCTTGGTTCGTAGAGCACTTGCCTAGCACTTACCAGACCCTGGGTTCAATTCCCCACATGAAGAAAGAGGAAGAGGAGGATGTGGGGGAGGAGAAAAAAAGAAGAAACATGTGCTGTGGGGGGCTGACAAGATGGCAGAGGGGAATTAGGCAGCAAATCTCGACTTCTCTGTGGTTTAGAATAAAAAAGTGAGAGAACAGTTGATCAGAGAGGTGGGTGACAGAGGAAAACACTAAGAAACAATATTAGACAGTCAGTGACTTGGAGGGACTCAAAAAAATTCTAATTACTAGAGTAGAAAACAGGGACGAATTCATTAACTCCAAACCCTGACCAGTGTGGGTCAGAGGGAAAGGGTAACAGAAGGAGAAAGTGGGAGAGGAAAGCTGACAAACTTACTTCAGAAACAAGGGTAGAAAAGAAAGTCAGATCAAGTTAGACAGAGGCAGGAGCTGTAAAGCCATGGGTGAGTGAGAAGCTCACAACTTATCTCAAATTGCTGGCAGAAAACTGTGGCAGGCAGCCATTTTGTAGAGACCACACCTAAGCCTGTCTTGCAGGAAGGAATCAAATCTACCCAGCTTCGTCCCACCTAGAGATAACAGGAAATACTATCACAGGGAACACCTTTGAAATGGGCTGAGTAAACTGTGGAGTGGGATTGCTGTTAGGTGAATATTGTCTAAGGCGCAGCAAGTGCCCCAGCTGCCAGCTGCATCTGTGCAAGCCAGAAGCCCACATCCCAGCTGTGCCGCACACACCCCAGAAATGGCCCACAGGTGCCAACCACAGACACTGGCCACCACCAACCATGCCCCAGCAGCAGCTCACCAGTACACATGCCCCAGCTGTTGGCTGCTGTCCAGTGCCTCTGCCCCAGCACACCCAACACCACTGCTGCCAGGTTGCTGTGCCTCTGCCATAGACTAACACATGTTGCTCACCCTCAAATCTGAGGAGAGCTCACACCTGTTTTGACAGCGCCAGACACATGAAGCATTTATATAGATGAGCACAAAAGACTATGGTCCCAAGCAGAGAGACCTGACTGCCTCAATTATGGGACATTTCTTCTGATCCTCCAGAAAATTATGATAGGTAATTTTGATAGGTAACAACCAAAGAATGGAGGGAGCCTCCTAGATTTGTGTCTGAGGTAGGTAAAGTGAGGTCTGTAGGGATATTTCTGTAAGTTATGAGCAGTGTTTGGAGGAAAAAAAATAACTAGATGGGAAGAAAAAATACACAGTTCCCCAACCCAGCAGAGAGATGGCTAGTGTGGTTGCTACCTCCATATCTAGAGAAACTTAGGGGTCAAGCCAAGAAAGTGTGGGCATTTATTAAATCTCCCAAAACCTGATAGAATCCAAGTCTGGAAGACCCAATAAGAAATCTCCCCATTTCAAATAGCTCAACAAGGAATAATTTCAGACTCTCTACTGACAATTTTTTTTATTTCTACAATATTATCTTCTGTGTTGATTTGATGGGTTCCCTCCCCCATTATTTGATAGTCTATTCCTTAATCCAATTTTAGGTACTGCTTCTAATGTCTTAATGCGTTAATCAGGTTCATTCTTTCTTTCATCCCCTTGCTCCTTTTTGTACCCTCTCCCCTTGTCTCTTCCTCTTCTTGCATCACTTCCGTCATTCTACTTCTACTTGCATTCCACTTCTGTCGCTCCCTTTCCTCCACTTTTTCTTTTTCCCTTTTCATGCCCTGCATACTTTAATAGTAATTTTACTTTCTTTGATACATGATTTCTCCGCCCATCTAGAGCACTACTCCCCTTTTCCAATTTTGGATTAGTGGAGCTGTGGGGAACATTTTTTATATTTTTTAATGAGGCTTTACTCTGAAGTGATCACAGTTACTGGTGATTATGATCTCCTCTTAGAATGGTCCTAGGGACTGAATGTAGCACTGTGATCAGGTTGAGTGGGAGTATGGACACTCAGATAGAATCCCAGGCCAGGGCACAGAGTAAAGGGAATGCAGCTCATTAAAAAGGCCCTTGTGGGGCTGGGGTGGTGGCTCAGTGGTAGAGCACTTGCCTAGCATGCATGAGGCGCTGGGTTTAATCCCCAGCACCACATAAAAATAAACAAATAAAATAAAGGTATTGTGTCCATCTACAACTAAAAAAATATGTATTTTTAAAAAAGGGCCCTTGTATAGAAGAGATACCCATTCCAGAAGATGCACAAATATCAACATAGAAATATAGGAACATGAGAAAACAAGGTAATTAAATGCCCTCCAAAGTTCATAATGCTTCAGTAACTGATTCCATAGAAATCTAAATGGAGAAATGCTGAATAAAGAATTTAAAATGTTGATTGTTAAAATAATCAATGAACTAAAAGATCTAAGTTGTGAATTAAGGGAGAAAATACAACATATAAAAGAGCTTTTCAACAAAGAGAGATTCTGAAAAAGAGTTAAATACTAGAAATAAAAAACTCAAATAGGCAAATAAAAAACTTAGTTGAAAGACTCACTAATCGATTAGATCAGGGAGAGATAGAATTTTAGGCCCTGAAGACAAGGTGTATGAACTTGAACACTTAGACAGCAATAAAGAAAAGAAAAAGAAACTATTATCAGAATATTCAAGAGTTCTGGGACAACATTAAGAAGCCTAATTTAAGGCTCAATGGTATTAAACAAAGACACTAAGAACCTAATCAGTGAAATAACAGTAGAAAATTTCCATGACCTGGATACTGAGATGGACATTGAGACATCTGAGGTATTTAGAACCCCAAATAGACAAGAGCAGAAAATAATCTTCCCACAACACTGTATAGCTAAAATGCTAAAAATCCAAATGGAAGAAAAAATGTAAAACCTGCAAGAGAGAAACATCAGGTTCCTTATAAAGGCTAGCCAATTATAATAACAGCAGGAAACCCTGAAGGCTATAGTAGGTCTCCAAATGATGTACTCTAAGCTCTGAAAAAAAACACTGCCAAACCTAGATTACTATATTCTCAAAGCTATCCTTCAGAATCAAAGAATAAATGAAAATATTTCAAGATAAGCAAACACTAAATTAACTGATGACCACTAAATCAGCATTACAGAATACCCTTAAAGAAAACATATACATAGAAGAAAAAGATAAAAACAACAAAGAAAGCTTAGGAAAGAATAAATCTCATCAGAAGAGTAGATATGCAAATGAGAATTAGATTTAAATCTAAGTGGAGTGAATGAATGCTGAATAAAGAATTTAAAAATCAAACATTAGAAATGAAACAAAGTGTCAGGAAGTAATACATTATTCTCCAAGAACACAGAATATGAATGGTCTCAATTCTTCAATAAAAAGACAGACTGGAAGATTGGATTTAAAAACAAGCCTCAACTATATGTTGCCTGCAAGAAACACACCTCATCAACAAAGACATCCACAGACAACATGAAAGTATGGAAAATAATATTCCATGCAAATGGAATCCAAAAGCAAGCAGCAGTTGCTAGTCTCAGACAAAGCATACACCAAAATTAGGCAGAGAGAAAAAGAAGGCTAGCAAAGGGAACAATCCAACAAGAAATAATGATTGTAATATTTATGCCCAAAATGTCAGCTTCATAAAATAAACAATACTCAACATAAATACTCAGGCTAAGTAAATATTCCATAGTATAACAGGTGATAGTATTCAATACTCTTACTGATAGGTCATCCAAACATAAAACCAACAAATATACTACGTAGTTAAAATTTACTATATATGGACTTAGCTGATACAAATGGACTTAGCTGATATCTAGAGAATATTTCATCCAACAACAGCTGAATACATTTATTTTCAGCTGCCCATGCAACTTTCTCCAAAACAGATCATATTTTAGGCCACAAAGAAAATCTTGGAAAATACAAAAAAGATTGAAATAATTTCTTGCATTTTATATGACTATAATGAAATTAAATTAGAAATAAACAACAAGAGAAACTACAGAGACAAATGGAGATTCAATAATACATCTTGGAAAAATGAATAGGTCTCAAAGAATTCAGGGGAGACATTTAGAAGTTTTAGAATTAAACAAGAATAGAAATGCAACCTATAATAATCTGTGAAATATAATGAAGTTACTTCTAAGAGAAAAGTTGATAACTATAAATGTCTACATTAAAAAATCAGAAAGATCTCAAATAAATAAGTAATGATGCATCTCAAAGTCTTAGAAAAAGAAGAATAAACCAATCCCAAAATAAATAATAAAGAGATCAATGCAAAGGATCAATGAAAGTTAGTTCTTAAAAAAAAAAAAACAAGATTGATAAACCCTTAAAGTAATGAAAAGAAAAAGAGAAAATACCCAAGTTAATGAAATTAGAGGTGAAAAGGGGGTGTTACAACAGATACCATTGAAATTCAGAGGACAATTAAGGACTATTTAGAAAATCTATATTACAATACATTGGAAAATTGAGAAGAAACAGACACATTTCTAGACATATGTGACCTAAAAAAACTAAGCCAAGAGATATAGAAAACCTAAACTGAACAATCACAATCAATGAGATTGAAGCAGTAACTTTTTAAAACCTCCCAAAAAGAAGAGTGCAAGAACAGATGAATTCACAGTTGAATTTTACCAGAATTTTTTAATCCTTTAAAATGTATTTATTTATTTATTGGTATTGGGTTTGAGCTCAGTACTTTTAAAATTATCATTTTATTTTGAGATGGGATCTTACTAAGTTTCTTGGACCTCACTAAATTCCTGAGGCTGGCCTTGAATTTGCAATCCTCCTACCTCAGCCTCCTGAATCACTGGGACTACAAGCATGTGTCACTACACTTGCTTACCAGATCTTTAAAGAACTAATTACACTTCCAATTATTGCATGAAATAGAAAGGGAGGGGAATACTTCCAACTCATTCTATGAAGTCAGTATCACACCAATACCAAATTCAGATTAGGATACATCAAGAAAATAAAATGACAGACCATTGTTTTTGATGAGCATAAAAGCAAATATTCTTAACCAAATACTTTCAAATTGTATTCATTAACACATAAAAAACATCTTCACCCCAGGGATACAAGGAGGGTTCAACATTCACAAATTAATCAATGCAACACACAACATAAATAGAGTCAAAGAAAAAGATCACCTAGTCATCTGAAGAAATGCAGAAAAAGTCTTTGACAAAAAACTCAACACCCTTCACAATAAAAACCTTAAAAAATGAAGGACAAAAGGAACTTACCTCAACATATTAAAGGTTATATATGAGAAACCCAAAGCCGACATCATACTAAATGGAAAAAAAAAACTGAAAATGTTTCCTCTAAAATCAGGAACAAGATGAGGATATCTGCTCTCACCACTTCTATTCAATAGAGTACTTGAAATTTTAGCCAGAGCAATTAGGCAAGAGAACGAAATAAAAGTAATACTATATGGGAAAGGAAGAAATCAAATTTTCCCTGTTCACAAATGATAGGATCCTTTACTAAAAAGACCATGAAGCTCCACCAGATTGATAAACAAATTTAGAAAAGTGTCAGGATACAAAATTAACCTATAAAAACCTACAATAAACAATGAATCCATTGATAAGGAAATCAGAAAAACAATTCCATTCATGGAAGCCTCAAAAAAAAAAAAAAAAAAAACCACTCAAAGAATAAATCTAACCAAAGGGGTAAAAGGAAAATGACAGAACAATGAAAAAGTAACAAAAGACACTAGAAGATGGAAAGACCTCCCATGTCCATGGATAGGCAGAATTAATATTGTTAAAATAACCATATTACCAAAAACAATCTACAAATTCAATGCAATCCTTATCAAAATACAAAAGATATTCTTCATAGAACTAAAGAAAACAGTGTTAAAATTCATTTGGACCCAGAATATCTGTAGCAATTCTGAGAAGCAAAAAAAGGCAATGCTAGAGGTATCATAATACAAGATTTTAAGTTGTACTACAGAGCTATACTAACAAAATGACATGGTATAGGCATAAAGACAGGAGCACAGACCAATAAAATTAAAGAAACACAGATGAACTACATATTTATGGCCATCTGATACTTGACAAATGTGCCAAAAATTGTTGGAGAAAAGACCAAATGGTGCTGGGAAAACTGGACGTCCATATGTAAAAGAATGGAATGAGATCCCTATCTTTCACCCTGCACAAAATTCAACTAAAAATTAATCAAAGACCTAGAAATAAAACCCAAAACTTTACATTTCTTAGGAGAAAATATAGGGTCAACCCTCTAACACATAGCAGCAGAGCTGAGGATCTATCTCAGGGGTAGAGTGCTTACCTAGCATACATAAGGCCCTGGTTCAATCCCTGGCACCACCAAAAACAACAAAAATATGTGTACTCTAACACATAGGCACAGGCAAGAACTTCAATAGGACCCCTAAAGCTCAGGAAATAATACCAATAATCAATAAGTAATATGGCAAAAAAATTTAAATCTTCTGTACAGCAAAAATAATAATGATGATGATAATAATAAGAACATCAAGAGAGGTCCTACAGAATGAGAGAAAATCTTATATCCAGAATATGGAAAGAACTAAACTTAGTATCAAACACACACACACACACACACACACACTCTCTCTCTCTCTCTCTCTCTCTCTCTCTCTCTCTCTCTCTCCAATCAATAAATGGGCAAATGAACTAAACAGATATTTCTCAAAAGAAGAAACACAAATGGCCAACGAATATAGGGGAAAAAAATGTTGAACATTCCTAGCATTCAGGTAAATGCAAAACAAAATTAGACTGAAATTTTCATCTCACTCCAGTTGGAATGGCAGTCATCAAGAATACAAATAACAATGAATGCTGGTGAGGATGCAGGGGAAAAGGAAGTCTTACACACTGTTGATTGGACTATAAGTTAGTGTAGCTACTATGGAAATCAGTATGGAGGTTCCTCAAAAGACTAGGAATGGAACCATGCTTCTCAGTATTATCTTTAAAAAAATTCCTGTACTTCAGAGGTACTTACATACCTGTGTTTCTAGCAGCACAATTCACAATAGTCAAGTTATGTAACCAGCCTAGGTATCCATCAACAGTTGAGTGGATAAAGAAAATGTGGTATATATACATAATGAAATTTTGTTCAGCCATAAAGAAAATGAAATTATGTCATTTGCATTTTAAAAAATGGGTTAAAAAATGGGAGTATCATGTTAAGCCAAAGAAGCCAGATTCAGAAGTTCAAGGACTGTGTATTTTCTCTCATATATGGAAGCTGGAGAGGAAACAAGAAAAAAAGGCAGGAAAAATCTCATGAAAATAGAAGAAAGACCAATAAAGAGGATGGGAATAAAGGGGAAGGGAGAGGGGAGAGCAAGTAGAAGTACTGGGGAATGAAAATGACCAAATTATGTCATGTGCAAGTATGAATAGGCCACAATGAAACCCCACTATTCTGTATAAATATTGTTTATCAATAAAATTTTTTCTAAAAACAAAACACATGCTCTGGATTGAATCTGAATTTGGTTGCCACCTAAGCAAGGCTTTCAATTGCTTCAACTCTTCATGTCTTTGTTTCTTAAATGAGGGACTCTGTCATAGAAGTTTAGCCATGAACAACACTCACAATTGCACTTAATGGCTCTGTGTCAAGCATTTTAAATAGTTGGCACATATCCTCAGAATAACATTAATAGAACTTTCTTATTTTTCAGATAGAGATGCATGGATGAGTTGTAGCGAGGTAAAAAATTACAGTGAGAAAGTAAATCCAGATGCTGTGTCCCTAATTGTGCAATATTGCCTCAACAGAGATCATTTTAAAATCACTTATCCTATTCCCAACTACTCTCCAGAGCCCATGCTACTAAAGACATTTTTTCACTAAATAAAATGTATTACTAAGTAGTGTTTATTTCACTTATTTTTTTATTAGTCAAATGTATGAAATGGTCAGAGTTTCTAATTAGCATAAAATGAGTTACCACACACATTGACTTAATTCCTGCCCAATGTAAAATTTAGTGTTTGGGGGTAGCCTAATGGTTATATCATGTATGATTATTATCTCAGAGATCCCAGTTATTATCTGGGGCTTCATTGTGTCTGGAACAGCAGATTTCCCCTGAATGCTTCCATAAATTGTTAAAGTAACTATTTAACTTACCATTCTAGGAGGCCCACAACTTACAGGTCCCAGTGAATGCATATTATGGACACTTTCATACACAAGGAGATACCCCCAACCAGCCCACTAGGTATCTAGAGATTACTTCTGATCTTCTAGCTGCTGGGGAAGTGCTCAAGGAACAAGTATTCTCAGAGAGTGGCAGAGTAAACCCCATGACCTTTGTCAAATTGAGGTTCCTGATTCAGATTCATTGACTCTTTTAAAAACACATATAGATAAGCCACTATGAAATACAACCACTTTACAACCACTAAGATAGTTAAAATTAAAAAGGCTGATAATAACAAGTTTTGGTAGGGATGTGGAAAAATTGAGTACCACGTATTTGCTGCTGAAAATGTAAAATAGTGCAGCCACTTTGGAAAATTATTGGCAGTTCTTAAAAGGTAAACATAAACCTACCATAGGATCCGACATTTCTATTCCTAGGTATATACCCAAGAGAATTAAGAATATGGCCACACACACAAAAAAAAGAACTCTATTTAAGTCTTCCTAGCAGCATCATTCATAATAGCCTCGAACTGGAAAAAAAAATCCATCAACTGATGAATAAACAAACATAGTATATCCATATAATGAGACGTAATTCATCCATAAAAGGAGTGAAGCATAGATACATGCTTTGAAATGGATGAATCTTAAAAACATGCTAAGGGAAAAAAACCCAACCACAAAAGGCTAGCTTATCACATCATTCCATTTATTTGGAATGTCAAGGATAGGCAGATGCATAATGGCAGAAAGATGAGTAATTTCTAAGGGCTGGTAGTAGAGCAAAATGAGTAGTGGTTGTTAATAAGCTTCTTCTTTTTAGTATGAAAATGCCTAAAATTATATAGGGGTGATACTTGCCCAGCTTTGTAACTATATTAAAAGACACTGAATTGAACACTCTAAAGGGGTAACTTTTATGATGTATGAATTAATCTCATTGAAGCTATTATTAAAATATAAAAAAATGGTTAGGTACAGAGTTCCTACCTTGTGGCAGACAGTCTTATAGCCATTGAGACAAAGTACTTGATCTCATACAATTTGCAATTCTAGTAAATAAGTAAACAAATGAGAGAAAATTTCATGTTCCTACAGACAGGAAGGATTTGCAAACCAGGGGTGCAGGCACTGTTCCATTCCCATTTGCATGGGCCCCTGGGAACACTATTGCCTAGCACAGCTCGCTCCAGACACTCAGGGCCCCTCACAGTGCTCTCAGGACCACACACACAGCAGCTCCCCAGCCAAGGCCCCAGTCCAGAAATTCACTCCCTGGTTCGATGCAGGAGAGCTCTTTCGTTGATATGCTTCCATTCTCTTCCTACCCTCCCTGGCTTTCTTCTGCCCTCTCACTTTTACTCGGATTCATTCACTTAATAAATTATTTAACAAATATTTCCTGAGGGTTATATTGGTTAGACTACTTCCAGCTAAAATATATAGAAAACTGACTCAAACTATTTTTTTCAATAAGGGAAGCTTTTCTTTTATTTTTAAATTTTTTTATTTTTTTAGTTGTTGATAGTCCTTTATTTTACGTGGTGCTGAGAATCAAACCCAGTGCCTCACACATGCCAGGCAAGTGTGTTACCGCAAAGCCCCAGCCCCAGCCTAGGGAAGCTTTTCTTTTCTGTCACAGGATGTCTGAACTGCAGGCACAGAGCGTTGCCATTTGTCTTGGGCAGCTGGTAGAGGTAACAACAATGTGGGTAACAGACTTTCTTGGTTATATCTAGTAACAGAGAGTAAAAAGAAGAAAAAAACAACAACTATCCTCTAACCATGGAATAAAAACCTATCTGTTCAGCCTTTCAGGGACAATTTAGATCAAGTATCTGCAGTTGTCGGTATTATGCCATGTGACGACCGGCTTTAGCCATGCTCCTAGACCAGTCATTCCCAAAGAGATTGGGTTCCCACAGCTGACTTAGGACTGAATCCCAGAGTTGGAAGAGGGGTAACATTCTCCAAAGTATGTGGGATGCATAGAAAAAAGGAAGGGATTCAGTCTGATTTACCATTCACTGTGGACTGTTTAACTGCTCCTTAAACTCATTCTAGGTACTAAGTGCTTTTCTGTGCACTAAGGATTGTTAACCTTTTATTTGATAAGGGACAATTTTTACAGTGTAAACTGCATCAAAATCTCCTCCAAGGAGCAATGTGTTCTCTCTCTAACTGGTGGCATTTCAAGGTCAGTTACATCTGAATGGGGTGATATTTGAGAGCACATATTTGACACCCCCAAGAACACATGCTATAAGCAGCCACTCATTTTTCTACGCCTGCACATATCCACCCTGCACATATTTCATAAGATTTTCATGAACAAAGGTGTGCCCTCTAGGGGGAAGTTCTTCACTCTGTTCTCATCCATGCAGTGTGCTATAAAATAAATACCAAGAGGTTGGGGCCTTAGGACAGGGGTAGAGCACTTCCCTAGCATGTACAAGGCCCTAGGTTCCATCCCCAGCACTACAATAAAATAAAATGAATGTCAAATTTTATGCTAGAAAATCCTATACTTTGCTACCAGAAAGATTGAGTCAGGCATTGGTCAAACTATCAACCCACTTTTAGAAAGCTTTTTGAACATCTTTAACACACCTCAAAAATATTTTGGAAACCCAAAATTATTGGTAGTATTTGTATTTGGATTGTTTGAAATATCTAGAGACATTCACATGCTATTAGAAACAAAAATCATACTTTCAGCAAGGTATGAGGAAATTGATACTTCTTTTTTCTTAATTCCTACACAAAGAAGAACTTAAGGGCCTTTAAAATATAGAACTACTCCACTGCAACATAAAAAGATGCTGTAATTTCCACATTTACAAAAAATGAGATCTCTGGTGGAATCAAGAATGAACCCACGTTTTAATTCCATGTGTGGTTAATCAGAATCACAATCTTCCCTGTACTATTTTGAAAGGGCAAGATAAGGAGACCTGCCAATTTAAGAGGAAAGAGAAAGGCCAACAAGTTGGAAGGGACCCATAATTAACTGATTAAAGTTATAAGCAGGAAATGCAAAACTACTGGTCTCTCAGGAAAGTTTTCAAAATAATTCTGAGACCTAAATTCAAGTGACATTATTGTTAACAATATTAATTATGCATGATACTTTACATTTCTATCCTGCTTATTATTTATAAAATCCATTTACATGCATGGGGCATCATAATAATCATCTTAAGATGGAAAGAAGGTATTTCCATTTTCAGGATGAAGAAACTGATAAGGCAAGTTTTAAGGTTACCTCACATGCCCCCAAAATAGCAAGTTCAGGAACTGCAAACCACCTCCAGATTTGATTGTTCTCAAGCTGCACCCCACATTCTCACTTCAATTCTCTTGCAGGAACACTCATATGTCAATATGCCCATCATGAAGGATAAACTCAACACCCTCAAATGGCCAAAGAAAGGATGAAAGGAAGAAATGAATGAGTGATATGCAACAAGAAACAGTGGAAATCAGAATCATGACAAAGGAAATTTCTGGTTGCATTTGAGGAACAGGGAAAGTAAATAATACACTGTCTTTAAGTATTTATGGAAAATTGAACGTTGCAAACTTGAAGAATTTTGCTCATTGATCTAAAACTTATCTTTTCAAAATATATGCTGTTAGCCTTGATCATCGCTATCATTAAAAAGATCTTTAATGCCTCTACTGTTTTTATTAGTAGTTCTCATTTGTCATGTTTACCCAATGCTGGGCACTTGGTATGCAGTATCTCATTTCACCCTCGGGATCACCTTGTAAGTTGAAATTATCAATAGCATTTCTTAGATAAGGAAAGGTTAAATATCTTCTCTCAACTCACACAGAATAAAGTTATGAAATTGTCATTAAAATGGAACATTAGAGTTCAAAGCCTTTCTGCTGGGCCAGGCTTTCTTTGGGGGAAGACAGGTTCCTAAAAATCTTCTAAAAGTCTGATGTAAAAATCTTAGTAGCAATAACATTGGCCACTATTCTTAGAAATTCTGAAGAGTATTTAGCAAGAGGCATACCTCAACTGCAACTAGTAAATACAAGGGAGGAGATAGAGTAAAATATGATATATCTGGACAATTTCATCTTTGTACCATTCATTTAAGTTCATCCAATGTGTGGATTTAATCTCATACTTTTATAATTAATATTGAAAATATTCACTGATCTTAGTACTTTAATTACAGGTTCTCAGCATAATAAAAAGTGCTGCAAATAATTTATTATAAAAAGACATGTACCTTCACTATTAACTGTCCTTGTTTTTCATGATGCATAAAAGTTGGAAGACCATCTAAAGAGATTTTTTGATTAAATTTTTCTTGTATTGGTAAATCTTCAAAAGGTATTGTTTGTATTATCAGCAGCCTCCTAAAAAAGACATGATCAACAGAGTAATTTCAGCATACACAAGAATTAACATTGTTTCATGAAATTGCTCAAGACCAGTGCAAAGAGTCACTATCTGAAATATTGCCCAAGATTGAACATAAAAGTATTCCAGGTGTTCAGCAGCTACGAGACAACGACAGAGGTGCTTATCCCTGCCCTCCAGAAGTTTAAATCTAATGAAAAGGGAAAGAGAATGCAGACCCAGCCATATGTTCAGTAGATCATTAGCCAGGCTCTGGAGGACAGGGCAGCCTCAGGAAGATAAACAAGATACTGTGAAAACTGAGAAGCCCAGATTCCTTGAGAGGTAAATGCTGCCCACCCCCTGTAGCCTGGTTAGTGAGCTCTTCAGCAGATGGCTGATTTACCTTTCTTATTTCACTCTTGCAGTTAACCTTAAAAGAGGGAGAATTCTCAATTTCCAAACCAGATGTGCATGACTGTTTAATTCCAGGAAAATATACAAAGGAATAGCTGGTGACTTTCTCGTTAGTAGGCAATGTTATAGAGATGAGGACTGGGGCTTCTTTATGCAGCTAAAGCAATGTAACTTTTATTCAATGCAGAAACACTGAAGATTTCTAACTTTGCTGAAGGAGAGAAGACCTCCCTTAGCAAAGAGTTCCCTTTCCCGTCATGGAAAATTCTGCCAAAACATTTTCCTTCTCAATATACCTGGACCACTTGTTACTAGAAAGAGCTGAGAGGTGGGACCAACCCAGAGTGTGGTACTTTTCCTTATGAATATGATCTGCTTCAGGAAATTTGCATATGCTTTCCTTCGAAAGAAGAAGATGAATAATAAATTTAATTAGCTCAGTGCTTTTCTTGAAATGTATCTGAAAGCAGATGACAGATCTCCATAATCAAACTACCACCCACGCTTGAATTTTACACTATTTTCTCAAAAGGGGAATGTACTGGTTTATAACTGTAGCTGTTTATAAATACACTCAATTATTTTTATCTTGTTTTCTATACTAGGTGTGACTTTCGCCTATTTATAAATGAGGGAGAAAACTGCCTTTACAAGAGAAAATGTATGATTCATTGCTGAGAATCTTACTAATCCTATAGAATAAATTTGTATAACATCAACATTAAGAAAGGCTTCCATCGACCTCGCACATATAGCATTTTCTTTTTTTACTTCAGTTAATAGACTTTAATATGTGATCCTTGGAAATAATGGCTAATTCTTCTGACGCAAACTATTGCTATACACGGTATTACAGATATAGGATATCATACTAAAAATGCTATCTCCATCCTGTTTAGATTGACTGAATTCCCCTCCCAGTACTTCATTAACATTATTATTCTTTCATGCAGTATATACTGAGTAGTTACTATGTGCCAAGTACCAGGAAGAGCAAAGTCCAGTCAGGGATACTGATATGTACACAAGTAACTTATAGAGTCCTCTGAGATCACAGAGGGAAATGTAAAGTATTTTTCATGGATAACCTACAGAGGGTCTACATTCAAGCAAGGTCCTGAAGATAAAGCAATAATTCAACAAAGAAAAGAGGGCAAGTGAGGCATAACTGAGGATGCTCTGGGATTGCTTTCTTTGGGTAGGCTGGAATGTGGGGTGAAGAGGGGTGTTCATGAACATCACTTTGGAGGTGGTTTTTAAAACAAAACTCTTCAGGGCTAGGAGTGTGGCAGAGTGCTTGCCCAGCATGCCCAAGTCCCTGTATGTTATCTCCAGCACAAGGGAAAATAATAACAGAACTGAGAGAATCTACAAATGGTACTAAAGTTTTTGACTTTGCCTTCATTTTCTAAAGAGACTTTAGTAATGTAATGCTAAATATAAAGTAAGAACTAGAACATTATTAACAGTCAAAAGGCAGTAAAGAATAAATCTAAAAGATGAATATTCAACAAACATAAGTAGGCAGTATTTTTGCTTATGATAAATCTTACTTATTTACACCTGTGCATGTTTCTTTTTATAGCATTTAAGTATATATTTAATGTGTGTTTAAAGCATAACAAACATAACTTATATATTAATATATATATATACTATATCACAAATATAAAATATTATACACAATATAATATAAGGAAAATAAAAGCTGTATCTGCTTTATTTGATACCTACTATACTCTAAGCTTTGTTCTAGACATCAGAGGTAAACATAGCAGATGACATTCTCTCCCTCAAGGGACTTACATTACAGAGGGATGAGGGTAACAAATAAATATAATGTAAAGCCAAAGAATGTAAGGTGTAAGAGACTTGTGGCTGTATCCGGCATTAATTATAATATAAAGTGAGTGTGTTTCTGTTTTCTAGCACTAGTTTGCTATCTTAAAAAATCACCCTAATTATTAAAAACCTCAAAAGTACTGTGTACATAATAGATTTATGATTTCTATAGTTTTCATAGTAAATACATTTTTTTCTGAATTGATCATGTAAAATTTAAATTTGAAGAGCAATATTGATGGTTTTCTTAAAGAGAAGTGGTAAACTGCCACAGTGGTAAAGAGAAGATTCTAGAAACAACCTCCTGGGCTCCTATCTGAGAGCTGAGAGGCCTCAGGCAAGTTAACCTCTCTGTACCTCGAATCTCTCATCTGTAAATCATAACAGTAATACACACATCTCATGAGGTTGCTCTAGTATTAAATGAGTTAGTGTCTGTGAGTCACTTGGAACAGTATATAATAAGCACTTGATAAATACTACTCACGATTGTTATCAAAACCTTAACAAACCTCATATTAACAAGCCAGTGTTTGAAGTGAGTTCCAGTCTCAAAAATTAAAGAAGTTCATGAAAAACTAAAACGTTCTCTTCATTCAGAGTGCATACTGTAAGAAGCTCTGGTATTTAAAAGTGAAAAGAGAAAAAAAGGAAAGAAGGAAGGAAGGAAGAAGTAAAGGAAGAAGAGAGGGAGGAAGAGGCAAAGAAAACTTTCCTGGCATAGGAAAGGGACAACCTCATCCCCAGCAGAGATTTAGAGACTGGCTGACTTGGAGTTTGAGAGTCCTTCCCCCAGCAGCAGCATGCCACTCCTCCTGGGCAAATGAGTAAGCAAACGACTGCCCTAAATCTTTATGGTAATAGGCAAAGCAAACCATTTCCTACTTCCATCCACACTGCAGCTTTTCAAATGGATTTAACTAGTCCTCTGCAATTAGCAATTGTTTCTGTAGTGGTTTTGAAGCTACTTAATCCTCTCTCAGCACTTTATTTCGGTACATTGTTCACACATTTGAAGCCAGCATAATAAGCTGATTGCTCAATGAAGCTTTCACTCAGTCAACTTGACTCATTCAAGTCAATGGTTATTTCATTTTTTTTTCTTTTCCAGAGAGAGCTGGGAAGCCTTCGCAGAGGAGGTAATATTTGAATTGGGTCTTGATAAGAGTACATCTTGTGGAAAAGGGCAGAATAAGCAAGTTGAGGAAATGGTGATAAGTTGGGGGTGTAAGGTCTCTCTACAATCTTTAAGATCAGACTTCGCTTATAAATGAATGATATTAATATGAGGTCCTTACATTAGTAATGCTGCTGCTGCTGCTAATGTAGATAATTTGTCCTCCTCTTTTGCCGCCACCTCCTGTGCACACATATATAAATAGACATTCACACTTGTTCATAGCGTGGAGTTAGTTCTACATTTGAATGAAGAGAAACTATTTCATGAGGATGAGATGAAAAGGTAGAAAACACAAGAGAGAATGAAATGACTTTTAAACTGGTTTTGTGCCCTCCGTCAAAAGAGGAGAATCAAGACAAAAATCTCATGAATCTATTCAAGAGTGACCTGAAACAATCTGCTTTGTTGTTTCTGCTTTCTGCAGCCCTTTTCTGTCTATAAAACTAACCTCTTCTAGCTCAACCCATCAAATACTTATTGTGTTTTAAGAAATGAAGTGTTGCCCAATTCTAGACTCAAAAATGAAGCCGCTTAAGGTCTGTGTTTTTGTTTTGTTTTGTTTTTGCATTACTGGGGATTGAACCCAAGAACACTTTACCACTGAGCTGCATCCCCAGCCCTTTTTTATTTTAATTCACAGTCTTGTTAACTTGCCCAGGCTGCCTTTGAACTTCAGATCCTCCTCAGTTTCTGAGTCCCTAAGATTTCAGACATGTACCATAGTGCCTAATTCTGGACACAAATGTGGCCTATAGAAAGGAAATAAAGCATGTCAAAAGACAAGAGCCACTCCTCCCTCCCCACTATTAAAATCACAGTGGCAACTGGTGTTCAGGGGTTGGAAGCTTTGGAAGCTTCCAGTTGCCCCTGAATAAACAGGACCTCTCAGTAAAAATCTGGGTGCTGGCTGTGCAGATGTAGCTCAAGACTGTCTCCTAGCCCTCTCTTCTACTCAGACTGTCACAAAGCTCCTATGAAGAAAGGCGGGGGAAAAACAACCCCAGGCACCACCCTGGCATTGGCAGAAAGAACATTGCTCTTCTCCAAAGGGGCCATGCCAGCAATGAGTATTCTCCAAGTGGCTTCACATGAGCAGGGATGGAGAGGAAGAATAGTTGAGACATGAGGTGACCACATCTGGCAAACTGTACTACCTGCTCTGAGCACTTGTAAGGCATCATGTTGGAAATTCTCAGAAATAAATGGAGGTGTACTTTTGTGTATTTTCAGATATAATGGCTACTAAGGAGCATGCACTAAGAGTAAAAAGAATGTTGGTTCTGCCGTTATCTTGCCTTCACTCAACCATGTGGTCTGCCATGTGCTCGACACTATTCTAAGCACTGGCAATGCAGGAGCAAGGAAAATATCCCTGTCCTCATGAAGTGCACAGCAGAGCAGATGATTGATAGAGTAAATAAGCATATCCCAAGTTATGTTAGAAGATAAGTGCACAACAAAAATAAAGCAGAATAAAGAAAATGAGAAATGGGGGGCTGCAATTTTATATTATATTAGGTATTCAGGTGGTATGTGAGCACAACCTTGAAGGAGGTAAGGGAACCAGGCCTTTCAGGAACAGAGAGAAGAGCACACCAGGCAGAGGCGTCAGCCAGGGCAAAGGCCCTGAGAGGGACTGCTGCCAGCACGTTTGAAGAAAAACAAGGAGATGAATATGACTGGAGAAGAATTAGTTAGGGGTCAGGGAGCAGGTGCTACTATTCTTGTTCTCTTGTGCTTACATTATTGGTATAGCCATCACTGAAATATTTTATGAAGTTTGTTTTAACTAAATATAGATAACAGAATCTATATAATCTATTCACCCAGGCACACAATAATTGAATTGCAGTACTTTGCAATAAACTGAAAATAAACAGCACGGATGTAGTCATTTCTGTGATCCTTTCCACATAGTAGACCATCTCACATCACATGAGTGTCAGTGGTAGTGTCAATACAAAAATTTATATTAATAACATTTCCTGCTGGCACGGCACACACAACTGTAATCCCAGAGGCTCTGGAGGCTGAGGCAGGAGGATTGCAAGCATAAAGCCAGCCTCTGCAACTTAGTGAAGACCTAAGCAACTCAGCAAGACCCTTCTCCAAATAAAATATAAAAATTGTCTGGGGATGTGACTCAGTGGTTAAGCACCCTTAGGTTCAATCTCCAGCACCCCCAAAAATATATAATATATAAATATATATATTATATATTTCACTAGGATAAAATATAATATGCATATAAGTTCAAGTATTCTTCTAATCCCTCCAGTCCCTTATTCTCCACCCTCCCTCTGTCACCGTGACCTTGTACACCCCTGAGGAAGATGTCCCTGCTATGGACCTCTGTCCAGGAGAAGAGAGGACTGAAGTCTCCAGTACAGGCCGGGGTATGGTTCCTAGAAAACCTCTCTGGACTCTATTAGAAAGAGTTTTCTATGAAATTCAGAAACTGAGGGCTAGAAAAGTGGTCCAAAAGGCAGTGAGGAGAACATTAAAACACAAAATGACACCATGTGCCCTACAGAAGCTGTTGGTCCAAATGAAACAGAAACTATGAGAACAAGATTCAATTCTTGGGCTGAGGATATAGCTCAGTTGGTAGAGTGCTTGCCTTGCATGTACATAGGCCCTGGGTTCAAACCCCAGCACCACAAAAAAAAAAAAAAAATTCTTTGCTGAGAATTTCCAAATAAATGTAATCTCTGAAAGGTTCAGAGTATAAAATCTATGCCAGAAATAGAAGAATTTAAAAAAATTCTTGATCAAACAGTGCAATTTTTTCCTTCTGTCTCCCATCCCCCAAAGAATTCCCAGATCAGCAGACACACCTTTGCCTGTTTGCTCCAAACTTTCCCAGTTCTAATAATGAAAGTCCTACATTCTAGGAACACTCTCAGTGTCAGGAAAACCATGACACTTGGTCACCCTGCTCCCAGATTACATGAACAGTCCACACATTTGGAATAGGGGGAATATCAGAAGGAAAGCAAAAATGTTTGATGCTAGTATGGATCTTGAAGTCTCTGGAAGGAATTAACTAGGACAACTTTAAATTCTCTGAGAATTCTTTCCCCACCACCTAACATAATGGGATTCAAAATCCAAATTAAATTCAATTATGGAAAAATACATTACACACACAAGAGTATATTTATCTCTTTTTGCGCATGTTCTCTTACACACACACACAAACACACAGATCTGGAAGGATACACACTAAAAAGCAAAAAGTCGAAAATAGAGTTCATTGGTATTGAGGAACACAACTTTGAATTCCTTATGATTTTGAATTGTTCAAATTTTTCATAATGTGAATGTATTTATCCCTCATGTAATTAAAAATAAACAAAAGAAAGAAAATATGGGTTTTTCCTGCAAGTAAGGAGGGAATATACCTATTTTTTTTACTGTTATGCTACTAATGGATGGATTAAAAAATAAATAAATAAAAAGAATGTATGAAAAAAAACTCAATTTGAGAGAAGGAGGAAATCCCAATGAAAAATGTTGATTAGTGTATTAGTCCATTTCTGTTGCTATAACAAAACACCTGAAACTAGGTACTTTATAAAGAAGATTATTACACTCATAGTTTTGGAGGCTGAGAGTCCAAGATTTGGCAGTCCCATTTGTTCAATCTTTGGTGAGACCCCTTTGGCGGTGTCACAACATGGCAGACAGCATCTTGGCTAAAGTACATGTGGATCTTGAAGTCTCTATAGAGGACTTGACTAGGACAACTTTGAATTCTCTGAGAATTCTTTCCCCACCAGCTGTGAGGAAGAGATTACATGGTGAGACAAGAAGCCAGACACCAGGGAGGAGAGTAGTCTTGCTTTTTTTATAGCAACCAACTGTTCTGGGAACTAACAAGGGTCCCCTGAGAACTATAATAATCCCTTCCAAGGGTGATACCCCCAATGACCTGACTCCTTCGACTAAGCCCCACCTCTACACTGAGACCAAGCCACCAGCACAGAGACACTTTGAGAACAAGCCACACCCGAAGCATATCAATTAGAATGTAACATGTGCTATTCAGAGAAAAAGTGGAATTTTTTGTTCATTTGCTTGTTTGTTTAGGTAAAGTTTCTGTAGGTAAGTAGACCAGAAAGAGAATAGAAACAACTTTTACAGTAGAGAAAAGCTTGAAGTTTAAAAAGTAGAAAAACTCAAAGACAACATTGTATTTGGGTCTTTATGAGCTTTTACCCTGGTGGCAGCATCAATACTGGACCCTTCCTGTGTCCACTGGACCCTGAGACACTCCAGTCCTGACTTGCTCCAATCTGCCTCACTCCTTTCTCTCTCTGGGCTCTCTCCTTTGGCAGCTTCCAGTCAGCCCCATGGGTTTAATTAGCACTTCCATTTGGACAATTCCCAAGGCAATATCTCCAGAGGTGACCTCTTTCAGGTCACATTCCTCATATCTAATTCCCTGTTAGCACCCCAGTCCTAATATATCAAAAACAGAATCCATAACCCCTCTCATCTTTCCTGTTCTATTCCTGTTGATGATATCATTATCGCTCACTACTCATGTAATTTTGGATCAAAACTTCTTTTCTCCTCCTTGTCTCTTTCCCTTCTTAACAAGTTGCTCAGACCTGTTGATTCTGCCTTGTATGTATTTTTCTGTTCCCCATTTGAGATTGGCCTGAAAGGGTCCAAATTTACTTTTCATCTAGGCTACTGCAATAGTAGTTAGTCTTTCAGTTTCAGGTTGGTTCCCTTTCCAGGGACAACCAGAATTCATTTCACACCCTGTCAGAAATTTTCTGGAAACAAAGGTATTTATTCAACACAACTTTACCTAACACCTGCACATGCACCATACAGTGCTCTAGGTTTAAGTGAATCAGGAGTAAATAAGAGCCCTACTCAACTAGAGCTTATGTTCTTTTTTAAAATTAATAATTTATTTCAATTAGGTATATATGACAGCAGAATGCATTTTGATTCATTGTACACAATTGCAGCACCACTTCACATTTCTATGGTTGTACCTGATGTAGCGTCACACCCTATGTGCAGTCATACATGTACCTAGGGTAATGATGTCCATCTCATTCCACCATCTTTCCTGCCCCCATGTACCCTCCCTCCACTTTGACCAACGTTCCTTCATTTTTCCCATGCCTCCCCCGTCCCTGTTATGGATCACCATCCACATTCAGCCTTTGGTTTTTTGGCTTACTTTACTAAGCATTATATTCTCCAACTCCATCTACTTACTTGCAAATGCCATAATTTTATTCTTTTTTTAATGCTGGATAATATTCCATTGTGTATATATACCACAGTTTCTTTATCCATTCATCTAAACCCTGTGCCTAATAGAAGAAAAAGTAGGACCAAATCTTCATCATGTCAGATTAAGCCCTGATTTCCTTAACAAGACTCCTAAAGTTCAAGAAATTAAATCAAGAATTAATAAATGGGATGAACTCAAACTAAAAAACTTCTTCTCAGCAAAAGAAACAATCAATGAGGTGAACAGAGAGCCTACATTTTGGGAGCAAATTTTTGCCACACATATATCAGATACAGCACTGATCTCCAGGATATATAAAGAACTCAAAAAAATTAACACCAAAAAAAAAAAAAAACAATCAATAAATGGGCCAAGGAGCTGAACAGATACTTCTCAGAAGAAGATATATATTCAATCAACAAATATATGAAAAAAAATGTTCAGTATCTCTAGCAATTAGAGAAATGCAAATCAAAACTACTCTAAGATGTCAACTCACACCAGTCAGAATGGCAGCTATCAAGAATACAGACAACAATAAATGTTGGCGAGGATTTAGGGGAAAAGGCAGACTCACACATTCTTGGTGGGACTGCAAATTGGTGCAACCAATCTGGAAAGCAGTGTGGAGATTCCTTGGAAAACTTGGAATGGAACCACCATTTGACCCAGCTGTGCCACTCCTTGGTCTATACCCAAAGGACTTAAAGTCAACATACTACAGGGTCACAGCCACATCAGTGTTCATAGTAGCTCAATTCATAGTAGCTAAAATGTGGAAGAAACCTAGAGCTTATGTTCTAGGTTGTTCTATAAACAAGTGACCACATGAGTTAAGTGACACTTCAGAAAAATAAATGTCTTGAAAAAAACAATCGCCTTAGATTATTGCATTGGGGGATGGTATTGACAACTTTGGATACAATGGTCAAGAACTACTTCTCTGAAGAAACAACCCTGGTCTGAGACCTGACTGAGTTTAGACATGTCTCAGAGTAAAACATTTCAGGAAGAAAAACTAGAAAGTAGAAGAAACATAGGCAGAGAGCTCACAGAAGTCCTTGTACAAGTCTGGATTTGATCCTCAATATAAAGAAAATCCACTAGAGGGTTTCAAGCAGTGATCAGATCTGATCCAATTTGATTTCTTAAAAGATTAATCTAGCTGGGCATAATGGCACACACTTATAATCCCAGTGGCTCAAGAGGCTGAGGCAGGAGGATTGCAAATTTGAGGCCAGCCTTGGCAACTTAACAAGATCCTGTCTTAAAGTTAAGTAAATAAATAAATAAAAGGGCTGGGGATGTGGCTCAGAAGTTAAGTTCCCCTGGGTTCAATCCCCAAAACTTAAATAAAGAAATAAATCATCTAGCTGGATGCAGTGGCATGCAACCTATAATCCTAGCAATTTAGGAAGCTGAGACAGGAAGTTTGCAAATTTGAGGCCAGCCTTGGCAATTTAACAAAAGACCCCGTCTCAAAATACAGAGGGTAGGGGATGTAGCTCAGTGATACAGTGCTCCTGGGTTCAATCCTCAGTACTAGGAAAAAGAAGATTAATCTAGCAATAATAGGGAGAATGATTTGTAGGAGAATAGGGTATGAGAAAGTTAGAAGCAAAGTCAAACTTAGGAGCTATTAAAATTGTCCAAATGAGAAATAATGGAGGCTGGAACCAGGGAGACACTAGCAAAAACGTTAAGAAGTGGTTTGGAATGTAGAAACAATAGGAATTTGTTGATGGATCTGTTGTGAAGTATAAAGGAAATCATGACTACCTAGACAGTTGTGGCCTGAGTGCCCATGTGACAAAGGTCTTTTAACTTAAGATGATAAATAGTAAGTAAGGAGTAGGCTTGGAGGGCCAGAAGAGGGGACTTGTTGAGATGTCTATAAGACACTTATGGTCAGATGATATTTTAAACAAGCTGCCTTTAAAGGTTTTTATTTCTAACTTTCCTTACTTTGAAAAAATTCCAAACATACCCAAGAGAAGAAAATATAATAGGATCCTATGTGCCCATCATCTAGCGGCAATTATCATAAGAATTTGGCAAAGCATGTCTCGTTTCTATCCCCACATATACAGTTGCCCCCACATGCCATCTCACCCCATCCTGCTGGTGCATTTTAATTTCCAGATATCATAGCAATTTATCCATAAACCATTTCTATATAATAAATATGCCTTTTATAACACAACCATAAACCATTATCAAACCTAATAAAATTACCAATTTCTCCATAGCATCAACTATATAGTTACTGTTCTAACTTTTCCAATTGCTAAAATAACAGAGCAGAAATGAACCCTAGCATACAGGGTCAAATGATTTTTGACCAGGGTACCAAGATCATTCAATAAGGAAAAGGCCATCTTTTCAACAAATGGTGATGGGAAAACAGGCTATATACATGTAAAAGAATACAGTTGAATCCTTACCTATATCTAAAAATAATTCAAAGTAGATCAGAGATCTCAACCTAACAGCTAGCAGTATAAAAACCTGAGAAGAAAACACAGGAGAAAAACATCATGATAATGGATTTGGCCATGATGTTTTTTGAATCTGACAACAAAAGATCAAGTAAAAACTTTTTTACATAAAGAACCCTATCAGCAGGGAATAGGGTTCCTATTTCCCATGGAATAGGAAACAGTAGTTGCAAACTGTATACCTCATAAAGGATTAATGTCCATATTATATAATAAACTCCTACAACTCAACAATAATGAGAAAACAGCTTGATTTTAAAATTGGAAAAAGCTTGGGTAGTATTTCTCTAAAGAACATATGCAAATGACTAATAAGCACATTAAAAGATGGTCAACATTACTCATTAGAAAAATGTAATCAAAACCACAATGAGATATGCCTTTTACTCTTATTAGTATAGTGATTATAAAAAAAAATCAGAAAATAGCAAAGCATGGTGGCACATGCCTGTAATCCTAGTGACTCAGGAAACTGAGATAGGAGGATTGCTAGTTTGAGGCCAACCTGGGCAACTTAGTAACACCTTGTCTAACACTAAAAATTTTAAAGGCTGGGTATGTAACTCCTTAGGTTCAATCTCCAGTATCAAGAAAAAAAAAAAGCAGAAAACAAGTTAAGGGTGTGCATTTCTGGTGAGAATGCAAAATGGTAGAGCCACTGTGGAAAAGAGTATAGCATATACTTGAAAAATTAAGATTAGAACTACCATAAGACCCCAAAACTCATTTTTTTTGGATATGTCCAAAAGAACTGAAAGCAGGGACTTGAACAGATATTTGTACACACATGTTCACATCAGCATTAGTCACAATAGCTAAAAGGCAGAAGCATTCAGCTGCCCATCAATGAACAAATGGATAAACAAATGTTTATATACATGTATATAGATATATATGTATGTGTGTATTATTCAGCTTTAAAAAGGAAGAAAACTCTCTTTTATTAGTTCTTTTTACTTATACATAACATTAGGATTCATTTGGACATAATTATAAAAACTTGGAATACAATTTGCTCTAATTCAGTCCCCAGAACTTCACCTTTCCTTAGCTTACTCCTTCCCACTGTTCCCTTCCCTCTACTGATCTTTCTGCTATTTCCTTATATTTTTTTAATTAGTGCCTGTGTATATACATAAAGGTGAGATTTCACTGTTGTATATTTGTATATATACATCAGAAATGTGGTCCCATATTCACTCCACTGTTCTTCCCTTTCTGAGTCTCTCCTCCTTCCCCCTCAATTCCCTTCCTCTACTCCACTGATTTCTCTAAAAGGAAGGAAATTCTAACATATGCTACAACAAGGATAAAAGTTGAAGACAACATAGGTGAAATAAGCCAGTCAAAAGAGGACAAGTAATTATATGATGCCACTCATATGAGGTACTTGAAGTGGTCAAATTTATAAAGACAAAAAGCAGAATAGTGGTTTTCAGGGGCTAGGCAGTTATATTTTAATGGGCATAGACCTCTAGTTTGAGAAGATGAAAAAGTAATTTTTGAGATGCAGTAATGGTTACACAATAATGTATTTAATGCCACTGAAGTAACTATATCCCTAAAAATAGTTAACATGGTAAATTTTATGCTATGTGTGTTACCATAATAAAAACTATTCTGATGGCTTCATCGATATCTTTTTATAGTAGGTTTGTTTGAATAGGGATCCAAAGTCCATACATTGCATTTGACTAGTTGGTCTTTTAAGCTTATATTAACTGATAACAATTCCCTCTCACTCACTTCTTTTTTTTCCCTTTTATTGCTAAAGAAATTAAGTTGTTTGGTTTGTAAATATACCACATTTTGAATTGGCTTATTACCAGTATCATTCAATGTGTTTTATTTCCGGTATTCTAGCAGCTATATCTCTAAAGGCTTGATTTGGATTATAAATTTTGGCAATGATATTTCCTAGTGATACTGTATACTTCCTATTGCATAATTTAGGGAGCACTTGATGTCTGGTTGCTACTCTTTTTCTGGTGTTAAGATTAATGAATGCAGTTGGGTGTAGTCTGCCTGATCCATCTATTACAAAGTTCTCCATCAAACCTTTTACCCAATGACTCTAGCAGACATTGGAGATCATGAATGATTTAGATTCATTATTTCATTAAGGGGTTCAAACTGGTAAATTTGCTAATTGTAACATTCCCTCAGTGTTTATAAGCTGAAATTTCTTTATAAATATTATTTTTTATCAAAAATATTTGGTAAGTTTAAAATAAAGCTTGTTGTATCCATATATAGAAGACTAAGACTAGGTACCTATCTCTCACCCTGCAAAAAGTCAACTTGAAATGAATCAAAGGCCTAGGAATTAGACCAGAGACTTTGCAACTATTAAAACAAAACAAAACCCCAGGATCAACATTCTAATATATAAGCATAGGAAATGACTTGCTCAATAGAACTCCTAAAGCTCAGGAAATAATACCAAGAATTAATAAATGTTGTGTCATCAAATTAAAAAGCTTCAGCACAGCAAGGAAACTATCAATAACATGAAGAAAGAGCCTACAGAATAGGAGACAAATTTTGCCAGCCACCCTTTTATTAGAGCATTAATATCCAGAATATATAAAGAATTCAAACACCAAGAAACAAATAACCCAATTAATAAATGGGCAAATGAACTAAACAGACATTTCTCAAAAGAAGAAATACAAATGGTCAACAAATATATGAATAAAATGTTCAACATCTTTCACCATTAGGTTAGTGTAAATCAAAACTACACTAAGATTTCATCTCATTCCAGTTAGAATGGCAATCATCAAGAATACAAATAATAATAAATGGGTGGTGACGATGCTGGGGAGGAAAAATCACTTATAAATGTTGGTGTGATTGTAAATTAGTACAACCACTATGAAAATCAAATGTAGGTCCCTCAAAAGTCTAGGATTAGACTTTGAAATCTGGGACAAGATGAGGATACCCATTCTCACCACTCCTATTTAATATAGTGCTAGAAATTCAAATAGGAAAGGAAGAAGTTAAACTATCATTGTTTGCAGACAATATGATCGTATATCTAGAAGATTAAAAAATATCCATCAAAAGATTGCTAGAGCTAATCAACAAATTTGGCAAAGTAGCAGGGTATAAAATCAACATACAAAAAACAATCTCTTTCCTATATACCAACAATGAGTCTGCTGAGAAAGAAATTTGGAAAGCAATTCCATTCACAATTTTCTTTAAAAAATAAATTAAAATACTTTGGAATAAATCTAACCAAGGAGGTGAAAGACTTTTATAATGAAAACTATAGAACATTGAAGAAAGAAATTGAAGAAGATCTCAGAAGATGGAAAGGTCTCTCATGTTCATGAATATGCACGATTAATATTGCTAAAATGACCATACTAACAAAAGCAATATACAAATTTAATGTAATTCCCATCAAAATACCAATGACATTCTTCACAGAACTGGTAAAAACAGTTCTAATATTCACTGGGAAGAATAAAAGACCCAGAATAGCCATACCAATTCTAAGCCAAAAAAGCAATACTGGAGGCATCACAATACCTGAATTCAAATTATATTTTAGAGCTATAGTTTTAAAAAAACTGCATGATAGAGTCATAAAAACAGACACCTAGCCCAATGGTAAAGAATTGAAGATACAGAGACAAACCCACACTTCTACATTCATCTGATCCTTGATAAAGGTGTCAAAACATAATTGGAAAATTTGTTTTAACAAATGGTGCTGGGGAAACTAATTATCTATATGTAGAAGAATGAAACTAGATAGACCATTATCTCTTACCTTGCACAAAAATCAACTCCAAATTGTTCAAAGACCTAGGAATGAGATCAGAAACTATGCAACTCCTAGAAGAAAACATAGGCTCTTTGAAATGAGATGATCCTAAACTGATTGGGTGTAATTGTAATTGTAAGGGTCCTTTTAACTGAAAAAAAAAAAAAGGAGATCAAAGAGTCATGTCAGAAAGAGATTTGAAGATGTCCATCCTGCACAAAAATCAACTCAAAATGGATTAAAGACCTAGAAATTATAACAGAAACTATGCAACTCCTAGAAGAAAACAGAGGGTTAACACTCCAGCATATAGGCACAGGCAACAACTTTCTCAGTATGACCCTCGAATCCAGGAAATAATGCCTTGATTAATAAATGGGACAGCATCAAGTTTAAAAAGCTTCTGTACAACAAAGGAAACAATTAGAAATGTGAAGAAAGAACCCACAGAATGGGAGAAAATCTTTTCTAGCTACTTTTCTGACAGAGGATTCATATCTAGAATATAGAAGGAACTCAAAAAATTTTACACCCAAAGCAAATAACCCAATTAATAAATGGACAAATGAGTTAAACAGGCACTTTTCCAAAGAAGAAAGACAAATGGCCAACAAATATGTGAAAAATGTTCAATATTATTAGTAATTGCAAATCTAAACTACTCTGAGATTTCATCTCACACCAGTCAGAATGGCAGTCATCAAGAATATAAATAATAATAAATCCTGGAGAGGATGTGGAGGAAAAGGTGTATTTTTACACTGTTGGTGCAATTGTAACCACTATGGAAAACTGAAAGGAGGTTCCTTAAAAGACTAGGCATGGACCCACCATATGACTCTGCTATACCACTCTTCAGTATTTATTCTAAAGAATTAAAGTTATCATACTACAGTGATATATGTATACCCATGTTTATAACAGCACAACTCATAATAATCAAGTTATGGAACCAACCTACATGTCTTTCAACAGATGAATAGATAAAGAAAATGCAGTGAATATATACACATGGAGTTTTATTCATCTATAAAGAAAAATGAAATTACGACATTTACAGAAAAATGGATGGAACTAGAGACCATTATGTTAAGCAAAATAAGTCAAACTCAGAAGGTCAGGGTAATATTTTCCTTTCATGTGCAGAAGCTAGAGAAGAGAAGGGAGAAAAAAGGAAGAAGGAGGTGATCTCATGAAATCAAAGGGAGATCAGTAGAGGACAGGGACAAAGGTGTGGGAGATAGGGAGGAGGGAAATACTGGGAAGTGATATTGGCCAAATTATATTGTTATATTGTGTGCATGCACAAATAGGTAACAACAAATCTCATCATTATGTACAACTACAATGCACCAATTTTTTTAAATGTGAAAAAAAGACTAGGAAGGGAACCCCAAATGACCCAGCCATACCACTCCTTTGGTATATATACAAAAGAACTAAAGTTAGTATATTGTAGAAATACATACATACCCACATTTATAGCAGAATATTTCACAATAGCCAAACTATGGAACCAGTCTAAGGTTCCATCAACAGATGAATAGATAAAGAAAAGTGGAGTTTCATTCAGCCACAAAGCAGAATGAAATTATGTCATTTGCCGAAAAATAGATGAAACTGGAGAGCATTATGTTAAGCAAAATAAGCCAAACTCAGAAAATCAAGAGTTGTACATTTTCTCTAATATGTGAAAATCTAGAGAGATAGGGGGATCATTTGCATTTATTTTTCTGAGAAATGCATAGGCATTTTTTTGTCCAGGTTATAAAGATCTCAATTTCTAAAAATTCTTTAGATACTAGGGATACTAAAGTAAATTCTAAATTCTTTAGACATTAGTCTTTTCTCTTTGAGAGGAGATGCACTTGTATTCTTTGTGCTTATGGAATTTTTGATATGGAGAATTTTTTTAAAAAATATAACCAAAGTGATCAAGCTTTTTCCTACATTTAGGAAATTTTCATGGGCATGTTTTAAAGGAATTCACAATTTTTTCTTCTAATATATGTACAGCTTTGCTTTTTTATGCACCCATTTAAATTTATATGGTATGTGGTGTGCAAAACGAATCTACTTCTTTATTTTTCATTCATCATTGTTTACTTAAAAATATGTTTAGGGATGTGGGTGTAGTCCAGTGGTAGAGCACCTGCCTAGCATGCACAAGGGCCTGAATTTGATCCCCAGCACCACACATACACAAATCTATAGTTCTCTGCTGATTTCAGATACTGAAGTAATCATGGTCTAAATTTCCATGTGCAGTTAAGATTTATTTCTGGATTTTCTATTTGCTTCCATTAATTGTCTGTTTATTCACTTGCCAATACAATTTTCTTCTAATTATAGAAACTTTGTAATATGCTCTAACATCTGGTTTAAGATTGATTTCCCCCCTCATTATTTTTCTTTTTTAGGGTTTTTCTAGGCTATTTCTGTTTAGTTGTTTTTCCAAATGAAAGATACAATCAATTTGTTAAGCTTCAGGAAAAAAACCTAATAAGTATATTATCAAAATAAGCATATTATTGAAATAACTACTTCATAATAAAGACTATTTCTACCCAAACTTACTTTTTGTTCATATCTTCTTTGTATCTTTCAGGAACTTTCTATCCATATATGTTTTTTGTTCTTTCGTATTAGGTTTATGCCAAAATAATTTTTTTTGCATTGATAAAACCCGTCTTCATATTCTCAACTATTGCTTTCTATGCATTAATTTTAAATTCTGCTATTTTAATTTCCTTAAGCATTTTGTTTTTTTAAAATGATTTTTTTCAAGTTTTCCAAACATAACATTATCTGTAGCTAGAGATAATTTTACCTCTTTCTTTCTAGTTCATATGCCCCTCTTTTCTGGGAATGGATGACAATTTCAAAGTGGTTTTAGACACTGGTGTTGGCTGTTATAGTTTGGATGTGATTTTTAAATAAGCAAGATCACATATTGAAGACCTGGTCTCCAGGAAGGAAACTATTGGAAGGTGGTAGAAACTTTAGCAGATGAGGCCTAGTTGGAAGAGGTGGATCCCTGGGAGTGTGCCCTTGAAAGGTATAACTTGGCCCTGGATCCATCCTTTCTTTTTCTCCTTCCTAGCCATCATGAGGTAAGCAGCTCTAATCCACCACATACTCCCCACCATGATGTTCAGCCTCACCATGGGCTCAGAAACAATGAAGTCAGCCAATCAATCTACTGAAACCATAAGACAAAATAAATCTTTTCCCCTTCTGGTTGGTTTTCTCAGGTATTTTATTACAGTGGCAAAAAGCTGACTAATACCTTGGCTGTCCTTTCTTGTGCCTGACTTTGGAACGTTTTTCTCCATTAAGTAAGATGCTGGCTTTGGGCTGGGATACATATAACTTTCTGATTCATTTTTAATTCCCAGTAAATCTGTCACTCTGACACCATTGAAGCTGAGATAATACTTCAGGAATAGAGCTTAAATCATCTAGAAGAGCTGCTTTTCAAATTTCAACATACATACAAATCACCAAAGGATCTTATTCAAGTGCAGATTCTGATTCAGCAAGTATGGGATGAAGGCTGAGATTCTGGGTGGGTTGTTTGGTTTTGTTTGCTTACTTGCTGTACAATAGATTGAACCCAGGGCCTCCCATGTTCTAGGTAAGTGCTTTATCACTGAGCTACCTCCTCAGCCCTTTTCATTTTCAGACAGGGTCTCATTAAGTTTCCTGAGCTGGCTTCAACTTGTGATACCTCCTGAGTAGCTGGGATTATAAGCATGTGCCACCGTACCCAGCTAGATTTTATATTTTTAACAATTTCCCAGAATGGACTGGACTGCGGCAGATTAAATTGGATCACACTTTGAGTAGCAATGATCTAGAACAAAGAAATCATTTTCTAGTTTGGTTTTTTAAATGTACTTAAAATAATTCAAAGTAGAGGAAATAGTTATGAGAAGTCTGGTTTAAGAGCCAGACACTTTTAACTCTCAATGGACCAATCCTAGAGGACCAGAGCAGAGGTTTTCTCAAAAGCCACAGAGTACAGGATGTGACAAAAGGGTGGTTTCCTGCCACATAGGAAGAGGAATAGAGCCTTTTCTGCAGTGTGGGGAGGAGTCTGAGGAGACTAGGTATAGTTCCTGCAGCCCCAGTTAGAAAACATGCTGGAGCAGGAGGCAAGGGATAGAGAATCCCAAATGGTTCAACAGAGAATCCAAGAAAAGGAGTTAATGCAGGATGAACAACAGCCTCCTGTGGGTCAAAGCCCAAAGCCCAAAGCTCCTACGAAATGAGACTTTTTACCAAAGACCAACCAAGAGATTTAGACAAGGCATTCCTTGCCCCATGACAGAAAAATAATTTACTGCTGGTTTTTGGTTCTGGATTTCATAGATGAAAGATGTTAAATGAATCTAAAACAGAGTGAGCCATCCACCAACTTTGTAAATTGAGTATCTATTATGTATTAGATTCTGGAAACAAAATTTTCATCAGCAATGGTCGTTTACACAAGAATGAAGATCTTAAAATGTATACATACATTTCCATACCTTCCCCTGGAGATGTGATTCAATGGGTGTGGGAAGAGCCCAAGCAATTCTGATGGACAATTCTAAATAAGAAATCACTATTTTCAGCATTTATAGGACATTAGAATACTTAATTTCCCAACTAAAAATGTAAAATTATAAATGTAAAGCTAAGAATATGTGGTAAAAGAATATTTCATGTTTTTTTTTAATTATAAAAATTTTTGAGTACCTGAAAATAGTTGTTTTGTAGGACTCTTCTTCAATTAGTCATACCGTATTTGGGATATCTCCTAATTCAGAGGACAAAACTTTACAATCCTTTAAATTATACAAATCAAGATCAAAGTTTTTTTTTTTAAATTAGTGCTCTTCCTTATAATCATTTAAGGCAATTGGTATTTGAATGTTTGGTAATGCTATCAAAAGTAAGCTTCAGGGTGAAATAGTTATTCTGTGACAAAATATTCCATATATATTATATTTTTTGCAGTGTAAAAGTGTGTATATATTGCGTGTAAAACATTGCACTATATTTGTAAATTCTAAATATCAATGTATAATGATGTATAGAAGGTAAATTCATTTACAAAATTTTCGTGTATATAAAAAATTCATGTTTTTACATGAAGACATTACTTAATCCAGACTTCCTCCTGGAATCTTCTCCATGCTCCATGATCCTACCTACACCTATACCCCAGACTTCAGTTATCCCATGGTTGAAGCTCTATTGTACTGCCAGAGCATAAATGCCTGAGCAACTCTGAAAGGGAAACTTGATCACAGAGACCTAAGTGAAGTCTAGTATTTTCAAATATTGCTCAAATATCCTCTCCCATTGGTTACCATATCCTGTACAGTTATTGCCACATCTCGTCATGACTTACCAGTTTAAGAGTCTATCTCACTGGGCTGTGAGAAGTTCTTGACCTTGTTTATTTAAAAATCAGATACAGGACAGATCAAGAAAAGCTTCATGATGAGCTGGGGATATAGCTCAGTTGGTAGATTGCTTGCCTTGCATGTGCAAGACACTGGGTTCAATACCCAGCACCTGCCCCCTAAAATGCTTCATGATGAATGAATGATTGAAAGTGCATTCCCATCATCCCTTAGAGGTGTAAGTCAACCACCAACTTTTTAGACAAATTCCAGGTTCTATACCCTAAAGTTTTTTGGGTTTTCCCCTGTTGATTTTCCTCAACTTTGTTTCTGCATGGAAGCTGTAGTTTCAATTTATTTTTACCTTTTATTGGTTAATAATTGTTATATATAACATTAGGATTCATTGTAACATAATTATAAATACATGGAATACAATTTGCTCCAATTAAGACCCCAATACTTACCCTTATTCTCCTCCTCTCTCCCCCTGTTCCCTTTCTTCTTTTCCACTGGTTCATTTATTTATGGGGTTTTGGGTGTGGTTTTCTTGTTCGGTTTTGTATAAAATTGGTGTTTTATAACCAAACTGAATTCCATAGGCATTAGATCTCTCACCTCCTCTGTGAGCCACTTCCTGTCCCAGAGGCATAGGACCTCCCGGTGTAAACAATAAAGGATAACAGTGGGAAGAAGTGTCTATGCTTGCCAGGAAACCAATCAAACCACAGATCAGAAAGACAGTTAGTATATATGAGATAACAGAAAAACAAAACAAAATGGGTGTTCTTCAAAAATGTTTGCAGAGAGCCACTTAACAATAGCTCCACACTTATCCATTAAGCCACTCCTTATTCTTTACTCTTGGTCAGGCCTTGTGATTTTCTCCAACTTGTCTTCTTTATAATTCAAAGGTTACCAACCTTTCTGAGGTATCTTCAACCTCTCTTTATCTGATTACTTGAGGAAAGAACCACAGAAAGCTGTTAAAGACCTAAGTGCTGGAGATATAAAAGGAAAAGAGGCCACATTAGGCTTGCCCAGCTTTTGTCTAAAGTAAATCTTTCTCACAGTTGTGAGTAGATGGCCAATTGGTCAGATTTCTTTAACTCAAAATCCTAGGAAAAGCTAGGGTACTTCTTAAGAGATAATTGAAAAGATAATAAAGATAGAGAAACATGATCAACAAAGAAATCTGAACAATCCTAGAGGTATAAGGATCAAATCCAGAAAGAAACTGAGGCAGGGAAGCATATGTAGGTTTTTGAGTCCTCATACCTTTGGGTTAAACTGGAAGTGCAGAGAGTCAGCAAGAGCAATACCTGGAAATGAAGTTCAATTCTAGAATTCTAGGCCAATGGCATGGTCTTGATTCTGCTAAAAGTTGGCATACATATACCCTTGGGTGTTTATCATAGTTAAAAAGAGGCAACTGAGTGCAAATTCAAAGCCAGCCTCAGCAACTTAGTGAGGCCCTGTCTCAAACATATATCAAATATATATATATATTTGTTTGTTTGTTTTTTAAGGGGCTGGAGATGTTGTTCAGTGGTTAAGCACACCTGAATCCAATTCCTGGTTACAGCCCCTCCATCCCCCCCAAAAGAGGCAGTTGAGACAATGCTTATACTGTTCCAGTGCTGACATCACCAAGACATCCTCCCCAAACAAACTCTTTGAGTGAGAGAACAGGGCTCCTAAGTGTCCTGGGTGCAGAAGAGATTGTTGAAGCTGTAGTAGTAAACAACAGATCACACAGAATATATACCACACAGATATGTCTTATTTTTAGCATTTGGTAATGTTTACATTTTGTGACATAGTTGATATGAAATATGTCCAGAGTAAAGAAATATTCCCTTGAAAGAAATGTGTTTCCATTTTGCATTTTCACATTGACCAGCTCTCTAGGGGAAAACTGTCAGAAAATAACTTTATAAAACATTCTCCATGGCTAGTGCCTTGGGGAAAGTTGTAGAGATTAATTTATTCAACAAATATTTTAAGATACAAGAGTAAGACAATAGTAGATGGTACAAAAAGGAGATGGAAAGTGTTAGAAAAGGGTGGGGAAAAACTCAGGAAGGCAGACTCCATGGGCCCTGGAGTGAGAATAGGATTTGGAGTTAGAAGGCAAACAAATTCCTATTCTAATGCTAGATGGTGCTTCTATGTACTCAGCTGGGGAGCAACAATAGTAATTATATTATGCCATAAAGTTTTGTGAGAGCAGAGCGTCGTAGTATACACACCTGTAATACCTGTGGCTCAGAAGGCTGAGAATGGAGGATCATGAGTTCAAAGCCAGCCTCAGCCACTTATAGAAGTCATAAACAACTTAGTAAGACCCTGTCTCAAAAAATAAAAAGGACTGGGGATGTGGTTCAGTGTTTAAGTGCCCCTGGATTCTGGTACAAAAAAAAAAGTTTGTGAGAACCAAATAGGAAACTGTACCAGAACACATCTAAGATTATATTTAACACATGAAAGGCACTCAAAATTTTCAGTTTCTTCCTTGGCATTACAACTCTGGGTTAAACAATTAACCTTTTTGATCTTTAGCTTTCTCATCTCAAAGATGGAAATACACTTTTCAGGTTGTACTAAGAACCAAATGGAAAATGAATCAAGGCCCTCTGCAAACTGCAAAGGATTATTCAAATGTTAGTTATTAATATCGCGTAGGACATTTGGCATTTTTGATTTCTCGGTACATAAACCCCCATTTAATTTGGGAGAAATCCAAGGATACATGGGAAGCAGAGCTTACACCTCCCTGTAGAAGTCAAAGAAGGAGAAATATTCCTTGACCCCAGGCAGGTAGAAGAGACCCAAGCAGGAGTTCCTGCCTGGACTTTGAAACTTAATGAGTAACCAAAGGAACGGGATCAAAGATTCGTCACAGCAGCTGCAGTGGCATTGGAGCACAGTCTTCTGATGGCACACATGCAGGGCTGCAAGCAGCAGCAGTGCCAGTGCCAATAAGTGACCTGTAACAACTGCCAAACCTGCACAACATCAGCCAGCAATTGGATCTTGGCTATACCTCATCTTGCTTGGCACCTGCTCAAGTTGGGCTCTCCAGCCTTCCCCTGCACCCTTTTTGGATTTAAGATATGCAGAGGCAGTTTTTATTTTCATACAGTAATTTAAAAACCATAATTGGAAGCTCGGGTAGTAATGCTCTCCTGTAATCAAGCCCAGCTACTCAGGAGGCTAAGGCAGGAGGGATGCTTGAGCCCCAGAGTTCAAGGCCAACCTGAAAAACATGGTGAGACCCTGTGTCAAAACAAATCAAGAAACAAATAAATCAACAAACAGAAAACACAATGATTGGTACACATACCATCACATAAAAGATTTAGTCCCTAAGCTGAAAGAGTATCCATTCACATGGTCAATGATAGAATGATTTATATAGATTTGAATTATTTAATATGTTGGCTAAAACCCCAAATAATCAGATCTTTTTAGTATCAGATGGAAAAAAAATTAGTCAATGCTCAAAATAAATCATTTTGAAGCAGTATATACTTAAATGCCCACATTTTCTGTAAATCCTATACTGAATTGATGCAAAAACTTCACAGATTGGATTTAGATTTTTGCTTTCTTGTTCTTTCTTTTCCAGAGTTCATCTAAAATAAACAAACAAAAAAGAAAAGCCAATCCATTTTAGATATCCTAAGTAAAATACCTAAGATTAATATCTTGTACAAATTATTTTTTAATATCTCTAGAATAGTGTTTCTCCAACTTTTGTTTCTTTTCTTGGTATTGGCTAATAAGGGGAAAAATAAAATTTAACTTAAATTCTCCCAAACAAGAGAAATGAAATACTAAAAAAATAAGACTTTTTTTTCAGATAGGTTTGAGCTATGGAGAATCATAATATTAATATCTAAGGAGTTTTGCTTTCCAAGAAACAATACTTACCTTTTCAGGGGGCTATATTGTTCTCATTGAGAATATACACTTTAGACAATGGTCTTAGGCAATTGACTAAGCTTAAGACAATAACTTGGTGTTATCCATAGGCCTATTTAATTTCTAAATGAATAATTATCTGGGACCTTAATCAATTGAGTTATTACAGATAAAAACTTTGTTAAGATTAGTTCAAATTTTACCTCCAATCTACTCCCTGATTTGAATGAAACAACAGAATTGTCTTTGTTAAACTAAGACTGAATTCAAATTTAAGTTACCTGACTATATTTGCAGGGTCAGAAAACACATTACTCTGTAATAGAAGAAAAGACAGGCTCATGACTGCATCCCATATCCATTCCAAATCATTGCTCCATGCAGTACAGAAGGGTCCTCTTCATTTCCTATTCTATAAACTCTCTCCAGCCTACTTAATTCAAGCTTTCGGCTTTACCTGTAAGCAAACTATGAATCAACTCCAATCTCTATCTCTAGTTCATATCCCTTTCCTGACCTCTAGATCCATTGACCCAATCCCTTGATCTCCTTCTTAGGTTCCCTCCAAACCTTTTCAACACACTGAGTTTGCCCTTTCACTTTCATTTTGTATGAACTATCTCAATGAGTAACAATCCAGTTCTCTAGCCATAAATCTGAGAGTCAGCCAAGATTTTTCCTCTTCCTTATTTTTTGTATCGAAACTTCAGATCTTACCAATTTTATCTCTTAATGGTTTTGCAAATCCTGATCCTATCCATATTCTGTCTCTGTATAGCTATAACCTCCTAAGAGAGCTTGATCTCTTCCTTCACACTTCACACCAAATGCTATCTCTTACTATGCGGAAAATGGAAACCATGCCTATAGGGTATTGACTTAACATTCAAGCAGCCATCTTAAATGTTAACCACTATCTTATAAGTTTCTCTTTCCTGTACTTCCTCTTACTTGAATTCTCCCCACCCCCACTAATGACCTTCCCCATGGTACCATAACCCTAAGCCAATCCCAGAAGATTTTACTCTGGAAAGCCCCTCGGTACCATGGCGACTTAAGCCAATCCCATGCTATTTCCCACCCGCCTATCTCATAGCACCACAACTACAACTCCAAACCTGTACCCCACAAAAGCTAAATCCCCAAACATCTCTGGGGCCTCTCTCTCCTCTCAATAGGAAGATGGACTGTATTTGTTAGATTTGACAAATAACTATTTAAATTTATTTTAAATATTTATTTTGACAAATAAATATTTAAAGTGCTTTCTCACTTTCCTTTCAATGCCCAAGACTTTTCAGTGTTCATCATCATCCAAATCCTTTCCTTTCTTCTTACAGTTCCATTAGGAGATCTCTGCCACAGCAACTCACATGATCTCTTTCGATTTGCCCATCACCTCAAAATCACATTTTTCCTATTCTTCCCATAGAAAAATTATTTTCCTGGAATATTTTGGGAAGTATACAGTTTGAAACTTTGGAGCCAGCCAATCTGCACACATATCCTATTCTTTGCTCATTGGCGAGATAATTTTTCAGGTGCAGACTTTACCCCTTTGAGAAACAGGTGTTGCATCTTAGGAGGTAAATGTAATTCAGGAAGAAGTAAGCCTACTGTGATTTCTAAGCTACATCATCCAATCCAGGTATATTATGTACAATCTGTGTACATGATGTTCCCTCTACTGCTTTTGCGTTTGGAAAATGCATACCCAAACCTCAGCTAAAATTCTACTCAAACACACTGAAGGATTCTTATTTTGCTTCCACTAAAAGTTACCTGTAGTGTCATATAGAAATAACTATATAAAATTATAACTACTTGTTTGCATATTTGATTGTGGTCTATAAATTCCTTTAAGAAAGGAAGTATGCCCTAATTCATGCAAATAAGTATGAAAATAAATAAGCTTTCTATGTATTCTCATTCTCAAAACAAGACTATGGATTAAAAAAAAATGGTGGGAGTATAATCATGTGAATACTGAAACTGGACCAAAAAGTGCTATAGTTGGGGCTGTGGCTGGGGCTGTGGCTTAGTGGTAGCGCACTTGCCTGGCATGTGTGAGGCACTGGGTTCAATTCTCAGCACCATATATAAATACATAAATAAAATAAAGGTCTATCAACAACTAAAAAAATTATTAAGAAAAAAGGCTAAATGTAAAAAAAAAAAGTGCTTAACCATCCTTTTTATAATGTATGCCAACTTAAAAAAAAAGAGAACTATATTCCTTAAGATATGTTTTAACTGATTATCAGTATAAAAGTAAAGTCAGCTCTGTTTATAACTACTAAATTATAGCTCTATTTATAGCTTCCCATGTAAGAAATTACATATCATATACCTTAAAAAGAATGTTATTCTTCTAAATAGAATCATTCTTACTGAGAATTGTATATAATAGATTTTAAAGCTTGCCTTATTTGAAACTTATGTGTTACATAATGTTGAACACACCATTTTATAACATTCAGTCATAGACAATTGTGTTTTGGACAAAGCACAGTGTCGATATAATTCCATAATATGAAACTATGGAATGAGAGTATAGGTATCTATTAACATCAAATTTTAACCCTTTCAGGATCATTCCAAAATGAGTTGATCTGCCTTAGGACAAAGGAATATTAAAACATATTTAAACATCATTTTGCAAACTTGGTGAAGATGAGCCTCACACACAATAGGAATAATTAAGAAAAAAATCCAGGGAAAAGAAAAATAGGCATCAGAAAATCAAGGCCCTTAGTGAAAGTAAGACATAAAACAAAAGCCATGGCCAGGTATGGTGGCACATACCTGTAATCCCAACATCTAGGGAGGCTGAGGCAGAAGAGTTACAAATTCAAGGCCAGCCTCAGCAGAGGCCTTAAGCAACTTAGCAAGAAAAAGTAAAAAGGGCTGGGGTTATGGCTCCATGGTAGAGTGCCCGGGGTTCAATCCCTAATGTGAAAAATAAATAAATAAGCCATTAGGTTCTATACCCCTTCAAAGGTTGTACATAAATTTGGCCTGAAATGGACTCTGGCAAATTCCTATCAATTTGCAAAGGGTATATAAATATCAATAAGTTGAAGTCTTTATTAAGCTTTTAGTTTAATAAATATTGCTTATCACAGAAAATGAAATAGAGTATAAAAAGTCAGTACATCACCAATAATCATACATAATCCTAACATTTCTTTTTACAAAACATTGAATAATCTAGTTCTAGTCTGAAGTGAGATAACCAAGTTTGAAGGCAGCCTGCACATCAAGATTAATTTCTACCTAAGAGGCCCCAATTTAAAATTTAACAAGGAAGTTAATATGTATTTCATATGGAATGTCTCAAAACCAGTATGTCAAGAATTGTAGAGGAGAAAAAAGTAAGTTTCTCTCTTTTGAGAGTAGAGAGACCATAGTCCAATATCAACAAATGAAATCATATTCTTAACATCAGTAGAAGAAAACAAATAGTAAGAATCAAAACTTATCACGGAGGCCAGGGGTATAGCTAAGGGATACAGCATGTACTTGGCATGTGCAAGGCTGTGCGTTTGGTACCAAGCACCACAAAACTCATTGAGAGTTGTTTATCAGTCATTCAGAAAGTAGCAAATTCTCTTTATGTACTTTCATTTACCTTGAACCTTTTAGTTCTTAAAAAAGAATTATACCATCTAAATGTGTAACATAAATATTCCAGTTAGAAACTGGCCCAAGATCTATAGTCTTTAGGAACACTAATCTTGGTTACTACACTTAGACAGATGAGGCACTCAGAGAATGAATAAAATCTATACTTCTGTGATTTTATTTATCAGCTTTCTACCTTACATAATTGCCCCTGAATCTTCTTCAATCACCGGACAGTTAAACTAAACTCAAGTCCTTTTATATTTATTATACCTGTGAACACTTTATTCATAAAATAAGAAATTTATAGTATGATTGTCTGAAGGATACAGAGAAAAAACAAACTCAGTCTCAGTTTCTCCAACACTCTCATGACACAGGTCACTTCAGAAACAATATTTATGGGTTTTCTCCCCATACATGAAGCTAGCATTCAATTCTGCAGTGGATGCCAGATGAGTCTGTCTACCTGATGATAGTCAGGTTGATAGGGCAGTCCCCAGGACTGTCCCTTCTTACCTCTAGAGGCTAACCACAAGCCCCAGATTGGTCTATTTATGCTTCTAAGCACCTAACTACAGTTCAGGGATCCCATAATCTCCTCCTCAAATTTGATTATTTGCTTGAGGAACTCACAGAACCCAGGGAAACACATTTATCAATTTATTATAAAGAAAATACTACAAAGGATACAGATGAAGAGGTGCTTCTACTGCTACGCCATGAGAAGAAAGGAGTATGGCGTTTCCATGCCTTCTTCAGTGCACTAAGCCACCCGTCCCCATCCCGAACCTCTGCATATTCAGCCATCCAGAAGTTTTCCAAACACTGTTCTTTTGGTTTTTATGGAGCTATGGTCTGCTTAAATGCAGGGAGTATTAAACCATGGAGGAAAACCAATACATATATATCATAATATCACAGATTTAAAGTTCTAAAAATCGTAGGTGGTCTCTTCTAATTTCCCTTCCTCTGTGATGTTACTCCATCAGCCGTACTTTTTATTACTAGATGGCAATTCTTACCAAACTGGCACTAGAAAAGAAAGCGTCCTGTTTGGGATGCACTAATATTTAAACTAGTTTTTAATCATTAGTTTTCAAATAATAAAATGACAGTAGAAATCTATTCCTTAAAACATACTAGAAGAGGGGCTGGGGATGTGGCTCAAGCGGTAGCGCGCTCGCCTCGCATGCGTGCGGCCCGGGTTCGATCCTCAGCACCACATGCCAACGAAGATGTTGTGTCTGCCGAAAACTAAAAATAAATATTAAAAAAAAATTCTCTCTCTCTCTCTCTCTCCTCTCTCACTCTCTCTTAATAAAAAAAAACATACTAGAAGAGTCTTGAAAGTTCAAAATGCTTTCAAAGAGTAAAATATAGCAGTGCTGGGTTTCATACTACTCTTCATCTTCTAAGGTCCCTTATCTAATCATAAGCACAGACTGGGACTTAAAAATCATGAGGTGGAAATAATTGCTTTTTATGCAATTTGAAAGAGTCATGGTAATTAGGATACAGGAACAAAAACTAACCTAATCTATGATGCTAGTTTCTTAAAAAAGTATAAATGAGCTTTCCCAGATTGATCCCATGTTCTTCCTTTCAGCTCCAACAGATTAGGTTCCTAAATAAATAAGGAAAAAGATATTTCATGCAGAAAAAATGTGTCTTTTTCAAAATGATTCTAGGGCATGCTCTCCCATCCCTCCACAGCTTCAAATAAGGAAGATTTCCACTGACTTTACCTTCAGTTTTGACACTGAGGTCCCTAAAAGGAACTCAAGCCATCAAAAACTATATAAAATAAAGTAAAAAAATACCCCATCAAACAAGGTACCCTCTGATGAAGAATATGTACATGTGAAGGCAAATCACATTCATCTTTACAAGAAGATAAATTAGAACCAAAGAAAGAACTCCTGACATATAAAGCAGGGAACTTGTTCATGGTCCCCTGGAATTGATGAGAAAAAGACTTCCAATCTATTTTTTACATTTGACCAAAGGCTATTCTGTAATAGCCAGAAATAAAAGTAGAAAATAGATGAGGAATACAGAAGAATAAATATTCTGAAATCCATATCTATATTAGACAGATGCTATTAAAACCCAGTAGGAAACCAAGTGCATAAAGACCTCATCTTTAGAACAGCAACAGTCCATGTTCCAGGAGAATCTATAATGAACTCACTCTTCTGCCTAGTAATGTTAAGGGAGTCTACCAATCTAAAAGGATCCAAGCAAGTGTGCTGATTCTGGTAGCGCCTAGTGCTTTATACTCTAGGAGCTGTCTTCCTCTGCTGGTCCTGCTCCAGACTTCTAAGACATTTTACATGAAAGAAGTTATAATGTTTTGCTCAGACTGTGCCTGGAATGTTAAAGGTTGACCATTATTGAGGGGAAAAATCCAGACACCAAAATGAAAAAAAAAAAAGTGCATATATTGTTGGGATAAATGGGTGGCCATTTGGGGAAAAAACTGAAGTAGGATTAAAACCTTACAGCCAACACAAAGCCAAACCAAATATGGTAAGGAAAAAAGAAGAAAAGAAAGAAGAAAGAGAGAGAAAGAAAGAGACACGTGTCAGGGGCAGGGGGGATAAGAAAGGTAAAGCTATTAAAACAATAGAAGAAAACTGGGTGATATTTTGTAATGTCAAAGTAGGGGTGGCCTTTAACTAAGACCCAAAAGCCAGAAGCCATTAAAGAAAGATGGGGGAAAAAAGCAAATCTAATAAGACTATCAAATAACATCTGTATGATAAAACACACAAATAGAAAAAGCAAAGCAAAAAAAAATTGCAATTAATCACAATAGCTAAACTATGGAACCAATCTAGGTGCCCTTCAACAGATGAATGGCTAAAGAAATTGTGGTATATATACACAATAAAATATAAACAATGGAATATTACTCAGCCTTAAAGAAGAATGAAATTATGGCATTTGTCAGTAAAAGGATGTAGCTGGAGACTATCATGTTAAGTGAATTAAGCCAATCCTAAAGAACCAAAGGCCAAACATTTTCTCTGCTATGTAGATTGCTAATTCACAAGGTAGTCGGGAAGATGGTAGAGGTACTTTGGACTAGACAGTGGAGTGAAGGGGAGGGAGGAAGTATGGGAATAGGAATGATGACCCAGTCGCTGTGGTCAGGGCTCGGGATGGCTGCCATCTCAGTCGAAGGGACTGAAGATTCGCCGCTGCCCCAAGTCCCGGTAACATGCATTTCACAGTGCCCTTCTGGAGACAACGCCTTAACCCAAAGAAGTGACTCGAACAGTGAGAAATTCAGAGGTAAAAGCCAACCGAGCCTTCATAGGCAGTGGCCACAGGATTGAAATGGGGCTTGGGAGAGACAGTCAGGACCCACCCATTGCATTGGTCACCCAGCAAAGGGAACGAACGGTCACCATTTGCATGGGATACCACCATGGCAGAGAACTGACGTCACGGGCGGAGGAGATAACTTCATTGAAACCAGCGGCGACAGAGTAAACAGTAACTCAGCAGTCAAACAGAACAAGAAGTAACATCAGCAGCATAAAAAAGCAAGGAAGAAAGGAGTACAAACAATGAAGGACAGCCTAAATATTCAGGAGGACCTAGAGTCATCAGAAAAATGGTCATATAAAGAACTCAAGGAATACCTTAGACAGATGGAATGGAACCTTAAAGAGGATACAAGACAGCAAATCCAAACAGTGAAAGAACACATTGAAAATGAATTACATAAACAGATAAAAGAAGAAGTTAAGCATCTTTATCAGGAGATAGAGATTATTAAAAAAATCAAACAATAATTCTAGAAATGAAGGAAACGATAAACCAAATTAAAAACTCAATTGAGAGTATCACTAACAGTGGAGCAAGTAGAAGACAGAACATCAGATAATGAAGACAAAATATATCATCTTGAAAATAGTCTAGCCAACTCAGAAAGGCTGGTAAAAAATCACAAGAAAAACATCCAAGAGATATGGGATAACATAAAAAAAACAAACTTACGAGTCATCAGGATAGAGGAAGGTACAGAGATTCAAACCAAGGGAATGAGTAACCTGCTGAATGAAATAATTACAGAAAACTTTCCAGAAATAAAAAAGGAAAAGGATATACAAATTGTAGATGCATACAGGACACCGAGCACACAAAATCACAGTAGACCAAGCCAAGACACATTGTTATGAAGATAGCCAATATACAGAACAAAGAGAAAATATTAAAAGCTACAAGAGAAAGGAGGCAGATTACATTCAGGGGTAAACCAATAAGGTTAACAACGGTTTTTTCATCACAGACGCTGAAAGCGAGAAGATCCTGGAACAATGTATTTCAAACACTGAAAGACAATGGATGCCAACCAAGAATTCTGTATCCAGCAAAATTAAGCTTCAGGTACGACAACAAAATAAAAATCTTTCATGATAAACAAAAGCTAAAAGAATTTGCAGCCAGAAAACCAGCATTGCAAAGCGTCTTGAGCAAAACAATACACGAGGAAGAAATGAAAAACAACAACCAAAACCATCAGTGGGAAGTGCCTCGGTAATGACAGAGGGCAGGGGGGGAAGCTAATCATGGAGAAACAAACTAAATTAAAAAAAAAAGATAAATAATCAAACATGGCTGGCAGTACAAACCATATATCAATAGTAACTCTAAACGTTAATGGCTTAAACTCTCCAATAAAGCGACATAGGCTGGTAACATGGATTAAAAAAACAAATTGAACAATATGTTGCCTCCAGGAGACACATCTGATTAGAAAAGACATACACAGGCTGAAGGTGAAAGGTTGGGAAAAAATATACCACGCACACAGTCCTCGTAAGCAAGCAGGGGTGGCCATCCTCATATCGAATAAAATCGACTTCAAGACTAAGTTAATCAAAAGGGATAAGGAAGGACATTATATACTGTTAAAAGGAACCATTCACCAACAAGACATAACAATTATCAATATTTATGCACCAAATAATGGTGCTGCGACGTTCATAAAACAAATTCTCCTCAAGTTCAAGAATCAAATAGACCACAACACAATAATTATGGGTGACTTCAACACACCTCTCTCACCATTGGACAGATCCTCCAAACAAAAGTTGAATAAAGAAACTATAGAACTCAATATCACAATCAATAACCTACACTCAAAAATAGACCATATATTATGCCATAGGGCAACCCTCAGTAAATATAAAGGGGTGGAGATAATACCATACATTTTATCTGATCATAATGGAATGAAACTGGAAATCAATGATAAAAGAAGGAAGGAAAAATCCTACATCGCATGGAAAATGAACAATATGTTACTGAATGATCAATGGGTTACAGAAGACATAAAGGAGGAAATCAAAAAATTCTTAGAGATAAATGAAAATACAGACACAACATATAGGAATCTATGGGACACAATGAAAGCAGTTTTAAGAGGGAAATTCATCGCCTGGAGGCCATTCCTCAAAAAAAGGAAAAACCAAAAAATAAATGAGCTCACACTTCATCTCAAAGCCCTAGAAAAGGAAGAGCAAAACAACAGTAAATGTAGCAGAAGGCAAGAAATAATTAAAATCAGAGCAGATCAACAAAATTGAAACAAAAGAAACTATTGAAACAATTAACAAAACTAAAAGTTGGTTCTTCGAAAAAATAAATAAGATCGACAGACCCTTAGCCATGCTAACGAAGAGAAGAAGAGAGAGAATTCAAATTACTAACACACGGGATGAAAAAGGCAATATCACAACAAATGCTACAGAAATACAGAAGACAATTAGAAATTATTTTGAAAACCTATATTCCAATAAAATAGAAGATAGTGAAGACATCGATAAATTTCTTAAGTCATATGATTTGCCCAGACTGAGTCAGGAGGATACACACAATTTAAACAGACCAATTTCAATGGATGAAATAGAAGAAGCAATCAAAAGACTACCAACCAACAAAAGCCCAGGACCGGATGGGTATACAGCAGAGTTTTACAAAACCTTTAAAGAAGAATTAATACCAATACTTTTCAAGTTATTTCAGGAAATAGAAAAAGAGGGAGCTCTTCCAAATTCATTCTATGAGGCCAACATCACCCTGATTCCGAAACCAGACAAAGACACCTCAAAGAAAGAAAACTACAGACCAATATCTCTGATGAACCTAGATGCAAAAATCCTCAATAAAATCCTGGCGAATCGGATACAAAGGCACATCAAAAAAATTGTGCACCATGATCAAGTAGGATTCATCCCTGGGATGCAAGGATGGTTCAATATACGGAAATCAATAAATGTTATTCACCACATCAATAGACTTAAAGATAAGAACCATATGATCATCTTGATAGACGCAGAAAAAGCATTCGACAAAGTACAGCATCCCTTTATGTTTAAATCATTAGAAAAACTAGGGATAACAGGAACTTTCCTCGACATTGTAAAAGCTATCTATGCTAAGCCTCAGGCTAGCATCATTCTGAATGGAGAAAAATTGAAGGCATTCTCTCTAAAATCTGGAACAAGACAGGGATGCCCTCTATCACCACTTCTATTCAATATAGTTCTCGAAACACTGGCCACAGCAATTAGACAGACGAAAGAAATTAAAGGCATAAAAATTGGAAAAGAAGAACTTAAATTATCACTATTTGCAGATGTCATGACTCTATACCTAGAAGACCCAAAAGGGTCTACAAAAAAACTACTAGAACCAATAAATGAATTCAGCAAAGTGGCAGGATATAAAATCAACACACATAAATCAAAGGCATTTCTGTATATCAGCGACAAAACTTCTGAAACGGAAATGAGGAAAAACACTCCATTCACAATATCCTCAAAAAAAAAAAAAATACTTGGGAATCAACCTAACAAAAGAGGTTAAAGATTTATACAATGAAAACTACAGAACCCTAAAGAGAGAAGTAGAAGAAGATCTTAGAAGATGGAAAAATATACCCTGTTCATGGATAGGCAGAACTAACATCATCAAAATGGCGATATTACCAAAAGCTCTCTATAGGTTTAATGCAATGCCAATCAAAATCCCAAGGGCATTTCTTGTAGAAATAGATAAAGCAATCATGAAATTCATATGGAAAAATAAAAGACCCAGAATAGCAAAAGCAATTCTAAGCAGGAAGTGTGAATCAGGCGGTATAGCGATACCAGATTTCAAACTATATTACAGAGCAATAGTGACAAAAACAGCATGGTACTGGTACCAAAACAGGCGGGTGGACCAATGGTACAGAATAGAGGACACAGAGACTAATCCACAAAGCTACAACTATCTTATATTTGATAAAGGGGCTAAAAGCATGCAATGGAGGAAGGATAGCATCTTCAACAATTGGTGTTGGGAAAACTGGAAATCGATATGCAACAAAATGAAACTGAATCCCCTCCTCTCGCCGTGCACAAAAGTTAACTCAAAGTGGATCAAGGAGCTAGATATCAAATCAGAGACTCTGCATCTGATAGAAGAAAAAGTTGTCTCCGATCTACATATTGTGGGGTCGGGCTCCAAATTCCTTAATAGGACACCCATAGCACAAGAGTTAATAACAAGAATCAACAAATGGGACTTACTTAAACTGAAAAGTTTTTTCTCAGCAAAAGAAACAATAAGAGAGGTAAATAGGGAGCCTACATCATGGGAACAAATTTTTACTCCTCACACTTCAGATAGAGCCCTAATATCCAGAGTATAGAAAGAACTCAAAAAATTAGACAATAAGATAACAAATAACCCAATCAACAAATGTGCCAAGGACCTGAACAGACACTTCTCAGAGGAGGATATACAATCAATCAACAAGTACATGAAAAAATGCTCACCATCTCTAGCAGTCAGAGAAATGCAAATCAAAACCACCCTAAGATACCATCTCACTCCAGTAAGATTGGCAGCCATTATGAAGTCAAACAACAAGTGCTGGCGAGGATGTGGGGAAAAGGGTACTCTTGTACATTGATGGTGGGACTCCAAACTCGTGCGGCCAATTTGGAAAGCAGTATGGAGATTCCTGGGAAAGATGGGAATGGAACCACCATTTGACCTAGCTATTGCCCTTCTCGGACTATTCCCTGAAGACCTTAAAAGAGCGTACTATAGGGATACTGCCACATCGATGTTCATAGCAGCACAATTCACAATTGCTAGACTGTGGAACCAACCCAGATGCCCTTCAATAGATGAATGGATAAAAAAATGTGGCATTTATACACCATGGAGTATTACGCAGCACTAAAAAATGACAAAATCATGGAATTTGCAGGGAAATGGATGGCACTAGAGCAGATTATGCTTAGTGAAGCTAGCCAATCCCTAAAAAACAAATACCAAATGTCTTCTTTGATATAATGAGAGCAACTAAGAACAGAGCAGGGAGGAAGAGCAGGAAGAAAAGATTAACATTAAACAGAGACATGAGGTGGGAGGGAAAGGGAGAGAAAAGGGAAATTGCATGCAAATGAAGGGAGACCCTCATTGCTATACAAAATTACATATAAGAGGTTGTGAGGGGAATTGGAAAATAAACAAGGAGAGAAATGAATTACAGTAGATGGGGTAGAGAGAGAAGAAGAGAGGGGAGGGGAGGGGGGATAGTAGAGGATAGGAAAGGTAGCAGAATACAACAGTTACTAATATGGCATTATGTAAAAATGTGGATGTGTAACCGATGTGATTCTGCAATCTGTATTTGGGGTAAAAATGGGAGTTCATAACCCACTTGAATCAAATGTATGAAATATGATATGTCAAGAGCTATGTAATGTTGTGAACAACCAATAAAAAAAAAATTTAAAAAAAGGGAATGATGACCTGTGTAACTCTACCTCATGTACAAACAGAAGAATAAGAAGCCATACTCCACTTATGTATGATGTATCAAAAAGCATTCTACTGTCGGGGGTATAGCTCAATTGGTAGAGTGCTTGCTTCATATGCACAAGGCCCTGAGTTTAATCCCCAGTACCAAAACAAACAAACAAACAAAAAGCATTCTACTGTTATGTATAATTAAATAGGACAAATTTAAAATAATTTTTAAAATAAAAAAATCACAATTCATATTATACATAACACATAAGCTTCTAAATTTGATTTAAAATCATTTTTAATTATTATTAAAAATTATAAAGTATATCATTATAAATTATTATAATGATTTTAATTAGAAAAATAAGTATAAAAAATTTTAAAAGTTTTCTTTGGTGGATCTTTCAAAAAGTAAAAAGAAAAATGGGCAAAAGACAATTTCCATAAAAAGAAATAAAATGTCTCTTAAATAATTAAAAATATGTTTTAACCTCACTCATCACAAGATAAATATAAATAAAAACTATACTATTTTTTTAAAAAAATCCAAAGTTTGATAATATAATGAATTGGGGGTTTGTGGGGCAAAAGGCATTCTTAAACATTATTGGTGGGAGTCTTAATTCATTTCCCTATGGAAATCTGTTTGGGATTATTTGGAAGACTTTAAAATTCATGTGCCCTCTGCCCCAGCATTTATCCCATGGTATACCTGCACTTATGCAAAATGCCATATGTACAATGCTGTTCACTAAAGCCCTGCTGTAAGGATCTGATTAAATGAATTATATGATATCCATAAAATTGGCCATAAAAATGAGAAAACTTTTTAAGATACACTATTAAGAGAAAAAATATAAAACAATATGTATGATCCTATAACATTGGGTTAAAAAGGGAAGATATAGATTCACATTTCCTTCATATAAAAAAATTCTGCAAAGCTAAATAAGAAGCTCATGACAGTAGTTGACTTTGGAATGGAACAGGGAGTTACCGAATAAATAGATGAAGGAGTAAAAAGAATACTTTTTATTAATCGTGTTCAGGAATTTTCCAAATCATGACAAATTTTTGTTGTTGTTCATAAGGGGGAAAGTAAACAAGTTTCTCATTTTTAGTTCAAGGAATGGCCTCAGATTTAAGCCAGAGTTTTTTTTCTAAAAGCACAGCTGACTAGGTTATAAATAATCAATTTATAAATAAATACAAATATTTATTTCGAGTTACACAGCTAGTATGTAAACTTTTAATTATAGTGTAAACAATGTATTATATATGAAAATCTACAATATATAATATCATATAATTATATGTAAATATGTAATATAGAGTTATACATTTATAACATATTATTATATACATTTAGCTTCATATATACAGTCAGCTCTCTACATCTGCAAGTTCCAAATCCTCAGGTTCAACGAAAAAATATATATATTTTTTAAATGCATATACAAACTGGGCATGGTGGTGTACACCTGTAATACTAGGAGGCTGAGACAGGAAGATTACAAGTTTGTGGCCAGCCTCAGCAACTTTGGAAAAACCTATCTCAAAATAAATAAAAAGGACTTGAGATGCAGCTCAATGGTAAAACATCCCTGGGTTCAATATCCAGTATAATAATAATAATAATAATAATAATTATTATTATTATTATTATTATTATTATTATAAATAATAACAATAAAGTAATCTAGAGATGATGTAGAGCATACAAATGTGTATGTGTCACTTACATGCTAACACTATGCATTTTATATAAAGGATGCACCCTTGGATTTTGATACCTGTGGAGGGTCCTGGAATCAATTCCTGTGGACACTGAGGTATGACTGTATATGTATGTACACACACGCATGCATGCACATCTCAAACTTGCAAACCGAGATGGCTGTGAAAACTACTTACAGAAATTAGGTTAATGAATTAATCAGCCAAGTAAATTCTCCTTTTCTTCATTTCATCAAAGAAATGGTCTATGTTCCCAAATACGTGTATGTTGTATTAATTCATGTGCTACATGCTGTTATGAAGCTGAAGTTGTTGAGATCATGTAGAGCTGAGCACTATGCAGACAAGGATCACAAATTTATCATGATTGTGATTGCTTTTCCCCCATATTGTTGCAGTAAAATCTTTGCATACATGTACTACCAGTGTGGCGCAATCATTTCCTATTCCACTCAGAACCTTTTCATACCTTGTGATTTTGAAAGATGTGAATGTATTACCTATTCAAAAGATTAAATCGATTTTAATGATTCTTTTTTTAAATTAGTATAAAAGTTCTGTTTCAAGATGACTAAATGAGCATACATTTTCCATTTCTCTCGTGACCCGGTTAAATTCGAGAAATAATATAAAATGGAACAAATCCATGGAATAAAACATGCCTTTGACAGGCAAAAAATTATATTTTTCTAGAAACTAGAAAGCAGCTGGGCTCAAATGGTCGGATAAACCAGAAGAGAAGAAATCATGATTTCAAATATTCATAGGCTAAAGCAGCAGATGAGGTGGGAGACATTTTTCTGAGTAGCTTTCTAGAGAGATCCAAGTTCACAGTAAGCATGTACAAAAAGCAAATAACCTGGGCTAAAGGGCAGAAATTTTGAGTAGTGCTTCTCTATCTCCCTTCTCACTAAAGAGAGGACCACTGATTGCAGTATTTTATGTCCTCTGGGTGTGGCTGTTAGAAGTGTGGATAAAGAAAAGAGCCTGAAGTGATTTAGGGCCTCCAAAACAAAAACAGACAACATACAAGCAGGCATTCTAGACCTAGAGGCACCTAAAACTCTGTGATCAGCTGAACTCAGAGTCAGCTTCCTGCAGAGAATCAGTCTTCTTTACTGATTGGCAGTTGCCTGTCTGCATGTAAACTGTAAAGGATGCCTGCATCTTTGGTAACTACTCTTCTGCCAAAAGAGCCCTCCTTGTCGGGGAAGAGGACTAGATAGATAATGTCCCTGAGAGAAAAACTAGAATCCTCAGAATGACAAAATTAGTTGAGTACTATTGAATATAAAAGAAAATAATATACCTAGATATGTCTTGGTAAAAATTTAGAATTAAAAAAAAATTTAATTAAATAATGTTTTAAATACTTTTTTAAATCTTTGTTTTATTCATTTATTTATATATGTGGTGCTGAGCATCAAACCCAGTGCCTCACACATGCTAGACAAGCTCTCTACCACTGACCCACCATTCCAGCCCGAAAAGTTAGAATTCTGAGTATAACAATAAAATGCTATATATATATATATATACCAGAATGGATTAAAAATAAAAATAAAAAAGGTTAATTACAAAGGAAATAGAAATAGGCACTCAATAGCTATGTGAGTTCTTATAGAAATTTAACAGAAAATTATTTTGAATCTAGAATTCCATACTTAGATTAACTATTAGTCAAGAGTGAAGGAAAACAATGACATTTTCAGGTTTACAGTAATAGCTAAGGGTCATTAAACTCTTCCTACAAGCCAGGTGAAGCTCTGAGCTCCTTGTAGTTTTAAACTATTTATTTAATCCCAGAACAACCCAATTAATTTGGTACTATTATTATCTCTGGTTTTACAAATGAGAATACAGAATCATAGAGAAGTTGAGAAACTTGCCAAAGACTCCTTGCACTCACAGAAGGCAGGTGTGGGTTTGGAATCCAATAAGTTTGGCTGCAGAATACACACTCTTAATTATTATATAATAGTGCTGGTCTATTGGTTAGACACTCAGAAAAATCATTCTCATGTACATTTCATGAAAAAAAACTTGAGGCTATACTATAGTAAAATGAATAAGGAATTCAAGAAAGAGGAAAATGTAGGATCCCAGAAATACCAGCACTAACCTGGGAGTCAAGACATTTTAGGATGACAGTTGCCTAGGAAATTAAAACAGAATATTGGAGGGCTGGGGATGTAGCTCAGTTGGTAGAGTGCTTGCCTTAAATGCATAAGGCCCTGGGTTCAATCCCTAGCACTACTAAAAAAAAAAAACAGAATATTTCATGAAGAACCTCATTAAAAAGGGAGATCCCATTGTAAAGACTGTAAAACCCAGTTCTTAATAGTAAAACGATGGCATCTACTCTACTCCTTCAGTCAAGAAGAAAAAACAAAAGCAATTGGAAGCTCAATTAATTTTCAGCCATTTATTTTGGAGCCAAAGAAAAAAGAATGCTTGGAACACTCTCATTCTAAAGAGATGGAATTAGTCACATGAACATTTCTGTCTACATGACTCCAATCATGCTACTTTGCTTCTCCAATGTAAAATATTTATATATTCAATATTTTAAATATAGTGTATTACTTTTCTATTTTTAGTTAACTATAGGAAAATCATGCAAAATTAGATTTTCTATAGAAATGGAATAATAAAAGGTTTGTAGTATATAAGCAGTGTAATAGTTACTAGAAGATCAAAGGAAGAAGGGAGAAAAGACACATACGCAAGGGAAGTAGATTTTTTTTTTTTAATGAAGTGTTAGAGATGGAACCCAGGTCCTCAATAATACTAAGTAAACACTCTACCACTGAGCTACATCCCCAGCCCTGCAGGAGAAGTAGAGAAATGCTTATTTCCTCATTTTATAGAGCAAAGAATTATTAAATATAACTATAAAATATTGCAGATGTATAAAGGTAAACACTCAAATAAATTAAAAACACATTGAATGGAAGCTCAGAGGTGAAGAGAAAAAGAAGATGGAGGATAAATATAAATGTGCTAAACTCTTCACCTTTCATAGCATAAAGTTGATAGGTACTACTCAAATTCCACAAAACTGGAAACAGATATACAAGTAGAGTTTATAATGATATCTACCAGGTTAAAATTAGAAATGGCTCAAAGGTGTTACATCTGAAGAATGAACCTATTGTTTCTGGTTTTTTGTTCTTTTGTTTTTGTACTAGGGGGTTAACCTAGGGGTGTTTTACCACAGAGCCACATCCTAGGTCTTTTTTTTTTTTTTTTTTTTTTTTTTTTTTTTTTTTTTTGAGACAGAGTCTTGAGTCTTGGTTAGTTGTTTAGGGACTTGCTAAATTGCTGAAACCAGCCTTGAATTTAGGATCCTCCCATCTCAGCCTCCCAAGTCACTGGGATTACAGGTATGTACCACCACATCTGACTTCTGTTGTTTTCACTATGTGTATGCATTACTTTAAAAATAGAATCAGGCTGATGAGTAGATGGACAAATGAATGAAAAGAGGTAGAAAGTTGCACTACATTCAGGAACAGGGACATTTAATCAAAAACATGAAGATTAAATGTATCTAAATGAGAAAAGGAAAGAGTATTTCAGCAGAGTCCTGCCTAAAGGGAAGAGAAATAGAGAATTTGAGAAACAGAAGGAAATTCATTAACTGAGTTGTGGAAAAGGGAAAAATTGAAATAAGTCTGGAAAGATAGGCAGACCTCAGGGCTTGTGTGCATGTTACGGAGTTCAGAAAAGGAAGTTACTGAAAGGTCCTAAAATATGGAATTCTGGTCGCTATAGAAATGTACCACTCAAATCTTCCTTCAAAAGAGGATTAGCTGTAATGAGTATAATTAGCTAACAGTCTCCAGATGCAACACCTTCTGGTTATACTGTGTCAAATTGAGACCATGCTTCTCTCAGGCCAGAGTTTCCAGTATTGACTGAACACAGTACAGTGGTGGTATCTGAGCAAGGACAAAGCTGCCAACATGAAACTCCTCTCACAGGCAATGTATGCACTCGGGTGTCTCACCCAAGCAGCCAAGACTATTTTTAAAGCTTTAAGGCAGTCTCATTCTCCCCTTTCCCTTGATCTTTCAAAGGTATTCCCCTGTGTTAGTCAGCTTTCCATCACTGTAGCAAAATACTTGAGAGAATTAACTTATAAAGAAAGGTATATTTTAGTTTATAATTTTGGAGGTTCCAGCCCATGATTGATTGTCCCCATTTTTTTTGAGACCTGTGACAAGATAGCACTTCCTGGCAGGGATGCATGATGGAGCAAAACTGTTCACTTTATATTCATGGAGCCAAAAGACACAGAGAGGAAGGGACTGAGGTTCCACATCCTCTTGGAAGGTATGCCTCCAATTACATAATGACCTCCCACAAGGATCCACCTCCTAAAGATTCCACCACCTCCTCCAATCACTACTCTGGGGACCAAGCCTTGAACACACAGATTTTCAGGGGATACTCACCCAAGCCATAGCAGTGCCCCCAATAAAACCTCTCTCACTTCTAGTTCCATCTTGGCACTTGCTTCCTAGAGGACTTGAACTGACCCACGGAGTGACATGAGGTCTCATCGTACTATAGAGAGTTGAATAACTGTGATAAGATTGAATGTAAAGGACAAATTAGAACATTGTTGCAGAAATCTTCATGAGATCTTTTGCAGATCAGGAATTTGATAGAATTGAAGATATTAAAGTGATATATTCAGATTAGAGTTAACAGCGCTCGATGGCTTATTAACAGTGAGGGGAAAGGAAGAAGCCAAAGGTGAGTCCCAGTTCCTGACTGAGTATTGGTATCAACCATTAACATAAGGAATAATTGGTTGTTCTTCATACCAGTCCCTATCTTTAGATATCTCTGCAGTTGATATTATGCCTGGATCCCAAAAGTTCACTTTCCTTTCTCAGACCTGAGATCCTTAAGAACATCATAGATATTAACTTTTCTTTTTTCCTTTTGTGCAGGGATCCTAATACTCTTCAAAAAGAGAAGGAATGGAGAGCTATACATAAGGATGACCATAGTAATCTCTATCCCATCATCTATCACTCCCCAATTTTCTGTCTCAGTTTGATTGGACACAGGCTTTTATAAAACTATACCTCCAAAATCCCTACAGTTTTCCTGAATGCAGAAGATTATGAATGAAAGATGGCTTGGAGAACAGGTTTAATCAATGTGAGTATACCATAATGGTGTTTTGTCTATATAATGGCTAAACTATCTTCCATGTGACTTCTCAGACCAACAGATAATATCTGAAATCAACTTCTTATGAAATTCCTGGTTCAATCTATGTGCCGCACACTATCCATTTAGAGGATTCACATGACGCAAACAAATCATAAAACATTTTGAAATAGAGATTGTTTCTTCACCTGCTCTCCAGAAAAATCAATGGTTCTCATTTTCTGGAATTTAATCAATATAATTTACATATTAAAAATATATATCCCACTTGTATTCTGAATTCTACAAATAAGAAACCTTCTCAAGAAGGGGAGAAGTTTTCTATGGTTTGCAGACGTCACTGCAGTATCTTAGAAGTTATGATGAGATGAATAATGATTTCCCCATCGGTAAAGATGTCTAAATCCTAATCTGCTAGGACCTGTGTTACTCTGTATGCAAAAGGGATTTGAAGATGTGATAGATTAAGGATTTTGAGAAGGATAAATTATCCCAGAGTATTTGAGAAGGCCTGATACATAATAGGTCCCTTTATAACATAAAAGTGAGAGATAAGAAAGATTGAAGGTGTTGTAATAATCAAAAGGAGAGATTAGAGTGATGCTTCCACAAACCATGGAGTGCCAGCAGCTTCTAGAAGCTTGACGAGGTACAGAATGGATTCTCCCCAGAGCTTCCAAAGGATACCAGACCTGCTAACACCTTGGATTTAGCCCAGTGAATTTGATTTCAGACTTGTAGCCTCCAGGACTATAATATAATGAATGTGTTGTTTTAAGTCATAACATTTTTGGCAATTTGTTACAGAAGCCATAAGAAACCAACAGAGAAGCCAAAAACCTCATTGACCTTTGGGTCCTACATGGGCAAGAGAGATGCCTGCACTGCCAGAAGGATTCCAGTTCCAGATAACTTTACTAGTTATATTTCTTATGGAATTCAGTCCGGCTGAAGTCAACCATCCTATTTGGGACTGGAAGTCACTGATTGTTTAAAGCATTATCTTGAAAAGGTGGACAACATTCTTAAACTACCATGCCTTGTAGAAGCTTACTAAATATGACAAATGCTCCCAGAAGGCTATGTGATCCATCTTTTTGGAAGACTTCAATATTAACATCCCATAAATAACCTCAAAATTTCTAGGCGGTCCTGGATTGCTTTATGATATCTTCTGCCCAGAAAACTTTATGGAAATTCAACCCACTGTTAGCTTATCAAGGAAGTCTGATGCAGTATAGGTAGCTTTTGTTGAGGCCAGACAGGCCTACACACAGGTGTTTCACCCAAACTCAAACTCCACCTAGGCCAAGATAATGAATATAGTTTGAAGAGATTATTATTGCATAATTCAATGATGATATCATGATGTTTTAAAAACTGGGATCAGATACAATAATTTTCCACACTAAAACTGAAATATTTTTTATCTCAGTTTTATTTTTTAAATTTTTAAAATTTTATTTATTAAACATGGTTTATACCTCAATTTAGGCATAAGTATTTTAAATATAAGCAGTGCATAGGCACCCATTCCATGTCAATCCCCAGCATGAGAGGCAAGCACTCTACCAACTGAGCTACATCCCCAGCCTTACAACTGTTTTTAATTTCATTCACTTATTTACCAAACACTTATGGCCTACTGTCTACTGATTGGCCACTTCTTCAGCATGGCCTTCCCTAACCACTCAATCTAAAGAAGGTTCCTTATATTACTTAAATTTTTCTTTTTGGGTTGGGGATTGAATGCAGGCCCTCACACATGCTCAGAAAGTACTCTACCACTGAGCCACACGGCAGTCTTGTATCACTTTCTTTCTTGTAACATTCTGTTCTTGTCTTTCATAGACTCTTCCTAGTTAATTTATTTGCTTCCTCTTTTAGGAGATCATGCTGTTTTGTTCATCCTTAAAAAACACAGTGTTGCACTAAGTAGTCACTCAACATGTATTTATTGGGTGGATGGATGAAAGGATGGGTATGTAGAGTCATATGTGGATATATGAATATAACAAGAACAATTCTATTTGTATCATTTACTTTTGTAACTCAGCACCTCCCATAGTGCTTGGTGTATAGTGTGGTTCTATACATTTCTTGGCTATAGCCTAGGCACTGGGGATGTAAAAATGATTAGGGCCACCATTTTGGCCTTGCAAAATCAAGTTTTAGGGAAGGAAATTTATAAACTAATAAATATAGCAATGCGAGATGTGTTATGGTATGTTAGAAATACTAACTAGACACTATGGAGATCCAGAGGAGTGTGCTTAACCTCTTAACAAAGTTCAAAGATGTTTCCTAAAGGAGGTTGTTCTTGAGCTAAGTCTCAAAGTATGTCCAGTTTTCTAACAGAGGAAAAGCATTCTGAAAGATGACATATAAAGATAGGGAGGATCATCTGAGGGATCATGGAGTCATCCAACATGGCTGCAAAACATGAGGTGCTATAAACTAGCAACAAATGAGGCCAGAACAAAGGCCACTGTCCTAAAAAGTTTTAGCTTTGTCTAGTAAGTGATGATGAGAGTTGGATGACAAGTATGAGAATGACATGATCAGATTTGCATTTTTGAAAGGTCACTCTGACTGAAGAATAGCTAATAAGATGGAAGGACAAAAAGGCATGAACATCAGAATTCGTGTGAGAAACAATGAGGGGTTGAAATTAGCAGTGGCAGTAAAAATAGAGAAGAGTTCAATTCAGAGACTATTAAAAAGGTAGAACAGACAGAAGGAGACAGTTACCTGGAGACTGATGGAGAGGGATGTCCAGGATGATTCAGGGTTTCCAACTTGAGCACCAAGATGAACTATGGTGGCATTAACCAAAAAAATGGAGGAAGAAAGAAGACAGATGTTTGGGGATATGTTACCTTTTAGGTTCCCCAATCTAGAAGGATACAATCACTGAAAATTCTGTAACTCATGACAGGAGTCAGATGAGGAAGAGGTTTGGCAACCATCAGTTCATTGAAGATCGCTACAGTACCCAGCAAACAGAGAATGGGTGAGAAGAGACTGAGGGTTGAACCCTGTAGAATAAGTACTGTTCATTTCAATATTAAACTATGGCTTATTTGGTATAGATTTTTTCCACTGACTTAATAACTTATTCACTCTGGTTAGAGGATTCCATAATATAATTTTAGTTAAGCATATGCAGTGTTGGCAGTGTTGCTGTTTATAATAATTCAAGGTTCATATTTTAATCTTTTTTAATGTTTTAATTATTTGTATAATTAAAACATAGACAATGTACTGCACAAATCATGTCATTTTATATCTTTGGTTTTAATTACAAAAATAAACATGTAGACAAAGACGAATCTTGAAATGACTTCCTCTCTGCCTCCTCCTTCCTTTGCTTATACTGTTGTTTTTTTGCTACTCAAATATTATTACAACTGTGCTCTGCTTTTGAGAGAGAGAAAGTCACCTGGCAAATTGCCATTTCAAAGTTCTTAAAGAGCTGCTGGAAGAAAAACCCATAAGATAGAACAAGTTAATGGTTATTAGCATATTCATAAACTGAGACATAAGGTCAAACTCCTTATTTTCATTCCAAAAAGTCACCTACTTATGTCATTGGTCATGCTTTTTGTTCTATAGCCAATAGATTGTGTGATTTGAATAAATTCTCAGAGGCATTTATACTTTTAAAAAAATAACACAAAAAATAACATTCAGAAGAAAGTTTATTTTTTTATTTTTTTTAACAATTAAATGTACTTGTTAAATTAAGATACTGCAAGGGTTTAGGCAGCTATGCAGAAAACTTCAGAAGAGCAATCTGTTGTCCTTTAACAGCCTCATAATCTCATGAGTAAAGCCTCTTTCCATTCATTGATATTTGTAATAAAAATTGTGACAGCGTCATGCTGAAGTAATTTCCTTGCTAATGTAATGGCATTAAGATATTCAAATTATCATTGTCTTTTGTACTGAGAGTTTTCAAAGAAGCATGCGAAGGAAATTCTCCCTATCTGTATGCTTCTAGGGAGACAGGGAGAATTTCCTTAGCATGCTATTCATCAAGAGGCACAAAACACTATAATGTTAGTTTGGAAAAAAAAAATATGAGAAAATTCATGAGGCATTAACAAAATAAAAAACTCTTTTGGATATGGAAAAATCAATATGACATGGCTACAAAAATTAGAAGACAGGGATATTTTGTGTGTATGAGGTAGCAACCTTCAAGGTTGGCCTGATAGTTGGGCAAAGAGATAGCCACTTAAATGATTTGAGTCAAACATCTCTGCCCAATTAGAAGAAGAGATGATGTGAACGAGAGTATGCTTTTTGTACTGTTTCACTCCTGGAATCCTTGAGTAAACTCAGATAAGTCAGCAAGGACTGGGGGGAAGTGTTTTTCTCCTGCCTCTGGCAAAGTCAAGACCCTAAAAAGATTCCTTGTGCCTTCATAAATATGAATTCTTCCTCCCCTGTCCTTTAATGTTATTATCTTCAATAAGACATTTTTTTCTTTAGGAAACTATCAGGAACAGTTATAATGTCTTTGACTCCCAGACATACTTCATGGTCACACCAAGTAGATCCCGGTCTCTGCACTTTGCATCTGTCTCTGTCTCTCTTCTAACCATATCCCAACATCCAGCACCTCCCTATTCCAACACTTGCTGTCATTGTGGAGGGCCAACTTGAACCACTGGCTTTTTGCAGCCTTTGCTGATTTTCTTTCCTAAACCTTCAGCCCAAATCAACTGAATATATGGGTATTGGCTGCCCTCACCACCACCATGTATGGTTTTTAAAGTACTTTCTACAAACCTTCACAGTCCATCACTTTCTTCCTATCATTTAGCCTTTCCTTCTCTTCTTTACTCAAAATTCAACTTCTCAGTGAGAGACCTACCCAAAACATCTATCCAAAATTTTGAAACCATCTTTCTTTTAAAATCCCTTTTTCAGCCAGATGTGGTGGCACATGCCTGTAATCCCAATGACTAGGGAGACTGAGGCAGAAGGATAGCAAGTTCCAGGCCAGTCTCTTAGAGAGAGACACTGCCTCAAAATAAAAAACTAAAAGGATTGGGGATGTAACTCAGTGGTAAAGCACCCCTGGGTTCAATTCCCAGTAGAGAAAAAAAATACTGCTCTTCTGATTTCTTAAATACTTAGCACTGTCCATCATGTAAATTTTCCTTCATTATCTTGTTTATCATCAAATATAAGCTCTAGGAATGCATTCGTATATGGTCTCCCCTACTTGGACTCTATGTCCCCAGAGAACCTAATATAGCATCTGGCATGCAGTGGATTAGGTAAGGAACAGAAAGGCATAGAACCTAAGACCATTCCAGAGAATGGTACATCTGAATAGGGAGACAATCAGCTGCTATTCCACGAGGGCATCGTGGGTCAAGAGAAGAAACTATCCCAACATGCATACCACAATTTATATCCTTTTCTTGACTATAGTGCTGAAAAACATTCTGGATCCTTGGTACATTGTTCATATTTAACATACATGGATCATTTATAAAGATTGCTGATGATATTTGTCAAAGAAAGATAATGCTGGAATATCTACTATTTGCTTCTAAAGGATATGTTTAAGGTTAGAAGAAACCTTCACATGACAATATCATATGACAGCTGTAGTTTGTAGAAAGTATAATCCATGACCATTTTTCTCCTTATACAAAGTGGTGTTCCTGTAGTAAAATCAGTTCCAAAGTCATAATGTAAAATATTGTGAAAATGTCATGGGTAGATAGTGCAGTATGGTTTCTAATGGGGAATAATCATTTTGAATGTGCATGTAACTTAACCTTTTCTTTCTCAATTTTTATCAAAAGCTTTTAGGGAGTTTAGTAAAGTATCACAAAATAGCTGCTGAACAGCAGTATTGAGAGAAGCAGGGTTTGCTATCTGGAATAAAGTAAACTTGCTTGGAACTTGGAATTCAAACACCATGCTCACAGTGTATCTACCATGCCTTGTTCATGCAGGGAATACTATCCAGGAATGTTAGATCCTAAATAATTCTATCTTGAATGACACAAAAACTAATAAAACTAACCCAACAGTTATGGTATACCAAATGTTCTATCACACAGAGCAGAAAGAAATTTTTAATCTCATTTCACTTGGTGGCTGGTAATCGCAAGTAACTAACTTAATCCCTCTGAGCTTGATTGCCTTATCTCAAAACAAAGATAATCCAACAGAATTGACTTACCCAGTTGTTGCAAGTTATCTAATAAAATACTTTGTATGAAAACATTTGTTAAGCTCTGAAGTGCTATACAAATTTAATGTATGAATTTTGTTCTTTTGAGATATTTGGCACCCAATCCTTGCCTCAACAAATGACATTGTTCTCAAGCTTTCCTTTGACTGATCTTAAATTGGTTCAAGATTAAATTTCTTCCCACTGAAGGTATTTCTTCATACTTTGCCTCTGGCCAGATTTCTTGGAAAACTAGAACTCAATGACCTCTCTGAATTCTGTTTGACTCAGCATTTAATTGTAGGTCTACACAGAACTGCCACTTAAAAACTGATTATAAACTAAGGGTGCTCTCCCTGTCCATTGGAATCCTTGTAAGTAATATGCAGTATTTGAGGGTGGAGGACAAGGTAGTGTGGAATTTCACTTCACTTTTAGAGAACTAAACCAATTCCTTCTCTTTAAGAATACTTATTTGAAAGGACTTTTGATTTCTCCTCATTATATAGAAACTATTACTCCTGTTTGCCTCTCACTTTAACACAGGGCCAAATCTACACTGAAACTAGAAAGTGTTCTCAGTTGGCAAAAGACTAACAGGAAACCAGATCTGATGGCTAGAGTAACAAGGTCTATGGACTGGTTCCTTCTTCAAAAAATAGCAGCAGCATCCAACAGATACCGTGCTTACCATATGCAAGGCTTTTATACCTATTAATTGATTTACTCTTTGCCATTATTTATCCTCATCTTACAGATAAGGAAAGTATAGATGGTCCCTGACTTACAACTCGACATGATTTTGTTTCAACTTTATGATAATGTGAAAGCTACATACATTTAGTAGAAACCATACTTTGAGTTTTAATTTTTTCCTGGTCTAGTAATATTCTATATGATACTCCCCATGATGCTGGGCAGTAGAAGAGTGCCACAGTTCCCTTTTGGCCATGTGATCATGAGGGTAGACAACAGGTACTCTACAGTATACTGTGTTGCTCAGCTATTATGATCTATAGGTTAAGTATACCAAGTGCATTTTTTACTTATATTTTCAACTTACAATAGGTTTATTGGTATGTGATACCATTGTAAGTCAAGGAGCACTTATAATTTACATAATATCAATCAGCCGGTAAATGACTGGGATTCAAACTCAGGCCAATTGGCTCCAGAGTCTATAGCCCTAACTCTACGTTATACTCCAATAATAAAGTAATTTCTATCATTGTTATTATTTATTGTTACTTAACAAATTACCCCAAAACTTAGTTGTTTAAGAATATCGGTTTCTGTCAGTTAGAATTTGGACACAATTCAGCTGAGTTATCTTTTCAGGGTCTTTCTCATGGTGCAGTCAGTGTCCTCTGGGGTTATAGTCATTTCCAGGATTGACCGAGGAAGTATTCACCTCTAAACTCACTCATGATACTGTTGATAGGATGTAGTTCTTTTCAAGCTATTTGACAGAAACCACACTTAATTCTATCTAAGATTGTTCCCTCGATCGTGGCAGCTTGCAAAACATGCAAGTTAGGAAGTAAATAGAGAGTCAAGCAAAAACATTGTATCATAACAACAGAAGTGACATCCCATCACTTTTTGCCATACTCTATTAATTAAATTAAGTCACTAGGTCCAGCTCACACACAACTGGAGATTTCACAAGGGCATGAATACCAAGATGTGGAGAATCACTGGGAGTCATATTAGAAGCTGCCTACCACATAATAATTAATGCTGTATAAATAATAAACAACTAACATTTATTGGAGGCTTACTATGTACCCGGCAGTAGTCCAAAAATTTTACATATATTGCTTATTTAATCCTCACCACAAACTGAATTTGACTGATGAATTAGAAAGAAGGAGTGCTGGAATTAAACCAAGGGGTAGAAAAATTAAGAATACCATTTTCCTGGATCCCAACATGGAAAATACATGTCAGAATGCTTCAAAACAACAGTCATGAACTATAAATTTATCCCAACCACATCTCCTTTAAGTAATCTTTCATCTTATCTGCAGAATGGGCCTTTTTAGTAGTTTCACAAAATAACTCCCCTCAGGCTCTGCCAGTCCTGATGGTAGGTAGGGAAGAAAAATTATTCTTAAAAAACAAAACAAAAAAACACTTTGGAGGAGCAGTGCTTGGGACTGACTGATCTTAGGACTTGTAGCATGTAGGCAAATACTGCACCACTGAGCTATACTCCCAGTCCTCAAAACACTATTTCTCATGCACGTTATAATTCATAAAAATGAATATATCTTTATATTTATTCTGTTTTTAAGCCTGAACAGCTAATAAGAATCAGCTTAAGTTATCTACATAAAATTTACCCAGGATTCGAGATATCCAAATGAATTTCAATTTGTTTATTTCCTGCTTCTCTTCAAAAAGTGGTTGAGATAACTGGCTGCCAACCTTAAAGAAAGCTAAGAGACAACAAGCACCTGCTCTGAATGAATCTGGGCTCTTTGGAATTGGATGGAGGAAGTCCTGACCTGCTGATCTGACTCTCTCCAGCCCTGCCCTCCAAATTAGAGGCCGGGAGAGAGGTAGGATGGCTCAGCACAGGAGGAGCTAGAAATCCTCTTTCCTATTTTTAAGGACTAAAGCAGTTGCTTATTATAAGAGCTATGTGGAAGACATCCCAGATTCCTAGGCTGCCGGGTGTGTGTCTATTTTCAAGCCTCTGATATTTGCAATGACACATCCTTTAAGCATCTAAAAGTCAGTTCCTGGTCAAGTTAAAAATATCAACAAATGAGTATAGATTTAAAATCCTAAATAAAATATAAACAAATGAAATTCAATAGTTTATTATTAAAAGACTAATTTACTAAGAAGGGTTAATTTAGGCATGCTGTGAGGATCATCTATTAACATAATAATATGATTTATCACACTACTGGGTCAAAGAATAATATCATCTCAATAGAAACCAAAAAGGCATTTGCTAGAATTTGGCAACTGTTCATAATTAAAGAAAAATGTCTCAGTAAACTAGAAGTAAAAGAAGCCTACTCCACCATGACAAAAAAAAATTCTTATCTAAACAAACATTTAACAACAAAACATGAGATTTCCCAATGAAGTCAGAATTAAGAGAAGGGCGTTTGTTTTTTTTTTTTTTTAGCACAAAAGAGAAAACAACCTAGATGTTCAGCAACTTAATATTAAATAAGTTATGATACACTCAGATATGAAATGCAATGTAGACATTATAATCATGTTAATATATCTGTAGATAATGTTTGTAAATACAAAATGTGTGTGAATGGAATTATGTACCAAAAATATTTTGAAAATAAATACACACTTTTAAGAGTGATTCCTTTAAAAGAGTAAGATTGGTAGAATTTAAGGCCTGTTCTAATTCAGGAAGATCCTGTAGTATACAATTCTGTGCTTTTAAAATATTTTTGAAACAAGTAAATATTGTGTATGCAAAATACTTAAGCCAATGGGTTTTAAATTTTTTTTTTAGTTGTAGATAGACACATACCTTTATTTATTTATTTATTTATTTATTTAAAGCAATGCTGAGGATCAAACCAAGTGCCTCACATGTGGTAGGCAAGCACTCTATCACTGAGTCACAACCCTAGCCCCTTAAACCAATCTTTTTTAAAAATCAAGCAATATTGACAATAAAAAATTATATTTCTCATTGAAAAATGATATTACATATAATACAATGCAATACATATTAATACATTGAAGATTATCCAAAGGATATAACTCCAAATTTTGACTTTGGTTGTTACGCTTTTATGATCAATTATGGAAAATATTTTTTCTTTTGCCCTAAATGCTTTTGTAATTTTGTACTTAGGCAAAAAGATTATTTTAAAACTATGATGATCTTCATAGATTATACTGAGCAACTATTACAGAGTTTATAGAAAAATTTGTTTTTTTAAATTTGGTTTCTAAAAGGGTCACTATGCCTTCTAACTCCATCTAAATCTTACAAAACGTTTGGGAAAGCTAAATGCTTCCATTTCATTGCAAAGCCAGCTCTCTTTCCTGGCTTAATTTGGTCATTTCTCTAAGGTGTAAGATCTTGGAATCAGTCTTCACTTTTTTTTCTTCTTTATGTAGTTACTAACTTCTCTAAAGGATCCTTCCTTCATCTTTCACACAGCTCTTTTCCATTCTAATCTATACCTTCCAGTAAGACCTTTTGCTGAGAGCCATAGCCAAGTCAGAAGGGAGTGGGCCAGCAAGCCGTTGAGATGATAATGGCTATGTTAAGCTATGTATTCAATTGTATATTAGACCCCTGCTGTCCCCCTCCGCCTACTACTTTGGAGTTCTGAGGGGGATTCCCGGAGAGTTCTCATTGGTTGGGGAAGTGCCGGAGGAGGGATTTCCAGTGTGTGTGTGGTGTGTCCCGAGAGAAGGCCACATGCATGGCGTTCTAGGGAGTGCGGAGAATAAAGGAGTTCCTGTTTTGAACCTACAAGGCTGTTTGGCGGCTCGGTTATTTTGTGCCCAGCCAGACTGCAGCAACCTTTGTCAGCTCACAGCTGAACCATTAAGCCAAGCCATCTATGAGCCTCTCTGCTTGGTGGGTTTGTCTCTTTACATATCTCCCTATCTTTAGTTCATATGCTTCATTGCCTACATGCCCCCTTTATACCTTGTGTCTCTAACCTGCTACATTTCTACCTCTGCACCTGTGCTCTTAACATTGCTCTGGCCATAGGATCTAAATTCCACTCTGCCTCCCACTCAACCCTGCCCCCACTTGCCATAGACTCCCCTTTTATTCATTCCTTTGAACATATCTAATCATTTGTTTACAACATATTTCTTAACCAGGTACTATATATTAGACACTGAACTAGGTATAGGGAGTACTGGTTCACTTTCCAAATTAGTGACCAGACCACAAAGGGTTATGAAAGTCAAGTTCACAGCATTATCTGTCTCAACAATATTTTATTACAACCTCCAGTAACTAAAGTTCTGTAGGAGCCCCTCACCTCTCTGCTTCTGGATGATTCTAGTCTCAAGACATCATTTTTGTTTTCAACCATTAATACATGATTCATACATACTAGGCTTTATGCTAGAAGTTAGGAATGGAGAGGCAAGTAAAATATGTTTCTTACTCATAGCTCAAAGCTTAATGGAGAAGATAGAAAAAGAAATGCAAAAGTAAGAGATACTCTGATGGAAACGTACAGAAGAATAACAGAGAATGAGTTCAATTCTACTTGGAAAGAGCAAGGAGGGATTCACAGGTGAGGTAAAGCTTAAGATAATGCAGGTAGAAAAGGTGAGAACAATATTCCAGGCAGCAAAAATGGTATTACAAAGGCACAAGGCATTAAACAGCATAGCTTGTCAGAAAGCCATGCTGGAGAGTTGACACCAAGCCAGATTGATTTTTTTTTCCTTTGCATTCAAGGGAATGAGTACACACTGAAGAATTTTAAGCAATGAAGTAACATGATTAGGTTTATGTTTTGAAAAGTACCTCTGGTGACTACATGAGAAAGAGTTGGGGACAAGTGAGCATTGGGACACAGTTTGGATAAAAAGTTAAGTTGTTAAAGCTGGAGGGCTGGGGATGTGGCTCAAGCGGTAGCGCGCTCGCCTGGCATGCGTGCGGCCCGGGTTCGATCCTCAGCACCACATACCAACAAAGATGTTGTGTCCGCCGAGAACTAAAAAATAAATATTAAAAAAAAAGTTGTTAAAGCTGTTGTTAAAGTCCAGAGAGGTGGAGAGAACCAGGCAAATAATGAAGTAGAAGAGGGGTGGTTGGGTTAGAGAAGGAAATCATTTGGAAAGATATCAAAGAGGTGAAAAATCAACAGGTTTTTATTTCCTGTTGGGTTTTAGAGGATGAATGAGAAGAAAGTTTAAACAATGATTTCTGAGTTTCTGGCTTGGATTTTGTGTATGTTCCAAGACATACACGTAGTATATACCAGAGGAGGAAAGTTTACAAAAAGTTAGAGTTGCCTGTTAGGTATCAAGCTTGACTGTCTTAAGAGGGTACTAGGTATAGCACACAGCCCAAGTTCAGGATTTTGTATGGGTTAGAATTAGATTTGGGAGTCAGAATATGGATAATGATTAAGACCATAAGAATGGATAATATTGCCCAGAAGACATGTATATGATAGGAATGGGTGCTATGGACAGAGCTCGGGAGGTAGACTAACCATTCCAGGGTCAGAGGAGAGCTGCCAGGGCAGGATCATGTCTTGTTTCCTATTGCTATTCTAAAAATTACCAAAACCTTTGGTAACACAAATCTATTGACTTATAGGTCTGTAGGTATAGAAGTCCAAAATGTATCTTACTTGTCTAAAGTCCAGATGGTAGCAGGACACATTTCTTTCTGGAGAATGATTTCCTTGATTTTCTCGCATCTAGGGACATCCACGTTCCTCAGTCTGTGGCCTCATCTTCAATTGCAAAAGCTTGCAACAATGGGTTGAGTCTGGCTCACATCACGACTCTCTGATCTTGTTTCTGTCTTCAAACACCTTCTCTGACTCTTCTGCCTCTGTCTTCCACTTCTAAGGACGCTTGTGGTTATATTCGGCTCACCTGGATAATCCAGGATACTCTCCAATCAGCCAATTAGGAACCTTAATTCCCCGCTTTGCTACGTAATTTAACATATTCAAAGGTTCTTGGAATTAGGACATGAACATCTCTGGCAGAAGGTGGTGGTCATTAAAAAGTAGGAGAGTACAATAGACAGGGTAGAGAGAGAAGATGGGAGGGAAGGGGAGGGGGGATAGTAGGGGATAGGAAAGGTAGCAGAATACAACAATTACTAATAGGGCATTATGTAAAATTGTGGATGTGTAACCAACGTGATTCTGCAATCTGCATTTGGGGTAAAATTGGGAGTTCATAACCCACTTCAATCTAATGTATGAAATATGATATGTCAAGAGCTTTGTAATGTTGTGAACAACCAATAAAAAAATAAAATTAAAACAAAACAAAAAAAAAATACTTTCTTTACTTCCTTCTCTCTTTCCAAAAAAAAAAAAAAAGTAGGAGAGAATAATAGTACCTACTTCATGTGGTTGCTATAGGATTATAGGAGCTACTATCAAAAAATTGTCTTATTTGTATTTATTTAAAAAGAACAGTTAGATTGACTAAGGCAAAGACTTCAAACTGACCAACGGATTTGTTAATTTTAAAAATTAGTGGGTTTTTATTTAATCACTACAGTTTCAAGAATGCGATGGTTGCAGAAGTCTGATTACTACTCGACGGAGGAGGAAATATTGGAGAACAGAGGAAAATACTATTATTTTGTAGTAACTGTTTAAGAAAGGAAGAAGAAAGGAGGCTGGAGCCTTTTAGGTAGAGGGAGATGAGAAGTTATGAACGCATGCTGTGGGAGAAAGAGCTGATGGACAGAACGACTGAATATAGGACAGAGGGAGCAATGGATGCAGTACAATCTCAGAGGATATGGAATAAGATGTGAGCTCAGATGTGGGAGTTAACTCTGAATAGAAGAAGAAACAATAAATTCTCTGAGTCTAGAAGGCAAGCTACGAGGGTGTATCCTAGGAATTAAGTATGGTTCCTTTCCCTGCTCATCAGTAGGAATTATTCCCAGGCCTCCACCTGAGGCTGTCCTGAGAGAGTTTGTTTCCTTGTCTAAGATCAGGATGCCACACACATCATAGGGTTTACCTCCTTCCCCAGGAAACTTCTCTTAAGTCATTGAGTGTTCAAGTGTAGAAGTAGCAAGAAAATAGATCATATCTTTCAGAGTGGTTAATTTCATAAACATCTCTCTCTTTCAAAAGATTTCTCCTACAAAGGTAAATATGCTACATGGCTCTTATAAGCTTTTTTTCTATTTTTTTCTGATAGAAAAGTCTTATTAGGTGTAACTTTATGTGAAGAGAATGGGCTTTATTTATTTTGAACTTTTTATTATGGATATTTTTCAAACATATCCATAACTAAAAATAATAATAAATTTCCATGTCTTCATCACTTCGGTAATTACCAACCTATGACCAATTATGTTTCACTGAAATTCCCCACTCACTTCCATTTTCTTCCTAGTATTTTAAGCCAAATGGGCTTTCTGGCATGCGTGCAGCCCGGGTTCGATTCTAAGCACCATATACAAATAAAGATGTTGTGTCCACTGAAAACTAAAAAATAAATACTAAAAAAAAGAAGTGCTTAATTTCTACTAGCCCATTGGAACATTAGAAATTGATAAAAAAAAAAAAAAAAAGAGAGAACTGCATTATTTCAGAACTGGTAGACAAGTAAATTGCATAAGTTTTTCATGTTTTTATCACCTGAATCGCTCAAGAGAAATGTATCTTCCTGTAGTATGACAATCCCACTTATGACAATACCTCTAATGATGTTATCATATGCTGAACTGGTACTTTGAAACTTACTCCCATGCCAGTAACTTTGAAATAGAAGTTAAGAGTGATAACTGGCTCTACAATAGTCAGTATCAATTGTTTAGAATAGGGCATACTGCAACATATTAGGAATGATGCTGAGATACTTAGATGCAGCAAATACATCTTTAACCTTTAAAAATCCTCGGGTATCTGGACAAGAATAATGGGGAAAAAAACTACTGGTGACTCAGCTGCAAGATTAATATCACTGTAATAGATTTATAGGCTATGAAAAACTATTCCAGCCCCCATCATCATTTGTTTTATATTTATTGTTTATATTTATATCTACCTTTATTTCTATTATACTATATTATACTATTACTCAAAAATATATCACCTGCATAGAATGCAACTGTCCTGCCCCCAGAATTAAGAGACCTGAACATACATTATTGTATGGCACTATTTTATAGTAGTGTCAAAATAATCAAAAGAAGGAAAATATCTTCAAAAAAAATTAAATTTAAAATAGCTTGTGCCAACCACTTGATTTGCTCATCTTTCTGCTGCTATGTATCATTGTGACTAAGTTCTGGCCAAACAGATATAGGCAGAAGTGCTACGTGGCAGTTCACAGGACTATTTCCATTAAAGACAATTGGTATCTTTTCATGAATGGTGTAGAAAAACTGAATATCCACAAGCAAAAAAATTAAGTTGTACTCTTACCCTATACCACACAAACATTAATTTGGTGCATGCCTGTAATCCCAGCTACTCAAGAAGTTGAGGCAAGAGGATCACAAGCTCGAGGCCAGCCTCAGCATGGTGAGCAAAGCCCTGTCTCAAAATTAAAAATAAAAAAGGCTGGTGATGTAGCTCAGTGGTAGAGCACCCCTGGTTAAATCTCCAGTAACACACACACACACACACACACACACACACACACACACACACAAATCCAAATGGAGCAAACACTTAAATGTGATAGCTAAAACTATAAAATTCTTAGAAGCAAAAATAGGGGGGAGGGGCTGGGGATGTGGCTCAGGCGGTAGCGCGCTCACCTGGCATGCGTGCGACCCGGGTTCGATCCTCAGCACCACATACCAACAAAGATGTTGTGTCCGCCGAGAACTAAAAAATAAATATTAAAAATTCTCTCTCTCTCTCTCTCTCTCTCTCTCTCTCTCTCTCTCTCTCTCTCTCTCCTCTCTCACTCTCTCTTTAAAAAAAAAATAGGGGGGAAATTTCTTAACAATAAATTTGCATATAATTGCTTATATATGACACCAAAGAGGCAAGGAAAAAATAGATAAATTGGATTATATCAAAATTTAAAACTTCTAATCTTCTAAAGGAGGTTTTATCAACAGAATGAAAAAGCAACCTATGGAGTGGGATAAAATATTACAAATTATATACCTGATAAGGGATTAATATCTAGAACATAAAATGAACTCCTATAACTCAACAGAAAATAAAATCCAATTAAACCACAAAAACAAAAGGAGTTGAATAGATATTTATCCAAAGAAGATATTCAAGTGACCAACAGGCACTGAAAAAATGTTCAATATCACTCACTAATCATTAGGGAAATGTAAATCAAATTACAATGAGATACCACTTCACACTCATTAGGATGGCTATTGTTTAAAAACAAAATAAAACTAAATAACAATTGTGGGTGAAGATATGGAGATATTGGAACCCTTTGTATTGCATGCAGGAATATAAGATGGTATAGCTCCTTAAACAACTGAAATAGAATTACCATATGATTTACCAATTTCACCTCTGGATATATATCTAAAAGATTGAAAGCAGGACTCAAACAGATAGTTGTACATCCCTGTTCATAATAGTATCATTAACAATCACCAAAAAAAAAAAAAAATGGAAGCAACCCAACTATACATCAACAAATGAATGGAAAAACGTAATGTGGTATATATACACAATGAAATATTATCTAGCCTTAGAAATGAAGGAAATTCTGACACATGTTACAACATAGATGAACCTAATGAAATAAGCCAATCACAAAATGATAAATAACTGTATGATTCCACTCACATAATGTACTGAGTGGAGTCAAATTCAGAGACAGAAAGTAGAATGGTGGCTGCCAGGAATTGGGGAGAAAGGAGAAGAGAGAGGTTATTATTTAATGGGTACTGAGTCTCTGTTTGGGAGAAGGAAAAAAGTTCTCAGTGTGGATCCTGGAGATGGTTGCACAGCAACAGAAATGTACTTAAGCCACAGAACTAACTGTACTCTTAAAAATGGCTAAAATAGTACATTTTGTTAAGTGTATTTTACCATACATGTATAAAACTCGGTAGCTTGTCTACCCTTTTGTTCTTCTTTGTTCATTCCTCTCTCCTGCTGGCTGGAATGCAGACATGATAGCCGAAGCTAAAACTCTCTCTCAACCTCACAAACTGTGCCCTGCACAGCTCTAAGGGGTACCATTTACATAGGTTATATAGATTTTGTTATAAAAGTGGAATATTCCATTTTGTTTAATTGCCATTCTTTTGGATTTCTTTTACTTGCAAACAAAAGTAGGTCTGACTCTTTTAATGGGTTATTTCTCCACATATCTTATACTCTTTTTTTTAAAGTTTTTCTTTTTTTTTTTAGAGAGAGAGAGAGAGAGAGAGAGAGAGAGAATTTTTTTAATATTTATTTTTTAGTTCTTGGCGGACACAACATCTTTGTTGGTATGTGGTGCTGAGGATCGAACCCGGGCCGCACGCATGCCAGGTGAGCGCGCTACCACATGAGCCACATCCCCAGCCCCATATCTTATACTCTTGTACTCATAAGTAATAATCTTCAGAGTTCAGAGGCATATAGATGCTTATACCAAAAGTAAATAAATTTCAAATGTATGTTAAATTCCAAGCATTAGAAAAATCTGGCAGGAGAATAAAGCAAAATAAAGAAATTCAATTTTTCAATTCACTTAGGTACTAGTAACAAACATCGGAACACTATGAAATGCTTCTTTAATAGAAATTCAGAATTCTATGCAATTATTAAAAGGAATAAGGTAAATGTATATATAAACAAGTGGAAAAACTGCTTGTATTGTGTGGTTCTATTCGTGTAAAAGTGAAAGGTGATGTGTGCTTATATATGCAGGAAAGAGACATAATAAAAGGTAACATTTATAAAACTATTACCAAGTGCTATTCTCTATCCTAAGATACCAGAATTATGTCCACAAATTCTTAAAACATGCCTGTGAAATTTATTTCTGTTTTACAGCAGGGAGAATTGAGGCGGCCCAGACAGGTAAAGTACCCTGTCCAGGGTCATAAATATTAAACACTGAAGCCAGAATATTAAGCATAACTCCCAGTAAGAAGTGGTAGTCATGGAGAATTATGGTGAGTGTAATGATTCAACTCTTCTATTCAGTTTGATTTTTAAAATTATGAACATGTATCACATTTTTAATAAATATTTGGGGGTAGAAGGGGAAATGCTGAAGAAAAGTAATGTAAGGAAACCATGACTATGCCTCAGAATTAAACAGGACTTAATTTAGAAAATATATTTAAGATTTTTACAGGATGGAAAAACAAGGTCAATAGAAAACTTAAAAATGTAGCAATTGTCAAAAATCAAGATGATACCTTTTATTATTAAAAAATACCATATTTAAATAACTTACCAAAAGAGTTGATGATTTTGCATAGTGGTAGAGCACCACCAAAAAAAAAAAAAAAAAAAAAGAAAAAATATCAGATCAATGATATGGAACCAAAGTATCATAATAAGACATACATAGCAACACATCCTTCTGTAAAGGTTTTACCTACACAATTATAATAGCAAACTCTGCAGTGCTCAGACTTTCATTGTGCCCTAATTTCCATTCTTGCTCAGAGTCTGAATCTCTGCCCCTGTAGCTTCTTCCTCCTTTCCATTTCTTTTTTTTTTTTTTTTTATTGGTTGTTCAAAACATTACAAAGCTCTTGACATAGCATATTTCTTATCCTATCCCTGTCCCTGAAACATAGAAAACCCTGGCCCATACTCCCAACAGTTCAGTGCCCACAATGTGTCAAGAAATTAGTAGACTTGGGCTGGGGATGTGGCTCAAGTGGTAGTGCCCTCGCATAGCATGCACGAGGCACTGGGTTTGATTATCAGCACCACACAGAAATAAAATAAAGATATTGTGTCCACCTGAAACTAAAAAATAAATATAAAAGATCCCTTCCCACTAACAGCTCAATGATTCCTCTCAGGAGTTGGTATAAAAGTACTATGGCTTTCTCACCTTGTGATTAGGATCATCTGAACCATGTATTTCTAACTATTTCCTAGTTTACCCACAATATTGAGCTTCAGACCCTTAATGGAGTAGCTAACTTAATTATCTATTAATGTTGTCACTTCCTACCCTATATAATTTATACAATTTTTTCCATGTCTCAAATAAACTCTTAATCTCAAATCCTTATCCTGGTGTCTGTTTCTGGGAGAACCCAAATTATGGCAGGGGTGCCCTTCATTTACATTGCAGCAGGTATGACTAACACACCCAGAGCTGCTCACAGCTCAACCTGTGAGAACAACCTTGGCAGCCCAGTATATATGTTAAGTTCTTCATTTCCACAGCAACTGGAACAGGAAAGAAGATGAAAAAATGTCATGCTTTACTCATGAATATGTAAATGCAACCAATAAATAGTTCACTGTTTTTAAAAGAAATTTAAAAATTAAGAAAGCTCTACCAAATTTAGAAAGTGAAGGGTCATATGTTTTCTCTCATATGTGGAAGTTAGAGAAGAAAAAGGAAAAGAAAGATGTTGGGGGGAATTTAATGGAAATTGAAGGGAGATCAATAGAGTAGATGGGAGAGACCAGGGGGAGGGAGGTGGAAGGAAAAGAGGAAATACTGGGGAACAATATTGACCAAACTATACTGTCACATTGTGGATATATAACAGTGAATCTCTCCATTGTATACAGTTATAATTCACCAATAAAAATGAAAAGAAAAAATTACTAGAAGAGTAAGGAAGTCATAACAAATAGGAAAAGGAAACCAGTGGAGAAAAACAAACCCTAAAGGAAGATAGTATGATGTGTCATATTCAGTGAAGTAAACCTTGGTTTTAGCACTGTCTTCAAGGATAGATTTATTGAGAACCTCTTTATAACTATGTATCTGACACTATAATTTGAGTATTTAGCATGTCCAAATTCTTAAGTTCACATATGGCATTGGGAAAAAATTAACAAATAAACAGAAAACACTTCAACAGTTAAACCCCATCAAAATACTGACTTTGCTAAAACCGTTTTGTTCTGATGGAGGGTGAGTAAAGCTCTTTACAGAGGCCTGACCTATATATGCCAATAGACAAAATACATAGTTGGGTTTCACACCTTACAGAAACATAATGAAGGCTTTGATGTTTTAAAGTTTAATGCTTGTGAAAGTGTGATTCCAAATAAAGTCAATCAGTAAGCAAATAAAAAGAAACACATCAGATAATGGCAGCATCTATCAGAACCCTGCTGATTTATGTATTTAACAAATAATAAGCTCTATTCCATGTGCAGCATTGTGCTGGGGTGCTTTGGGGCAATATGAAGAACAATACTATATGTTCTCTGCCTTAAAATTACTTAGAACTAGTGCTACTTTTGTTAGGAATAATATCGTAGAACCTTTTCTTGGACACTGTACTAGTCAGATCAGGATGCCAGATTCTTACTTTTAAGTCACTTATTACAAGACACTATGTCCCCATAAAATTTAATGTGCAAATCCAGCCATACTGTATTTATGTATAATTTTAGGTCCCTTCAGTTATTAAAAATATCATATTTTCTTCAGATATCTTCTGTGAATACATGTGTAACTCTATTTCAAATCTCATGTATCTAATGTGATGATCAGTTTCATAATTTGACATTATCAAGGAAATATCTGACAGTGAAGATAACAACATTAGTATTAATTTATGATACTGGTATGCTAAAGGGCCATTTTCAGCAACTTTTCCTCCAAGGTCTCCTAAGTCTGTGAGAAAAGGAGAGAATAACTTCTCACACTGAACTGGGTTTGGAGGCTGTAGGAGTGCATGCTTCCTTGTAAAATATCAAGTCATAATTACTTTGAAGGAACCCTTCAGGTGCCAAATCAATGGTAAGGAAAGAATTAGAGATGTAATTTAAAGAGCGTGAAGGCTGGACACAGTGGGGTGCCCTACAATCCCAGTGACTCCAGAGCCTGAGGCAGGAGGGTCACAAGTTCAAGGCTAGCCTGGGCAATTTAGCAAGATCCTGTCTGAGAAAAAAAAATTATATATATATATATATATATATATATATATATATATATATAGGATTGGGGATGTAGCTTAGTGGTAAAGTGCCCTTGGATCCAATCCCCAGGACCTCAAAATAAAATATATATATATATATATATATATATATATATATATATATATATATATATGATGAAAATGTAGACTTTGTTGTAATACATGCTTTTTGTGCAGTTGAAATATTTAAAGCCCTCCTTAACAGACCTTAAGTTACTTTTTATTAAAATAGTAACAGAATTTTACTCTTCTTTGGGTATTTTGTTGTTGTTGTGTTTTAAATAAAATGCTATTTTTAATTTAGTCAGGGAGGCAAAGTTTATAATAAAAGCTCTAAAAATTAAGTGCCAATATAAGAGGGAATTAAAAACCATTAACATTTCTTGAACATTTACTTAGTTTTATATTTGAAGCTCTTTATAGAAAATTGTTTAAACCCTATACTGTGTGTTTAAAATGTATAAATCCCTAAAAATATATTATATAAATGTATATATGAGAAATATATGAATATTATTATAAAGGGATAGAGAGTAGAAATGGAAGTATACTGTTGTAACACTCTCATACTTATCATTCCCAAAGGAATAATAAGAAATATTCCTACTAATATGATGCTAATTCTAGATAATCCTAATTTTGGAAACAGTGCTACTTGGTACTGACCCTTTAAAGTTTTTAATTATAAAGCTGAAATATATCTGAAATTTATTCTATTTAAATGAAAAATAAAGATTAAAAATGACATTGTATAGCACTTCAAATATTTGCCTGAATTTTATTAACAGTTGTGTACACTGACACATGAGGTAGTACTAAAAAATTAATCTGATACATTAGACTTGAAAATCGCATTAAATGTGTGTGCGAGCACACACACACACAAACACACACACACACAGAGGCATAGAAAAAGCGAGTTATAAAACTACTTTCTTCCCATGGTTCTTCCTAGTCATTTGAAAATGTTGACACTACATGACAGTTCCTTGCCACTGTCATGCCTCAACCCTAAATGAAAGGAGCCAACAATGTTGGTTCTGGGTCTAGATTGCTAGAATGCAAATCCCAGTTTCACTATTACTAAGGGTGTGATATTGGGTAAATTTTACTTAACCATCTTGAAGTTCCACTATTTCATTTGTAAAGTACCTCCTTCATTAGGATTATGGTGTGCATTAAATGAGAAGATTGATGTAAGGTGTTCCACACAGTATCTGTGCAATGAATAGTTGTACAGATGGTTAGCTTTGGTGGAAGACACAAAAAGTCTCTTTAACTTAGAAAATGAGTTTGATACAGAAATACCAATATCATTACAGAGTCAATGATAAGAGTTTTCAGTCACAATTTTCAACCTGTTTTTTGTCTTGCTAATCTCGTCAAATAAGAATTTAGGCTCTACCTTGAATAGGAATAAAGAAAATAAGGCATGGCAAATTAATAGTAAAATCACAATATGTCTTCTTCGCCTTGTCTTACAACTATACTATTTAAAGGCAGCAACCCAGCAATCCTTGAATTGTTTATGTGTGCGTTAGCCGACAAATATTTATTGAGAATTTACTATGTGCCCATCAGCATTCTAGATGCTAGGGAAAATCTAGGCAAAAATTTCAGGGAAATTAACTTTTATGGAATAGGAACATATAAAGTTATAATATATGTATACACAAGAAAGTGTACACAATAAAAACAGATTTGGTGTGTTTAGGATCTAATCTGTAGTAATATAACTCAATTTCTCAAAAATGCAAAATTAGTGTACTCTACAAATCAGTGTAACAGTACAATAATGTGTCAGTATATTATTTAGTCCTGAGTAGAATTTTTTAACAAGCTATCACCAAATAAATACTTGCCATGTACACATAATAGAAAAATCATCTCTTCCACTTTTAAGATTCATCATGTTAAGACAAGACATAAACCTAAAAAGGATACCCAATACTAAAACTTTAGATACCAAAGGAGCACAGATAACAATTAGGTTACTGGAAGTTCAAAGGAAGGGTTGTCTGACCCATGGAGGAAAAGGGGCAGGATTCATTTGTAAGTCAAATGAAAACTATAGATTCTCTTTCTCCAGAAAAAAATGTATTTAGAGCATGCACCAAAATGTTTACATACAATTAATTTTATTGCATCAAAAATGAATTTTCTTTATATAAAATTTTTTTCTAAAAATCTTTACTAAGGTTTATAGCTTTTTTTTCATACAAAAAATTAACTTTCTTCTGAAAAAGGAGAAAAAGTAACTAAACTATTCAGAGAAAACAAGAAATTTCCTTGAGAAGGCTCATTTTTGTCTTGATTGTGAAGTTGACATTGAGAGGTGGTCTTTGCCATAGCAAGATACAATCACCTGTAATATCTGTGAGGATAGCATTTCTTGTTGTGAATCTCTGCCTACAGAGAAATCATTAAAGCTTTATCAGTTCAAGTTAACTGATAAAGTTTTATCACTTCAGTTGTAGAAGCATTTCCTCCATCACTGGACAATCTACATGGCTATTCCTCTCAAATCTCATCTACAATCTCAAGCAACATCAAAAAAATTTTACTAGTTATTTATAAAAGAGGCTATGAAAGGACTTTTCACTGCCACAGTGTTCCTAGAGTGGGTTTTTATTTCTTTTAGCAAACAACAACAAAAATATAATTAAAATGTTTGTCTGAAATGCAAACTCTGATTTGTTCTTGGGAAAGTGAGCCAATTTCTGTGTAGCTGAGAAGAGTAGCACATACTCACAGATCTTGACAAAATTATTTTAAAGTCTCACCGTCTTTCTCAGCAAGCGGCAAGTCTTCTTTCAGTTGACTGAGACTTTGATGATGAAGATTCAAAAATGAGACTCATTGATGCGTGGAGCTTCTTTCTTTACCAAACAACACAGCTATTCTTGAGCAGAGCATCCTAACCTTTGTGCTGAATGGCTCACAGGTGTTCCAACACATTGATCCCCTCTCCTTGGAGCAAGTGGGTGGACACCATCTCCTCTGCAAGCAATACCCATGTTTGTCCCAATTTACCATACAAAGATTACTATTTTTGACACGGACCATTGGACATAATTGGAATAGGTTGAGAAGCATAGTTGAAGTTTACACCATTTCAAAGATATTGGTGGTTTTTAAAGTTTCCAAAAGAGGTTCTTAAAATAGATCTTTTTTCTTTTTCTTTCTTTCTTTCTTTTTCTTTTTTTTTTTTTTTTTTTTTTTTTTTTTTTTTGATGGTGTGACATGGACATAATAGATGGAAACCTGGAGCTGGTTTGCCCTCACACCCATCATTATTTTCATTCAGTGGCATGCTAAAGGAAACTGTAATCACTAAAAATCCCTTTATGGCATGCTCCAAATAGCAGAAAAAATACCAACAATTATGGAATGGATACCAATCAACAGAATTTACCTCAATTTTCTTCCTCAGCCCCAAATCACAAATTAGCTTTTGAGGGCAGGGCAGGCTCAAGGTTGAACCCAGGGGTGCTCTACCTCCCAGCTACATCCCCAATCCTTTTCATTTTAGTTATTTTGAGATAGCATCTCACTAAGTTGTCCAGGCTGGCCTGGAACTTGCAATCCTTTTACCTCAGCCTCCCAAGTTGCTGGGGTACAGGCATGTTCCATGTGCTCAACACAAACTAGCTTTGCCATTTTGGGGGCACATGACTACTACAAAGTTTCTGCAATTTTGTGGCTTCTTTTGTTTTGAAATCTTATTGATCCTTCAGGCAAAGCCTGTTTTGTTCAGGCATAATTCAAATTTGATAGTGTAAGTCTTTTCTTGAACATTTTAGTTTCTCTTTTTCAAAACAACACAGTTCTTCATTTACTTCTCTTCTGTGGGGCCTCTAGAGTACTTTTCAAACACTCACATGTTACTCTTGCTAATTCGAAAACTGTAGAAATTATCATTTTAAGAGGGAAAAGCAGAGGCACAAAAATGCAATCTAAAAAATGTCCAAAGGAACAGTTAATGACAAAAATTAAGCATCTCCGTTCTGAGTATTGTGTTTGGTACCACATCAATGTTTTCTGCTTTCTTAGGCCTTTACTTAGAGACTAGCCTATCTGTTTTTCAAATTGAGAATATTTTTATGAAATGAGATGATATATTATTTTCTATTTACTATTCATTGAAAGGATCACAGATCTTAAATTCAGAAGGCTGAAAGTAGTTAGTCTTTTGCCCAGAAGCCCACATAATAACCATAGTCAAGGTCATTTGGAAGAGTTCCCATTTTATTTGTTGAACAAAGCTGCCCTATATCCATCTTTTTGTTTTGTTTTGTTTTTCCTATCTCTGACTATCAATATTCAGCTTGTTAATTTCCCTCACCTCTTATTGTTACTTTTAGGGCATTAAAAGCTTTAAGTCTTCATTGATTATGCTAGGAAAAAAAAACCCTCTATTTCATGACATATCAGATACACCATGTAAGCATCCTGTCACCATAAAATATCACTCTAGACATCACATTCAAGTTGAAAGAGTAGTGCTCACTTAGGCAGCATATACTAAAGTTGAAAGCATAATTTTATAAAAATGGTATGAAATTATCTGTGTATCTACCTATCCTACTGAGATATGCATATAAATTTAATAATAAGAACTGGGGGCACAGTTTTGAATTCTTCTTCACATTTTACAATCTTCTGATAAAAGGTATCCAGCAGGGAATTTCAGAGAGTGCCCAATTTAAGTTCTGGCTGAGTAAGCTAAACAGTTTCTGCTATCACAAAGAATTATCTACAATATTAAGGAGAGATGAATAAATGGCTAAATGTTTTGCTACTACCAATATCATTGCTTATCTCAATTGAAGTACCTATTATGTTTTTCAAATGAAATGTTGAATGTAACTACCCTATAAATCTATTAGGACAAATTTGATAATTTTCCTAAGATATTTCAGTGTGGAGTGCCCATAAGTTGAAATACAAATTTTGCTTAGTATTCTACAAAGTTAATGTCATACCTTTTTATTGGTTCAATATACCTGCAGAGAGCACCATCACCAAATTCTATGGCTGGGGATATAAATCAGTGGAAGAATGCTTTCCTAGCATGCATAAGTCTCTGAGTTCAATCCCCAGCACTTATAAAAAAAAATCTAAAACCCCTGTTTTAGGGAACATGCATCTTCTAACAGTTCCTTTTCCATTTTCTTGTGGTTTTTAAAAGATAGTTCCAAACTATCTAGCTGGTATGGTTACAACAATGATTACTTTGTTACAACAATGACTCTTAATAATGAGCCTTCATCTGTTCAAGAGACAGACTGCTAATGTTTTAATTATTTTATTGACCATACACGAAGGAAACATGTAAGGGAAACTTATTTTTGTGTTTTCTGGTATACTTTATGCTTAGAACATTATAGCAATTTTGATTGTCTGAAAGCATCTTTATTTCACTTTTTTTTAAAGATAGTTTTGCTGGGTACACGATTCTAAGTTGAAAACTATTTTCTGTTAGTGGAGTTATTATTTCATTGCTTTCTGGTTTCTTTTGCTGCTGTTCTAATAATTGCCCCTTAGAGAGTGATCATCTTTTCTCTGGCTTCCTACAAGTGTATTTTATTTGCTTTTGGGACAGTACTGTTTCATTCCAATGTGTTAAAGTATGAATTTTTAAAATTATTTATCGCACTTGGGATTCTGGGCCTCTTGAAACCAAGAAATTATATTTTCTTCAATTCTGAATAATTTATGGAATATGTATGTATATAATTATTTCTAATGTCTGCTCCCTATTTTCACTTGCTCTTTTATGTCACATCCCTCATCTCTCTTTACCTTTCTTTCCTCTTTTCCATCTACTTAAAATTTATATTCCATTCTGGGTATCTTCAGATTCTTTCTTCTTTTTATGCTTTTATTAGTGCATTATAATTACACAGAGTAGTTGGGTTCACTTTGACATAATCATACATACATAAAAGGTAATTTTCATTTTAACCCCCAGTTCCTCCTCTTTCTCTCACCTCCTCCCTCCTCCTACTCCCAAGATTCTCTTCCAATCGTTTTATTCTCTCTTTAACTATGTCTAATCTGCTGTTTAGCCTATGTATTGCTTTTTAAATTAAAATTATTATATTTGTATTTCTAGAAGTTGTATCTGGTTCCTTTTAAAATCTGCCTGGTTCTGCAATGGTAGTCCCTTTTCCTTTACTCATGTTTTCTGTTCTATCTTTGCTTAATTAAATATTTCATATTTAATTATTTTATATTTTACATATCATAGTATAATGCTAATACTTGAAATCCTTAAAAGTCTAAATCTGCTTTTTGGGGTTTTTCTTAATTTTTGTGTATTTGTTTAATTTTTCATTGTGAATTTATATTTGACTGAATTCACTTTGAGAAAGTCCTAAGAGGTTTATGTTAAAGGATGCTTGCCTGAAGAAAAGATTTCTCATTATTTTTGTTGGGTTCCAGGAGGTGCTATCAACTTTAGATAATTTTAATTTCTTACTCCTGACCATAAGAAATATACCCCAGACTGATATAAGAATAGGCTATATACTTTTTAAAATTGTTTTCTTCTTGGCACCATGACAGATACAAACAGGTTTCCTATTTTCTTATGTAATTGTGAGGGATTTTCTTCCACAACTCATTTACTGAGGCTGGAGCCTCCTCAAGTGTCTCAGTTTTATTTGGTGATTGTGGGAAGTATCTCAGAGTTATTCCATCCATCCAATATCCAGAATGTGTATGGGCCTTGACACCTGGTTTCCTGGACCTCTGAATGTTGCGAAATAGCTAGAATTCTAGATTCCTAATCTTGGCATGTACCCTTGAAGTCACCACAGTTCTTTATTAATAATCTCTCTAATTTCAGTTTGGTATTTATAGTTTTATTTATTTTTGTTGGGGTAGATGGAAATATTAGGGGTTTTCTTAATTCCCTTACAAGCTCTACTATACACTTTAAAGTATATTTGTTTATTATACTTTATCCGGTGTCTAGGAGTTGAGCTGTGGGAGAGATAAAAATAATTTTAAAACCTTGGTTGTTTTTGTCAAAAAAATATAAAATTCTTGCAAAGCGTGAAATTCTTGGTGTTGTGATTTGTAAATTGTAACATTAACAACCTTAATGTTGGGGAAAATTTACTGGGTATTGAACTAACTATATGTCAGGTGCTTTATGTATGTTGTCTCATTAGCTCTAAGAATTATGTAATATCATCTCTAAGCTACAGGTGAAAGACCTGAGACTTAGAGAAGGTGAATAATTTCTCCAAAGTCACATAGTAAGTGGTAGAGATGGGGTTTATCTGATCATGAATTTTATGTGCTTCTTTTCACTGAGCCAGATTGCTTCCCTTTTCAAGCTCTGCAATCAAAGAAGACAGAACTGTTTGAAAAATGTTATTAACTCTATTTTAAGGTGGCAGACTGATCAGAGATCAATTTGAAAGCACAATTATCTTCATACTCTTAATAACTATTCCATTCGGTCAAAATCTGATAACCCAATTCAAAAATTATCCTCGATCAAAGAAGTAAACCAAAATAGGAACATGAAACAGTCAAGCTGAAAAAGAGCCACTCTTTAGTCATGCAAGATTATCAGATAAATTCCAGAAGCTACAGTTTTTTCATGTTGTGCTTCTTTATTCACTACTTTATTTCAAAGAGAACTTGACAAAGATAGATAAAATTCAAGATATAAATTAGATGTCCAAGAGGAAAAAAGGGAACAAGGAAAAACAAAGGAGAGAGATTAAAATAAAAATGTATATCATTGAGTTCTGTACACCTGTTTTGAGGCAGGTGGCAAATTTGGCCCTAAGCTAATGCCAACTTAAAAAGGAAAACCTGAGCAGTTATAAGTCACCATGTGTATATTATGAAAAAACCCAATTGCTCACAAGAAGCAAGCTAAGTCCCTGCAAACAGGATCAAAGTTTCTCATAAAACACATTATAAAGAGGACATTGTATAATGAAAAACAACATCCTGACCACATAATTAACTGCCACATTTTTGGAGAGTGAAAGAGGAACTATTAGACATTATGTTGGGAAAACAGGTGTAAACTGGGACTATTCCCAAGTCAAATGAATGCTCACCCTATTTACAATAATCACAACAACATGTCTTATGGAGATGTTTTATTATTGCATTCTCAATACAAGCCAATGATTCCACACAAAGTAGTAATGTAGTAAAAGCAGTTCTATTTGAGATTAATATAACACAACTGGTTTTAATGTACAGCTAATCTAGTCAACTGGTAGCATTTAGAGTACCCTAGAGCAGGAGTAACAAACTCACATGGGTTCAAGGGCTAGGAAGTTAACATTATTATATCACCTGGTCAGGCATAGGAAAATAGAGAATGGCAAGTGAATAAATGTTATGGAAAAACAAAATCCATCTGTTGAATTTCATTTCCAAATAAAAGTTGGAAATAACAATACACTTATTTCATATCTGCGCCATTTGCACTCAATATTTAATGGACATTTTAAACATTAAGCAGGATTTCATTTTTCAACTAATTTTTGCTTGTGTTCATCACTATGTTGAAAATATTAAGGAAGGTTTCCAATTAAATTCAAGAACAATTTCTGAATTATTTCGTGATCTTTATAAATAGCATTCTTTTGAACAGTAATCATTTCTGACTTAAATTTCCTCTGACCTTGTCTTCTGGTAAAAATATTTTTTCTTAGTCTTTTAATAGAAAAATATCTTTTAAAAAATAGTTCATTCAATCAGTGAAAGTACAGATTTCCAAACAAGAGAACAAACAATTGAAGGGATACAATGATCTCACCTTAAACTGTGCTATTCAACCCCCATTGAGTGCAGTTCACCGAGGGGGTCTCAGGTACTAAGAGTGAGGCATTGACAAAGCATAGGGCCCAGATGGCAATGCTGTCATTTCCCACTTTCCAAATCTCTTTTCATGGGACCTTTTCAAATTCCCATACCTCGGTCCCACCACCAGTCCTCGTCACTCTCAGACAATAACCTGGCTTCAGAGAGATCATCAATTACTTCAAGTCCCTTTAGATGTCTGTGTATCTGCATAGTTTTAGTTAGCAAAAGAGGAGTCTCTCTTGTTCAAGACACATTCCTCCATTGGATGTTACCTCTTCAGCCTTCTCAGGAATCCTCTTTTATTACTTATTTATAGTCCGTTCTGTTTCTCCAGCTTTCTCTTTCTCCAGGCTCTGATCTGTCAACATAGGAGGTCAAGTTTCTTTCATTTTTAAATAAACCAGACTTGCTCTTTGCCCTCCAACCCCTCCAGCTCTATCTCCTCTCTTCACAGCTTCTGCAAAGGGAGTCTCCAGGCATTATCTTCCTCACTCATTTCCCATCCCTTCTGCAAATCTCTTGTAAACTAGATTCTGGTTCCCTTCATTACTCTGAAACAGCTCTTGCCCAATGACTTCCTAGTTGCTAAACTCAAAAAACAAGTTTTCTTATCCTCTTATAGCATTTGTGATTGTTTTTTCTTTCAGTACTGGGTTTGAACCCAGTGGTACTCCACTACTGAGCTTCATTCCTAATCCTTTTTGAGACAGCATCTCACTAGGTTACTCAGGCTGGTCTTGAACTTGCAACCCTCCTGCCTCACCTTCCTGAGTAGCTGATATTACAGGTGTGTGAAGATACACCTAGCTTGTGGTTGTTGATTTTTAAAAAATTTTTTCTCTTTGTTTCTGGGATAATATTATTTCTTGGTTTTCCTCTAATGTGCCTGGACATTCATTTTCAATTGACATGAACTAGATTATTCTGTAATATTGTCCCTCTTTTATACACCATATGCATAGTGGCTTCAACAAACACCTCTCAACAAGTCCTCAGTCTAAAGGTCTATGGCAGTTCTAAGCTCCTCATATGATATTCAAGTGCCTCACCTTTCTTAAACTCAGCATGTCTACAGTGGATTTACCTATCCCTCTCCCATTCTCCCAAGGAACTAATGTCAGCACCCTTCATTTACTTCTGAAGGAAGACATTTAAGAATTATCTTTCATCCTTCCTTTTTCTTTTCCTCCTATGTCTTCATGTAATTGGTCATTAAGTCTTAATTCTCTATTGAATCTGTCCCCTACTGTGCTCATCACTGCCCTAATTTAGGACATTTCTCAGTAGGAACACAGTAACAGCATTCCAATAGTTTATCCTACCTTCCTTTAGCCCTTTTGTCTATACTACTGCCAGATTTTCCTGAGGGTTTAATTGTGCAGATCCCTATAGATTATAACCACCACCTTCATAATACATCCTGTTACTCAGAATGACATCACAGGCCATTCATAGTCTAGCTTTCCTGAAAACATCAATGCATACAACTGAAGTATCCTGAAATTACGACTCCAACTTTTCCCTAAGTTACTTTGCCCTTCCCATCCCCACTATTTAGTCCTTCGATGCTGAGTTCAGATCTCTCCGTCTTCAAGTTGTTTTCCTGGCTTCCCCAGTCAAGATTAGGTGCCCCTCTGGAATATTACCACAGCTTTGTTTGTTATTCTTTTAGGGATTCACATCACCTCTGCAAGTTCTAATTTATTTATCTAGATCCTCCTTCCTTGCCCATATTCCGTGCAGGCTATGGAATTTGGATTTCCTCTGTAATAGGCTGGCTGTGAAATAAAGCTAAGAAAGAGAAAACAGCAAAGACAGGACACAGGAAGTAATTTTAGAAAGTAATTTTAGAAAGCAGGGGGCAGGACAGCTCATGGATCTGAGGGATCAAGCTTCCACACTGGAAAGAGAATGAGAGAGCCTGTGCTTGCTTTATTTATATGGGGGAAGCATCAGAAGTTTTCCATGGAATATTCTTTTGCCAAATAAGGTAGGAGGTGGGCTGTCCAGTTTCCAAGGGGTTACACTGCACAAGAGTGGCCTCCCTAGTGAAGACAGAGGTACATTGAGCAATTCATTGTGAGGAGCTACAAAATAGTTTGCAATGCCAAACCTAAATCTCCCTGGCTCAAGGCTGAAATAATTCACCGGTGGCATCCCATACTCCTTTAAACTGCAGAAATAATAATAGCTAGTGTTTATTAAAAGTGTTGTCCCAGGGTCTATATTAAATACAAGGCATGCATTTTTCATTTAATCTTCACAATAATTTAGTAGATACTAATACTACCCTTGATTTCTAGGTAAGGAAACTAAGCTTACCAAGGTCAGGCAACTCTTTCTTTCTTTTTTTTTTTTTAAAAGAGAGAGAGAATTTTTTTATTTGAGAGCGAGAGCGAGAGAGAGAGAGAATCTTAATATTTATTTTTTTTAGTTTTCGGCGGACACAACATCTTTGTTTAGTATGTGGTGCTGAGGATCGAACCCGGGCCGCACGCATGCCAGGCGAGTGCACTACCGCTTGAGCCACATCCCCAGCCCTCAGGCAACTCTTTCAATGTTGCAGAATTATACCCTAATCTTTTCAGGAACAAGGATCATGTCCTATTTGTTTATGAGGAGAAGTTGGCAAAGTCTGACACTATAGTTCCTCAATAAATATTTATGGGTTAAACAAATGAGTGAAGATCTCAAAGGACAAAATTGGGACCAACAAAGAAATTAAGAGGTAGATTTTAGTTTAGTATGAGGAAGAACTTTATATTATCTAGGACTGTCTAAAAGAATAGATCACTCAAAAAACAGTTATAATCAGTGTTCTGTATCTTTGGGTTCCACATCCAAAAGAATTAAACCAACTGTGGACTGAAAATATTTTAAAAAATGCATCTGTACTAAACAGACTCCACCCTCCATTACTCCTTAAACAATACAGTATAACAACTATTTACAAAGCATTTATACTGTATTATGCATTATAAGGGATCTAGAGATGATTTCAAGTATATGGGAAGATGTATGTAGGTTATATTTGCATACAACACAATTTTATATAAGGTGCTGAAGCATCCCATGATTTTGGTATCCACAGGGAGTCCTGGGAACCAATACCTCCTGAATATCTAGGGATTCTTGTACATTTGGCATTTATCACATGGAACAGTATTTATACATTTGCATTTTCCCCTCTGTGAGTAGGGACTGTATCTCAGCTTTCATTCCTCAGAATCTATCCAAGGGCTAGAGATGCTCAGCAGGTGTTTACTGAATGGAATCAGATTGAATTTTAAAGATCTACAAAACTAAAAAGTGGATTTTTAGTGGAAGTTTAACTTCCATTGTTCTTTATTTCTTCTAATTATTCTGCCTTTTCTTTCTAGAGTGCTTTGAGAACAGAGAAAGAATTTAGATTTCATTTGCTGCTTGTAAAATTTCACCAAACTGTAAATCCTGGGAGGCAGCATTTTATTCTTACCTTAGTACACAGTAGTCATTCAGTAAATACTTGCTAGGTGAAACACACACACAGACTCACACCCCAGTACTGTATTCCTAAATGAGACTGGTGGAAATATATGCCACAGAAAGAATTTCTGCATTATGTGGGAGATTGGACCAGATAATGTTGTCACACTGGAAAACCAATGAAATTATTCACTTTGGATCTCAAAAATAAGAGAAAAGAAGGGAAAGGAGTAGAAAAGCACTAAATCACAATTGTCATTCCCAAGGCTAAGGCAAGCCTCAAGAAGTAAAAATCCAGACAGGCAATGAAGACGTTATGCACAGCCTGACCTCTGAGGTCCCTGACAAATTAAAGGTTATTTTATCCTCATTTATTAATCCTAAATACCAACTTAAGAGGCTGAATTTAACACACTAATGATTAGATCCAGAATTTATTTATTAAACACTATTCTTGACACTGAGGATATAGCTGTAAAAAAAGAGAGAGAAAGAAAGTCTTAACATCAAGGAGTTTACTTCTAATGGGTGAGGGGTATGGGAGACAGATGACAAGATATTTTAGACAGGGTGTCCAGAGAAATAGCAAGTGGCCAGGGAGTGGCAAAATTAAAGGGGACAGTATTACAGTGGTTCTGTCTTGTGCTGGCCTGGGCTTTTCATTCTTGGTACTACTCATGGAAGACTTACAATAATTTTTGGACATTAACTACTTAATATTTTAAAGATCCCTTCCTTTCTGATGTCCTACAGTCAAAATTCCCCAAATGGTTTCCAACTGCTACTACTTCCTCACTGGCTACCAGCTTTCCTTTCCTCTGGGCATATGTAAAACTACTAACTAAAATTTTCTCTTTAATCATTTTCTCTTTTCATAAACCTTCAATAAGCCTATGAAGAACCCTATGTCAATTTGCTCTCACCTATCTAACTTTCTTTTCTGTCTTTACCTCTCAAGATTACTGGCAAACTTTTCTGACCCTTTATAGAGTCTCTCCCTCAATTTCTTAAATAAACCAGAATAATCTCTTTCTATGTTTACCAAGCAGTCTTCATCTCATTTGAAATATAATTTTCTTTTTCCTCCACAAAACTTTGCCTAACTTAGTAGAAATAACGTCAAACACTACATATTAGCAACTATTCAATTATAGCCAGGATTTGAAAAAGTCATAAATCAGCAAAATATGTAGAAAAGAATTATAACTAGACTTTACATATTTTATATTCAAATTGGTTTATCAATGTTTATTTTTCTCTTTAGTCTGAGTGCAAGACCTTGAGACCCAGACTATTTTTTTGGAACTGTGTTCCATAGATTCTAGCATAGGCCCTAATTAACTTTTGATGTCTTAATAGGCTTCAGATTCAAATGATGAAGATTACTGTCTTCCAAAATAGATGAAACAAATAGATAAGAATCATAAATACCCACATTTGGTTTTATTTTCTCTCAGAGAACCATAAAGACCAATATTTTGGTTTTAAAAAGATAGCCCTTGAACAAAGGTGTATTACTCATAGAAAAAAAGTTAAATTAAATGAGGCTGAATATTCTTTATGACCACCTTATGTGTATCTTTCAACCTAAGCCATTTTTCTCCAGGATGTATTTTGCATAGCTATCCCTTCAAATTTATACAGTACCTTTTACTTAGGGTTTTCAAATAATTTATCATATGCAATAAAAAAATATTCTCCAAATTTAAAGAAGAAATAAGGTTAGAAAAATGAAATTTCTCATTCAATACTTCAAAATAAACTACATTGGGGTCAGCAAGATGTACAACTCCTATTTTAGTCTTGGGTAATTCTTACAATATTTAAATATTTACTAATGTTACAATTATGAACTATAATAATTACAAAAAAAAATTAAGCTCTAGCGTTTGACTGTATTGAAATATAAATCTGTTCACTGTATGCAAGGAGCAAAATGAAGAATACCCAAATGTTTTATAGCATTTTCCTCTAACTGTAATAAATGACCATACTGGAGAAATAATTATTTTATAGTGTATGATCTCAGGAAACATTAATCTCATTTCATGTAAAATCATTTTAACTTTTTAGGGCTGATTTAATTAACTGAGTGACTGAATAAAATAACATACATAAATGTGCATGGCACAGGGTAGGCACTTTGTGTGCATGATTAGGTCAGAATCTAGATTCAATTTTTTTATGGAGAAGTCACATGATCCAGAATTTCTTTTGCTCAGATACTCAGATGTCATTATTGAATACAGAGGTGGCTACACCTAACTACTAAATCAATAAACATCCAAAAGCTTTCTGTGACTTACCACTCCATGAATTGAGTCAATTTTAAAACAACTACCTGCTTTTTCTTATATTTTTAAAATAACAGATAATAGTTGTTTTCAGTTAGTTTCTACAGTATATATAATAACTGTATATATGGTTCTTAAGTTCAGAAAAAAAGTAATAGGGCTGTGGTTGTGGCTCAGTAGTAGAGCACTTGCCTCACATATGTGGGGCACTGGGTTCAATCCTCAGCACCACATAAAATAAATAAATAAACAAACAAACAATAAAGTTATTGTGTCCATCTACAACTAAAAATATTTTAAAAAGGTAATATACTGACATTTTCAATTTCAAGCTAGCTTTAAGTTTACATAAATTCAAAGATAGTTTGGGTTCTAATTATAGTGTTTTAATATTCTAGTTAGGATCAACGAAATGAAGTCAAGTGAAAATGCTTTTAAGCTAAACAAACAAGAATTTAACAAATGTCATCATGGAGGCTTGTATAATGTATTAAAATTGTTTCTCTGTGCTATTTGGATTTTTCACTTAATGAAATACAACACAGAATAACTCCTATACATCTTTAATGGCACCTATTATTTTACATTCATTATCCTTTTTTTTTTTTAAGAGAGAGTGAGAGAGGAGAGAGAGAGAGAGAGAGAGAGAGAGAGAGAGAGAGAGAGAGAGAGAGAGAGAGAGAGAGAATTTTTTAATATTTATTTTTTAGTTCTCGGTGGACACAACATCTTTGTTGGTATGTGGTGCTGAGGATAGAACCCGGGCCGCACGCATGCCAGGCGAGCGCGCTACCGCTTGAGCCACAACCCCAGCCCACATTCATTATCTTTGTACAATCTTCATTTTTTTTAAAAAAAATGTAATGTAAGGGATTGAAACCAGGGCCTCACATATACATGCTAGGCAAGTGCTCTGCCACTGAGCAACACATCTAGCCCATTTTTCATTTTTGTAAGTTTACCTATGAATGTAGAATGTACTGGGTGCTTTAGTCATTGAATGAATAAATGAATGAACTTCCAATGAGGTTGTAAGATAAGACAGATAATGGGAGACCTGCTTCCGTGTGCACATTTTAAGGTATATGTTTGTAAAAGGAATCTAATTATGCTTATACAAGACTGGGCATATTAGAAAATACACTAGCAAAAAATAGCAGAAATAAGATACGCATGCTCACATAATGAGTGTGTGTATGTACATATATAAATTATGTACACAAATGCAGAGAAAAATGCTAATAAAACATACATCACCAAAGTGAAGAGTGGTTACTCCTAGGGAGAAGGTTATGAGATCAAAGGGGACCCTAAAATACTTGTTTTTTAACTTTTTAAATAAGGGACATATTTATGTAATTCAAAATAAGAGAAAAAACACAACATAAGACATTGGCATAGAATCAAGAGTTTCTAGGTCTAACTTGCTGTATTATAAGAACAAATATGCTTGTTACATTTATAAAACATCCAAGTAGGAATAGAACATCTCTAAACGATTATGAGCTGTGAGCTATCAATTATTATAAATCATTGTTTGAAACTACTCCAGTTTTATTCAAATCTAAGTATCAAACTAGCCAAATTATTTAGCATTAAGAAGAATATAAGAAATAAGAGTAAATGGGTGTGGTAACATGTGCCTGTGGTTCCAGCTCCTTGGGAGACTAAAGCAGGATGACTGTTGGGGTCCAAGAAGCTCAAGGCCAACCTGGACAACTTAGAAGGACAACTCAGAAAGATAACTGAAAGCAAGCTCACTTCATTCCATTCTTGTACTGAAGTACTTTTGTATCTGCACAAAGAATATGAAAGACAATTTTAGGAGCTGGCCCTTTCAACAATAGGACATATCCAGAATAAATTTATAAAAAGGAATTTAAAAATACAGATGATAAATGAGCATCTGAATGAAGAAAAAAATGAAATCGATATTCATCTGCTTGGAAAAGCAAATGTTAATGAAGTACATAACACTCTCAAGTAGCCCTTTGGATGTAAGGGTTATTATGCCGAAATAGTTTTAAAAATTATTTTATTACCAAGTAATGTATATAACAGTTACTTTTACCCATCCTCACTTCAATGAGTTGTGCTTAACCTTATAAACTCAGGGATGGAGGAAAGGATTGATAATGAGGGATAAAGAATATGAGATTCAGGGATATCTGTGGCATACTTACTAATAATTTAAAAAAAAGAAAATAACTGTGTTTTTAAGCAGCTACTTCAAAGAGGCACAGCCTCATGACAGACAACTACAGGAAAAAACCCTTTGTAGGGGAGAATGGTGATGGGGTGGTAGCCACAGCAGTGTGGAGGCAGCAGCTATATACTTGTGAGTATGAGATGGCGTGAGTAGTGCTGGGGAGGGGAGTATTTCTAAAATTGATCCCACACATAGAGCAAAGTGAGTCTTGAGAATCAGGCAAGTCCTCTGAAACTATATTTATGTAATACTTCTCAAATTCATTTCCAGTTTCCTATTTTGTTATGACAGTGGGTTTCTGACATTCCTTACTATGAGTTGCCTCCTGTTCTGAACCTATGTCAAACAACTGTTTTCAATCATTATGCACAATAATTTAAAAATTCAAACATATGTTTAAAAAGTCAAATCTGTATCTATCTGTAATTATCTATAATGATGTAACTCCCTTTCTTGTACTCCCATATGCCTGAATGGGATAGAACTGACTGCAGGAAATGCAAAGGCCCAGGAACTGTGTCATTTCCCTGCATATATGTACACCTATCATTCGTGTAGCAAAAGGAAAATAACTGAGAATAACAGGCTTCAGGAGAAAAGTCCAAATCCTCAACGTAGCTTTCTGTCTTCTATTCTTATTCATCCTTACCCCTGCAAAATGGGCTCATCTAGAGTGGCCGCCCACTGTTCTCAACATTTCATACATTTTCATGTCTCTGAGCCTTTAATTTTAATCTAACCCTCCCTTCCCCACCATGATTATGAACAATGTTATTTTAAGATACATTATTCTATCAAGCTGGGTGTGGTGGTTCATGTCTGTAATCCCAGCTACTAGGGAGGCTGGAGAATCACAAACTCCAAGTGAACCTGGGCAATTTAGCTAGCAATACTGTCTCAAAGAAAAAAAAAAAAGGAGGGGGGCTGGGGTTGTAGTTCAGTTGCCTAGCATATTTGTGAAATTCTGGATTCAATCCCCAAAACTGAAAAGAAAAAAAAAAAGATATATGTATATATATACATACACACACATACACACACAATCTTATGAAATTTAGACTTCTCCAGGTATAGCTAATACCTCCATCAGACTCCTTTATTATATTATAGTAGAATTAATTCTGTGTTCACTCTTTTCTCCCACCTCTTGTTCAAACAGCTTCTTATGATAGCACATTGCTTGGCTGATAAAGTTCCATCAATGGTTGTTTGAATAGAGACAAAAAACTGTAGCAACAAAACATCCAGTTTTAAGTGATATTAAAGAACTCTCGTTTTTTCCAGACTGATTCATTTAAGCTACTCCATGAATATATCTTCTATTTAAAAAAAGCCTTTAAAGGTTGGGGATGTGGCTCAGTGGTAGAGTGCCTGCCTACTAGGCCCTCAGCCCTGGATTTGATCCCAGGGCGTGTTTGTGTGTGTGCGTGCGCGTACACACACACACACGCCTTTAAGTAGGGAATCTTGTGATTCTATAGTAACACTTTAATGTATCAAACAGCCCTGTTCAAATTCTATTATAAATCCACATAAAGTTTTGCAAAAAGGATGCCTAAATTGTCAAAATATGAATTTCATAATTCCTATTAAGGGTACTCCAGAAAGTATTATAATCCAATTAAGAAAATGTTTTATCTGACATTCCTAATGTATCTATTTTAAAACTGATTTAAAGATGGTATTCTTTCCTGGTTTTATTTGAACTCAAAGAATTCATTCACTTATTTCTCTTATCTGCTCTTGATAATTTATTATAGTTTAATTTATTATTGTCTTCTATGTTGATTAGATCCCCAACTGGAATATATGAAACTCTTTGATCATCTTAAAAGCCCTTAAATCTTGAAGGAATTTGCAAATTTCTCATTCTAAACCTAATAAGAAATGTGATTAAGTTCTCTAGATCCCTTGTAAACATGCATCACACTTGGCAACTGAGACTCTCTAAAATGTTCTTGCTCTAGAGGTCTGAGGACCTATGACTACTTGCATGGCAATCAATTACTTCATTTTGATATATATTGCTCAATGTTCTTTAATTCATCTAGTGGATGCTCAAAAACTCAAAGGAAACTCTGGCAGATGAGGCAAGAAACCTATGGCTCTGGGAGAAGCTCTATAACATGAAGCAACAGGAATGAGTGGGGGTATTCTATGAATTCTGGGGAAGAGTATGGACTCTAGAGAGATTAGAAACATAATAAACTTTCTTGGGAGACAAGAGGTAAGAGCAAAGTTATATATATGACATTACACTGGTTGTATGCAGTATAGGATTACAGAGAATGAGATCCTAGACCTTCAAGTAACACTCACACCCCAGTAACAGGTGGGGCACTTCTTCCATTAGACATCTGGTCAATTTTTAATAATATTTAGGTTAGCTTTTCCCAGTATTTTCCATAGAATACCAACCCTGTTAGAAAGGCAGGTAGATTTGGAAATAGGATATATATCCAGGAGGATATTAAATGCCCTGAGAAATATTGTAGTGAATAACTTTAACTTTGCTTAACTTGGCATTTCCGAAAATTACATAATTGCATAATCTTCTTTTCAATTTAGCACCTATAAATGGATCATGGCATACTTTTGGGAAATGCTGATTTGGGAACATAACTTAAAAATCCTTACATGTTTCCCAAGGCACTGAAAACACAAACTTTCAATACCTTTCATATTTTTAAGAAAGTATGTCAAAGAACAAATTCATAAATTTTTGGAAAAGCATTATAATTTGAGGTATGGGGTAAAGAAATATGGGAAGGGGGCTGGGGATGTGGCTCAAGCGGTAGCGCGCTCGCCTGGCATGCGTGCGGCCCGGGTTCGATCCTCAGCACCACATATCAACAAAGATGTTGTGTCCGCCGAGAACTAAAAAATAAATATTAAAAATTCTCTCTCTCTCTCTCTCTCACTCTCTCTTTAAAAAAAAAAAAAGAAATATGGGAAGTATAACAAATAGGACAGCATTCCAAAGTCATAGAAAAGTATCTGTAACTGTAAATTATGCTTTATGAAGACTGAAATAGTACTGAAAATTTTAAAACTGGTGATCAAAATATATCATCCTTTTATTAAAATCTCACATCTGAATATAGACTGTTTCAAGGAACATCTTAATCTGAGATAAATTTTGCTTACTCCTATATTCTTAATTACCGCAAGACATCCATGCTCCATACTGCATTTGTTAATGTTATTTTTCTGCCCTTTCCTGAATTTTAAGCCTGTACTGTTCTTTTCTCCTGATGCTAGCTAATGCAATTCCATTTTTAAGTATTTTTGTTTTTAAAATAAAATCAAAAGGGGAAAATGTTCCTTTTCCCTATAGGTGTAGAAAAGCAAACAGAATTCTGTTCTATATTGTAAGGCTGACTTTTCATATATCAAATTATTTTGTTTCATGCACTTTTAGATTTCAGAGTGCTGCTATATCCTATGAAAATAACTTATGACTCTTAAAGTCTGTAATTCTTCCAGTTAATTGTTAATATTTACAACATTCTGAAATTTTCTTTGCAAATTTATTTGAGAAAAAAATCATTGTAACATCCCTTGCAAAAACGTGGTCATACACATACACATACCTTTGATTATGTAATTTTTTTATGTAAAGTGTTTTGTCTTTCTAATCTTGTTTAATAATGGGTGCTTTGACTAAAACAAAACAAACATTGAAGAGGGAACTGATAACTCTGAGAAAGAAAAAAATTGGTCTCTGGATAAGCATATCTCTTTTTAGCAAAAGGTAGTAGAATTATTTTTCCCCTCCATATTCTTCCTGTGTAGCAGAAAGCACTATCCTTACTTGTGTTTATCCCTTTACTTTTCAAAAGTCATCAACTGAATGATACTCGTCAAGCTTTGGGGTATTTCTTGATCATAGATAACTGCAAAAATAATAAAGCTTCCTTGGAAAATATCTAGTAGTCCTTATATTTCTGTTGTGGTTATTACAAAATATGATTATTCTTTTTTTTTCTCATAAGTGTCTGATGATTATTCTTACTAAGCTAAGTCTGTGGAGATTTTTTGTTTCACTGGCATTGTTGCTACTATCTTCATTAATCAATTGGTTCTTCTATTAACTCATTTAGCTGTTACTCTTCTAGATCAGGCTTCAAACTAAACAAATAAAGAGAACTAATGAATAAATAAAATCATTTCCCTCTGTGAGCCTCTGTAAATATTCAGGTTACTATAGATGTTCACAAGAATACATTTTAGGGACTATGTGTACTTTTGTAGGATGGGTAGAAATATATGCAAGAGCAGACACAATACCTATTGGCAAGTCTTTATTTTGCTAAGTTTGGAATAGTATTTTGTCTGCTGATAATAATCAGAGAATACATTTTATAAGAGAGATTATAAAAGGAGTCTATGAATTTCAAAGCCTTTGCTACCCCTACATCTACTAACAATAGGAACAGTATAATATTTAGTTGGGATTCTAAAGAAACCAAATCAAAGTACCCAGGTACATTGCACATTTTTCTTTCTTTTTTCCACACTGGGGATTGAACCCGAAGCCCTTTACCACTAAGCAACATCCCTACCCCCTTTTATCTTTTTTATTAAGAAATCTTCAGCAGGGCTGGGGTTGTGGTTCAGTGGTGGAGTTGTTGCACGGCACATGTGAGGTGCTGAATTTGATCCTTAGCACCACATGGAAAAATTAAAATAAAGTTATCTACAACTAAAAATATTTTTTAAAAAATCTTCAGCAGTTGTATATTTTAGGTTCATTAGTAGAGGGCATAGCCTGAATCTCGCCAAAGGGGGCCTTTTCAAATTCTCTTGACTACTTGTTAGATCTATGTTAGATATTCATTTCACCTACCAAATCAATTATTATTATCATTGTTTGTGGTGCTGGGAACTGAGCAAATGATTTATATATCTTTGGGTTCTTGTAGATAGTGTCTAGAAGTTTCTTGGACACCTGCCACTTGACTTACCAGACAAGTGGTCCAACTTACATATAGCTTCTGGTAATGCTGCAACTATTGAGATAGTTGGTGGACCTTGGCCTTCTAGTAAAGAAAATTCAACTCCATGATTTAGACATGTCCAAAACCCCTTCACACCTGTTCCAAGGGGGTCCATCATGAAACAACAAAAATGTCCAAAAGACAAGAATTTAACAAAACCCTATCTCAAAATAATAAATGAAAAGGAGTAGGGATGTAGCTCAGTGGTAAATGCCCCTGGGTTCAATCCTCAGTACTGTCAATAAAAAGTCATGCCTCTGACCTAATTTGATGGCTCTTAACTAGAATGTAATTTGTTTCCCTAAGTACAATCCAACTTTTACTTTCATGTTTTGAGGTTCAGTCTGGCTACTTCTGAACCAGGTCCAAAAACTACAGAGCTTTTGAGGCAGATTTACTGCTCTGAAAAACCTTTCTCCACAGAACCTATTTACTTTTTTTTTGGAGGGGGGAATAAGTCCTTACTTGAGACCCGTCACTCAACACAAGAGAAAATGTGACTGTTAAACTCTTTCATCAGAGAAGACTAACAAATGATCACCATTACAACATCAAGTGCATGTCACCGAACGAACACTTTGAGGGTTCATCTTGCTGTCTTAGTCTATTCAGATTTCTATAACAATACCACAGACGGTGTGACTATAAACAACAGAAAACTATTTTTCATAATTCTAGAGGCTATAAAGTCCAACCAAGATCAAGATAAGTGACTAGGGAGAGCTCATTTCCCAAATGTCAGTCTTTTTATTATTACCTCATATTCTAGAAAGGGCAAACCAACTCTCTGGGGTCTCTTTTATAAGGGCACTAATTCTGGAGGACTCTACTATTCTCATGACCTAATCATCTTCAGAGGTTCCACCTTCTAATATCATCACTTCAGTGGGAAGGATTTCAACATGAATTTTCGGGACTGGTGGGGAAGAGACCAACATTTATATCAGAGCACTACCCTATTTTATCACAGCTTTCCTGTTTTGTTATTGAGCCTCAATAACAAAAAGGCTCGATCCCCAAAATAAACTTTTCCTCCTCTAAAATTGTGCTTAGCAAAACACTGACTAAAACACCACCTTTCCAGAATATGGTATGCAGGGAGTGATACTGGCCAAATTATATTGTTGTATTGTGTGCATGTATGAATATGTAATAACAAATCCACCAATATGTACAACTATAATGCACCCATTTAAAAACGTGGGGAAAAAAGCCTGCCACGGATAATGTGTAAGCAAATGGACATTGACTGTGTGCTAATAAAACTTTATTTACAAAAAAAAATAACAAAAAGGCTCAATGAAGAGTTTATAAGTTTGAGTGAAACTAGGCTAAAAATAATAGACTTAATACCTAGTTGTTGCTCATATATTCTCTGCTATAGAAACTTAAAAGTTATAATAACTGCATTAAGGAAACACTAGATCTGTGGTCTGTTACCACAAAACATTAGGGGAGAAATCTATTCCTATAAGTTGCCTTTACCTAAATATTATGTGCAATATTTGGACAGATGGAGTTAACATTTTTTAATGTCCAGTGTATGGTACTGTTTTATCACAATAAGACTGATGGAAAATATGAAGAAATCTTTCATTTAGCAATTCATGTTCCTGAATTCTTGTACTATGTTGATAGAAATTGAGGTGTCTTAGACTGCACTAAAAATGCTACCTTGGGTGAAAACTAGAGTTTTAACTTGTGTCTTTTAAGACACTAATAATATGTAAAGATACCAGTTTTCCTTTCTTGAGTCTATTCTCACCCATAGTCATATACATTTGATATAGCTTTCTATCTTGAAATACTTCCCTGGGTGGGGACAGTAGTCATAAATATCAGAGAAGCATAATGGTTTGGGGAAACAACATTCTCACCAAGTGAGGGTACACACAATCTTAGAAAGATAAAAAACTATCCGATAAGGTAACAATAAGATTATTTCTCTAAATCTACTCTCTACTGAGAGGATGGCCACTGCACTATGATTCTAGAGAATCACAAAGTCAAGATTTCAACTTAGCCAGCAAAGGAAAGGTGTGCATTTTCACTGGCATTGAATGATGTGCTCTTATGTTTTTTTTTTGCCAAGTTGTACCAGACGTGAGTTGGGAGCTTTTTATAGGGTGATTAGCAGTTATTAAAGTGTACAAGGTATGGTAGTGAGGCTAAAAATGTTAGTCTCTCTCTCTCTCTAGCAGTAATATTTATAAAAACATTATCGGTTGTAGCCTTAAAAGACTCATTTCAAGTATCTGTATCTGGCTACAAGTAGTGTGAACTGGCAAAGAAAATCTAAGAATAAATGAGGAAGTTCATGCAGATGGCTAATCTAAGATAAATCATGATCTAAAAGAAGTCCTAGAACCCATATTTAAGCCCAGTTTTCCCAATAATTCCCTAAAGAAAGATCGTTTTATCCTACTCTACCATATTCATTTTTTATTTTGCTAATTTTCTGTCAGTCACAATTTCTTCTTAAACATTTATTTACTCTTCTTTAATTATAAGTGATTCAAATAAATTTTTGGTTTTGTGTATAACTTCTTAGCAATTAATCAGATTCTAGAAATTAGATTTTATTAGCAAGACAGAAAGTATGTTTAGTAGAAAAAGCAATTATTTGGGAGCCAGGAGGCTTATCACAAAATGTTTACATTTTAGGAATGAGCTCAATATATAACTCAAATCACTGCATCAGCCTAATGATCAAAGCCTAAAGAAAGCACACACTTTTCTCTAAAATATGCCCTTTCCCTTTGGTTCAGCAGGGAAAGGGCCAAAAGGGAAAATACTACCGTTAACATACATGTAAAACATGATAGGATGCCAACTGCTCCTATTCTCCCAAAACAATTCATGGAATTGTGGATTTTAAACACCAGTAATTATGCATACAAGAATTTAATTACCCAAAAAAGTGCACACAAATAATGCAATATTAATATTCACTGAACAATTTGGAATATGCAGATTAGAAATGAATTTTATCATTAAAAAAAGATTATGAAGTAATATTTTCAGAGTTCCAATTTTACACTGGGCCCACAGATAAGCTACAAGAACCTGATGTAGGGATAAGCCCTGTGGATGATCTTTACAAAAGCAATGCTCAGGTACACTCTTCAAACTCTGCAGCAAACAGCAGTACAGCAAATAAACACAAAGAACAGGAAGATGGCAGTGTGACCTGGTTATACTATTAGAAACATTTTGTGGAGTGTCACCCATGAACACAACACACACTACTACTCAAACAAAAGTAATAAACTCATGTATCCCAAGACACTCCCAATTAGTTGAAGAATAATATTTGGAGTCTATTTTTAATTAATGTAATCTCTCATCCATACATTTTTGATAGAGGGCAAATCAAGAAACAGTTACGTATATTTATCTAATATAAACTTTTCTTTAAGATTCTGTTGTACGTAGTTCTTTAGGAACAAAATTTTTGCTAGTTTGCTGCAATTATTTCAATTTGATGAACTCAAGTTAGTAGTCCAAAACTAAAGTTTTAAAATGCTTTTCCATAAAGGCCAACAACACATGGAAAAAAAAAAAAAAAGGCAGCACCTGAAGTAAGCTTCTAAACTTAACTATATACTTGTCTTGGGCAAAAAGAACTTTAACTTTTTTGGCCCTTTAAGATGTCCATGCCTACTGAGACCTTCTCTTTAGAAAAATGCAAATAAACACAACTTGTTTCACAGGACTCTTGGACTCCCTGAACACCATAAATAGATGACAAGCGACAAGTTGACTCTCTGGTCTAGCTAGGAATATACTGTTATTTCAGGTCTTTAGAAAACTGACACTGAGAACAGGGAGAGGGCAGAAAGGAGGGTTTCTGCAATGGGCACAAATCCATCCAGGTGGTGTAGTTGCTTTACTACTATTTTTGGTGGTTCCAACTTTAACAGAGGATAGATACAACTGAGATTAGCAAATGACAGTTTCAGTTCTCTGGGAAGAGAATGATGTTCGGAAAACCCTAAAGATAGGGAAGCTGCTTTTCAGTTTCCAGAGAAACCAGAGGGCCATCTTTCAACCTCCCATTAACCCTGAATACCTGAAGTAGGCAAAGTCTTCAAGGAGTTAAAATGAATAGACATTGCAAAGAGGATCCAAACTCATTTACATAGCTATCAACAATCAGGGTGGTAGATGTTATTACTAAAATTAGTACTGTTATTAAGAGGGAAATTTGATTACAAAAATGCCTTTAAATACTCTGAAATTTTCATCTTTGTTTAAAAATACCTGGAGGCATTGTATTAATTGCAAAACATTTTGCCAGTTATTTTGTACTCCCAAAGAAATATTTGTTTCTCATATACATTATCACACAGATCATCTAGAATACTTTTGTGTTCCATACGCTACAAATTATGTTAAAGAATCCAGAACACCTTAAAGAAACTGTTATAACTGAAATGTTGATCAGAATTTCCCTTAATGTATAGCAGTAGGCTTCAATAATTTACATTGGTCTTGATTGAATTTCCATTTTCATCCTGTATATAAGTAGTCTGTGACATTTTCAGAGAAAAACAAAAAGCTAAATAAATTCAATTATTATTAACACTACTCTGACTCATGTAGCTATGAAGGAAAAACTGTATAGACTTTTATGAAACCTAATTATTACACAGTTTTACATTTCAGCTTAATTCCCATTTTATTGTTTTGCCAGCAGAACTGCCAATTCTTTAGGCTTTATAGCTAGTCAAGAATTAAATCTGCATTAAATACAGAATTGATTTGTCTTTGGGGTTTAATTTTTTTTAATTAATAGCAAAGTGCAATGTCAAGATGAGTCAATGTACCAAAAAATTGAGACAGAAAATCAAAATTCATTAAAACAATTTGTTTGCTCAGTAGTGTGTTTATATATATATATATATATATATATATATTTTTTTTTTTTTTTTACATTCACTGAACATTGTTTTGCTTTTCCCATAATTAAAAAGTTCATTATTGAATCATATTTTTTGTGGATCTGAGTTTTCAAAAAAATATGACTTAAATGCTGGTTATTAACATTATTTCAGCAACTGAGTAACACTAATCTTAACACTACTGTTATACTAATTATGATTATATTTAATTGTCCCTATTCTCAACAAAATTTTGAATCTAACTCCATGTTCAGATCCTACTTAAGTATTAAAAATTAAAAGTCCTATGGTCTGAATATTTCATGGTAACCTTTTATAGCTAGCAGTTAAGAAAAATCTAGTGTTGGAGAACAATTTACTTGAGGGTCAAGTCATTCTCCCCCACTCCTTGACCAAGACAGGTATTCGGTAAATATTTGATGATTTTACAATCTACAATGATTAAACAAACAAACAAACAAAAAACAGTTCCTTGGTTTGGTATTAATGCTTTCATAAAATTTCCAGAAATTATTATTACAACTATAAAACAAAGTACTAAAATATTACAAACTGTATGAGCACTCAGTTTGGGAACCACTTTTTAGTTATCAAAATAGATGAAATAAATAAGAATGCACAAATGTATCACATTAAACCTCTAACAATTTTAAAATTTTAGGATTAAATGATCTAAATAACTAATGGAACTGATTCTCTGTCAAAAGCATATTAGGGAATGCTATTCCTAAGGTGTATTTTTATAATTGCCTAAAACTTATTTTTTTCATTTATGTTAAAGAATCAAGTTAGTAGTCCAAAACTAAAATCTTAATAAAAACCTTTTAAATTGAAAATTTTCTTACTTTTGGGAAGAATAAATCACACTGGATTTATGCACAAAAAATAACCTCTAACAGTCTAGTAAAAAAACATTTAAAATCCCAAAAAGCTTATCCGACCCTTCTGGGTCAAATCATTCAGACACCTGCAACTGCAGATTCAGAATATCTGCTTTAAAATTGCACTCATCTGCAGTAAACTATTTCCTCACCTTTAAAAAATTTAGTTATCAACACTCATTAGAATCACCATTAGAATGGAAAGGCCTCATCTATGGTTTGAAGTTGTAACCAAATTTACAGACAATTAAGCCCATCTAAAAAAGAACAGTATATTAGAGGCAAGAACAGTAAGCTATGAAAGCATTCTTACATTTTACCAAAAATACCTTAATGTCATCTAAAGAAATATCAATTTAACTTCAATAGCCTTGTTCAACCAACTTACCCATTGTTTTAAACCCTAGAATAAACTGCACTCTGGCATGCCAATTCCACAAGTTATTTCAGTTGTTGAAAACATAGACTTAAGAGGCTTAATTTGAAACTGGATATAATTCTTCAAAGTATACTTGAAAGAGGGATTTTTTTTTAATTTGTCACAATTTCTTGACTAAAAACTGATGAGAGGAATCAAAGATTTACACTAAATAACAGAAAGCTCTAATTATAGGGTGCGAGGTTTCCAGTTGCTATTAAAAACAATGCTTTGTATTTTCCCCATCATTAAGGCTTCATTTCATTTTCTCATCAGTTAACTGTATAAATTAAGTTTCAACAATTTTCACTATTACTGTTTTTTATAGGAATAGTTCTAATTAATGATTAATTTTACTTTACTCTGAGCTAAATTTTACTTTATATCTTATCAAATTAGTTGGAGAATATCTATTGTTGTAAAACTGTCAGCACATCTCTTAACATTTCTTTTCCAGGATCCATCTGCTCTATGCTGCCCACTATAGGAAATGTAATATGGTAATCAGAAATGTAATACTGCGCACTTAGGGTTACCTTAGTACAAACTCATAAAAAATATTATCTGGCTATGTGGATGCTAAGATATGGTGTTCTTTCAAGAGATACAGACTAATTAGTGGTAACCAAATTTATTAAATATAAAGGACATCAGTAGAAACAGACAGGACCAGAAACTATCTAGGTGATCCACACACCAGCAGTAGCAACCGGGTGCGGCAGGGGGATGGGGCGTGGAATTAAGTGAGGGCGGAGTAGCCTGCAGAAAGCTGCAGTTAAGCGCTAGAGAGGAAACGTGAGGGTCAACGTCAGTATAAACAAAGCACTTTAAAAAAGAAGTCATGCAAACACAAAAGATTACTGTAAATGGAAAATGACATTTAAAATCAATTATTCATGTGAGGCATATTTGTTTCATCAGATAAATCTTGTCTTTTCTTAAACCTTTACTCTTACAAGCAAATACTTTTAATGGTTAACTTTTGTCACACATTTTTTTTTTAAATTCAATCACGGGAAAACGGAACAGTATAGAAATCTCAAAAAGATCAAGTTTTATGTTTCTTTTCACTTTGACAAGAGTATATCCAAAGTGTTAAGAATTTAAATTCTATAGATCAGATATACTTTAGGATTCCATTTAATGAGTACAGACTCTTCTACAGAAAAGGAATTTTTAAAAGTTAATAATACTCCAGTTTCACATCACACATTAAAAATTTTTAAAAAGGTTTAAAAACGTATCACTCCATGTCTTGAGGCTTTAACTTGCACTGAAAAGCAAAACACACTATAGCATGTTTATCTACACGCATACATTAATAGCAGTCGGTGGCTTAAAAGTGGTAACCTCCTATTGAAAAAAAGTGACAAATGTCACCCTTCCATACTGCCCTTCTAATTAGACACCAAGACAAGTAGGCTTGCCCACTGCAGTTTGGGATAATAGAAGAGACGTCTGCCGCCTAACCTGGGACATTATTAACCTTCAATCCTAGGTCTCCAAAGAACTAAATTTCAGAGTACGTGCCTGGTTCCCACTCCTGCCCCGTTAGCACCATCACAAGCCGGCTCCCGGCCCACCGAGATCCCGAAGCAGGGGCCTCCGGCGCTCCGGAGCCGAGAGGTACGGACCGACTCTGGCATTGAGGAACTACCGAAAAGTCGCACGGCACCCGCGGCGCGGCCAAGGCCACGGCCACCACCCCGCATCACCCGGTCCTCGTCCCCTCGGAGCCAGCCGCGTGGCCCAGGGGAGATCCGTCAGTTGCCGGCATCGCGAAAGAGCAACAAAGCCACCAAGACGCCGCAGCAAGTCCCCGGGGCAGGCAGTCGCAGCTTTCCTTTCTCCTCTTAGTTACAATTACCCCAGCGGCTTCTGGTACTTCCTTCGAGAAAAATGAAAAAGAAAAAAGGTGTAGAGGTGGTAGCAGTTGTCGACACTTTCCGCGCAGCGTGATCCCTAGGCTCCATCCTAGAGCAGAATTTCCAAAGTCGGATGCATCCTTAGCGGAGGTATTCCTTGTTGACAGATCTCTCGCCTCCCACAAAATGGGGCCGAGGAGGCGGCCGCAGTCTCCTCTATGGGCGCCGCCATTTTGTGAGGCGGCGGCGGCGGCGGCGGCTGGAGCCCGGGGTGTGTGTAATGGTTGAATAGAATGACCCCCTCTAGGGAATCCCCGGCGCTGACAGTTACGTAAGGGGCTGTGCGCAAGTGCGGCGTTTAGGGAATCCGCACAGCCCGGGCCACGAAGCGCTGCGGCCCACATCTCCACTACCCCTAAGAGGACTGGTGGGGGAAGGGACCGCTGACCAGGTCTCCCCGGTACACCACCCCCTCGCCTAGTTCAGCCGCCCAGCTTCCCCACCTTCTTCCCCAGGGTCTCCGCCCCTCTTAGGCTTACCAGTCGCTCACTGGCCCTTGCGGGTCAGGAACTTATTAGCCACAGCTTTATTCAGACCCCATTTGAGACAAACTTTACTTGGGAAGTAAATCCGATTCCTAGAGTGAACACCGGAAGCATGCTGGACTGTATTACATAATTTTTTTTCACCATCAAATACATGTTCCCATTGGAACCACTACCTGAAATAACCCATCCGGACCCTTACCACCCTGTGACCTTGGGATGGTCAGTGACTTTACCCATTGTGGCCGTCACTAAAATGGAACTAACACACTTTATGAACTGTGAAGCTTAATTAACAGCTGTAGCAAGGGCCGGCTCTAACACCCGTTGTAAATGCAAACTTTGGTGTTAGTATTTGTCGAGATATTTTGAATTTCTCATTTAAGCAAAGGTTATTTCTTAACCTTGAAAAATATTTTATAGGAAAAATCGCATTTAAGACATTTTAGAGAAAGCAAGGAAAAACATTTTTATCGATGTTTATTTTAAATATATTTACCTTAATATAAAAATACAAACATTAACTATTATTGTCAAGTTGGACAGTAAGCTCCTCTACCAGCTTAGTTTGCATAACTCTCATCACAGAATAATTGTTAGGTGCGTGAAACCAACCAGAAGCAAGCTGAATTAAGAGCATTACTTTATTTCTATAGAACTAGGACAGATAGTTCACACTGTATTTGATCTAGTTTGTTAAAGTTAGTTGATGGAAAATGTGCAATCGGGCCCCCCAAATACTAGCATAAGGCTCAGAAAAGCTGATTCCTTTAGACCTAAATATTTCAAACAAGGGAACAAATTGATTATTCCGATCCGTGTACGTTGCGTAGTGTGAGGAGCTGCCGCTCAGAGATTTTTTCCTTTCCCTCCGAGTGCCACACCGGTTCGGTCGGGCGGGCGGAGACTTCGAGGCGGCTCTTCCAACAGCCGCGCAGGGGACGCGAACATCGCCTCTACCCCTAACCCTGGAACAACCGGTAGTGGCCGTTTCCCTGCGCCGCCCCCCTTTCCGCCGGCTTTGTGTGTGTGTGAAATGTGCGGCACATTGCAGATGAACCCTAAGCCCGGCGAGCCGAGTCTATTGTTCCCCGCGAGGAGCTGCCGCGGCGGTGTGGAGCCAGGCGCAGTGCCGTGGCCGGCCCTCGGGGGTCGCTGTGCGGCGCTGGCTGCCGGGCCGTGGCGGCGGCACTGGCGGCGGCAGAGAGGGAGGCTGGCGGGCAGGCAAGCGGGCGGGCGGCGCGCAGCGGCTCGGCTGTTGCCGGTGCCTCTGCCCGGAGACTCCCCGGCCGCCACGGCCGAGGCCGCGCGTGAATGTGTGCGAGGGCCCCTCGGAGCCGCGGCCGGAATACACGCTGTCACCCCGCTTTCCACAAACCACCACACAGACCTCCCCCTCCCCACCCCCAGCCCCGCCTGCCCCAGCCCCGCCGCCGCCGCCGCCGAAACTCCCGGGCCTCCGGCCGCTTCGGCCCCTCACCGTCCGCTCGCCTTTCCCCTCGCCCGCTCGCGCGCCCCCGGCAGCAGCACCATGTTGAATCGCGTCCCCGGGCCGAGCCGCCAGGGCCGGCGGCGCTGAGAGGCGGGCGAGAGCCGGGCCGCGGGGAGGGAGGGAAGGAAGGGGTGGGGGCCGCGCTCGCCCCGCGGCTTCGCGCGGATCCGGCAGTCGCCTGCCCCTCTAGTTTCGCTCCGATTTCTTTAAACTTTTTTAGAAATTCCCCTCCCTCCTTCCCTCCTCTCCCCCTGGCCTCCAGCTCCCTCCTTCCCCTCCTCCTCCTCCTCCTCCCCCTCCCTCCCTCCCTCCCTGCGCCGCCGCCGCCGCCGCCGCCGCCACCACCGCCGGCCCATGACTGAGCCCCGCCGCCGCCGGCCGAGGAATGGGCTCCGGGCTCTGGTAGGAAGCGCTGGGAGCGGGGGGCGCTTTTAAAACACCGATCTGGGTTTTTAAAAAACCTCCTTTGAAAAAATAATGGCAAACTCGACGGGGAAGGCGCCTCCGGACGAGCGGAGAAAGGGACTCGCTTTCCTGGACGAGCTGCGGCAGTTCCACCACAGCAGAGGGTGAGAGCAGAACCGGGGGGGCAGCGCCGGGGCGAGCCGGGGCGAACGGGGCTCTCCCTCCCGGGCCGGGCGCGGGGTCCCGGCTGACAAGTGCGGGGCTTTCTCTCTCCCGCAGGTCGCCTTTTAAAAAAATCCCTGCGGTGGGTGGGAAGGAGCTGGATCTTCACGGTCTCTACACCAGAGTCACTACTTTAGGCGGATTCGCGAAGGTGAGTGGAAGTTTTAATTTGTATTTCCCTCTCGCTGGCCTCTTCCAAAAAGTCTCCTTTGACCCCGGAGTGGGCGCTCGGGGCTGGGGGGGCTGCCCGCGGGGGCAAAAGGCGTTCTTTTCGCTCGCAGCCGGTGGCACGGAGGCGGACGGCGGCGGGGCTGTTTTTGGCCTGGTGGCTCGCGTGCGCGCGGCGGGCGCGGGGCTCGGGCGGGCGGGCGGCCCGGCGCCGGCTCGCGTCCTGCCTGGTGCCCGGCCGGCCCGGCGGGGTCTGAGCGCCGCTGCGGGGAGTGCGGGCGTGCGGGGCGCCTGCCCGAACCCCGCGCCCGCCCCGCGCCGCGCGCCCGCCCGCCCGCTCATCAGCTCTGCCGCCGCTGCCGCTCTAGCACAGGCGGAGACACAGAGACACACAGACTCTGTGAGCAGTTTTCGTGCAACTCAAAATTAGCGCGGGCAGGTTTAACATCGATAATCGGCTGCGAAATGATCTCGGCTGCCGGGGGCACCGCGTCGGCCCGGTCGCCCTCGGTTTATACAGCTAACAAAAGAAACCAGGACCTGTCTCCAAATAGCCATCTTAGGCTTCAAGGCTAGGCAGAAGCTGTAGGCCTCAAAGAAGGGCCTATGGAGATGGATAGATCTGGGAGAGGGATCAGAATCGGATCCGGCCCCGGCCCCCCCAGAACCCGCGGATGTCGCTGTCCGGAACAGTATTGATCCTTTTGAACTTTTTTTTTTTTCTTTAAGTGTAAACGGACCGCGTTGAGATTTAAAAGGGGGCGACAGAGGGACTTGCGATTGGTTATTGTCCGGGCTTCAAAAACAAAACAAACCCACCAAACCCCCCCCCAAACAAAACAAGTGCTGCTAAATACAGGGCTTTCTGGTGAAAACACAGTGATTCAAGCAGACCTTGCTTAGTAACTCTTACGGATCGATCTGAACCACCCTGTGATGCCTTAGTGTCTACAGATCTCTGCAGAATGGGTATTTATTTCATAGTTAGGTTAGGTTTTTCTTGGATTGAGCACTTTCAGACAAGTGTGAATGTTTTTAACAGGTTTCTGAGAAGAATCAGTGGGGAGAAATTGTTGAAGAGTTCAACTTTCCCAGAAGTTGTTCTAACGCTGCCTTTGCTTTAAAACAGTATTACTTGCGGTGAGTAGTAGAGACTTTTCCACAGTATTTGGAAATAAGGGACTTATGAGAAGTTTTTCTTTTTTTCCAAAACAAAAAGCAAACCTTGCACACCAAACAGTTTCTAATCTCTTGTTAATTTTATTCGGAGAAACATTTAATGTCAATAAGATGAGGGATTATAGGAAGGTAAAGTTTTCCTCACTCATTTTAGGATTATTTACATTTTTCATACAAAATCATTACAGGTGACTCCTCACTCCCTATCTTGGTAAACATTCTTTTGTGACATTGTTACTGATTGCTTGATATCCACTGAGGGGCAGAAAGGTGATGCTTAGTAAAAGAGTTAATATAGTTAATGAAACTTTGTAACCTTTGGGAAATTTTTTTTTCTTTGTTTTGGGAACTCCTTTTACCTTTTAAAATTTGGACTTTCAGAATTTAAGAAAAAACGAAACGTATGGTTTTGTACTGAGTCATTCAGTAGTATTTCAACAGAGTATTTCTGCCTATCATAATATGTAGGTGCCTTGCATGACCAGGATTATTCTAATTTTTTTTTTGTTGAATTTCTGAGCAACCTAAACATGTTCAGGATCTTCAGAAAAATGAGGATAATATGAAACTACATACTATTGTTTGATTTTTCTTTTATTCTTTCCCTTATGTTTTGATTGCTTATTTGACAAAAGTAAATTTCATATTCAGGTGGTATGTGATATATCTAGATAATATCTTTTGTAATATTTTTATTTTTTTCTCCAAGTTTTATTCTAGGAATACTTTCAGATTGTAATTTACTATGAAGTCATGTTTTTATTTTTGTTTATTTACCCATGGAGGGTCCTTAATTGATTGATATTTAAAACTAAAATAATAATTTTTGCACTTAGTACTTTCTAATAAATATTGATAATAGTGAGATTACAGGATATCCTTCTGTTTTTGTTAGTGGCTTCTGCATAATTTGTTTTGTATTGCTTCAAATGCTCTCAAGAGTTATTCTGTATTATGTTCAGCATTCTGAAATAGGAAATGCAGTAATTGCACAGGTGTACTTTCTATTGGCTATCTTAGATTGACATCAGGCTTGAAGCTGAAGAATTCACAGAACTTTGTGGAGTAGTTATTGAATCCCATAGGAAGTCTAGAAGATATTAAATATGGTTAGTTGTTACAGTGTGTGTATATGTGTGTGTGTGATGTGTGTCAGAATACATCTTAAAGGGATAAAAATTCAAAACTCAAACAAAACTGATCTCCCACATTGCTGATTTAGTAATGGGGTGAGAAATAGGAATTTTATATCTGTGATGATAGTCATTGGCTCATTTTCATTTCTAATACTGAGAGGAACATGTTAATACATGTTCTGGTTTTATGCCAATCGGAATATTTGGATTTTGTACTGTTTAAAATACATATTTTAAAGTTATGCCTGGTATGTGTTGATGATCGGTTGAAATTTAATATCCTAAAGATACTGTATCATATTTGTGGCTCATGAGATGTATATTTTTTAATATTTAATTACAAACTAACAGTTTTAGCATAATCAATTAAATGTCTGGGCTTCAGTTTTTTATAAAAGTTGATCATAAACACCAGTTGTCATTTCTATCATGGGATTATATCATCTTTTAATTATGCTTATAAATACTATTTTGACTATGCAGTTTCAAGGTTGTTTGTAAGTATTTACATTGTTCTCTGATCAATTTGGGCTTTTCTTGTTAGAAACTGCTTTTTGAACTATGTCCTTAGCTAAACTTGTTTTTCCTCCATATGTCATTCTCCAGGTTTGTTTTTGTAGGGTTGTAGCTAGGCTACTAGGAAAAAGTTGAAGCATTTGTTTTGGAAAATAAACCATGTGAAGATTTGCATGGCTTGTTAAAAAAAAAACAAAAAACAAAAAACAAAAGAAATATGCTGGTTAAAAATTGAGTACTGCCAACCTTGTAAGAATTTTCTCTACTGGTGTAATATTGCACAATCAGAGGATATTTATTATGCTGGGTTTTACGCCTTCCTCAGAAAAAATCTTAACTGACAGAACAAATGTCAAGCTTTAACAGTATTTTTGTTACTTAACCATGATAGTACCCTTTCATGGTAAGAAATAGTGATCAGGTGACTTCATAAGTTACCTCTTTGCTACATTAAATTAAATATCATGGTTTTTGATGAGCAGATAATGCGGCATGTTTTATAAATCACATGTAGAATAATTTTTTAATATGAGCTGCTTTTTCATTTGATCTATTATAACTGTCATTACATATGTTAGTTCTACTTACTCTACAAGTTTAATATTTGCTCATATTCCTTGTGATTCTACTATTAATTGGATGAATGGCTGTTAGTCTGGTATCTTACATGTTTTCATAATATTATAAACATTTAAATAAGAGCAAACTACTATACTGACCATGACCATGCTCTAACACTTATGTTTTTTTTTTTTGGTACAAATATAGTCATTAAATATAGAGAGATTTGAGTTTAATGGTCTGACAAAAGTTTGCTTGGTTTTATCAGACATACATTTATTCATGTGTAGATTGTCTATAAAGATTTCTTGATCTCAAAATGAAAATGCTGTTGATTATTTGTTTTAACATTGGCATTTAACTTTTAAAAACTAAATGCCTACTGATAATGTGTAAAAGTCATATATTTAAAAATTGGGTATTAGTTGGCTGGGGATGTAGCTCAGTAGTAGAGTGCTTGCCTAGTATGCACGAGGCCCTGAGTTTGATTTCCAGCACTGCTAAATAAACATAATAATAATAATAATAATAATTGTATATTAAGCATCTGTAATATTTGTGTTTTTGTTGGAATATTTTTGGAAGCATGAAAGGATAATTTTCTAAATTTTATATATGGAGAAATTAAAGAAAAAATTTAAATATTTGAAGGTCATACATAAATTGGACATAAAAGTTGTGTTCATGTTATATGTTCAGTAGTATTTAATCAGTCTTATAATTCATATTGTTATGAAGGTGATTTTGATAAATTAAAATATTAGAAAATTTATGTCTGTGTTCTATATTTAATTAGCAAATTTTATTTTTTGTTCTGTTTTGGTATTAAAATTGCGATATTTGCTACTCCTTTTTGGGTTAAGAGTTTGAAGCTTTTTTTTTTTTTTTAAATGAAGATGTAGGTAAATATTTCAAATATTTAGTTGAATTTTGTTTTCACTTACTGATCCCAGTAGTACAACTATAGTCAAGGTTAACTTGATATTTCCATATAAGTTTAGAAAACTTGATTTTTTGGAAAGGAGATATCTTATACATTGAAAATTTGTTCAAATGTTAGAAGTTTTCTTGCATTGAAACTTGTAATAGTAAATGATTTTTTAAAAATATATACCTACCTTTAGTATAATCAGAAACATAATTGTACAGTTGCATTCACCAGAGTGAATTTTTAATTGAATTATGAATTTATTGTCCTTTTTATTTCTTGGAAAGTAAAGCCCTTCTTTAAGTTATATCTATAGATGAAGTTTAGATTTATCGGTTGAGTGACATGAACATGTGTTCTGTAGTATCCACCATGTAGATTAGTTATTGTAAGTGAAAGCCTTTTATTGGTTACTTGAAGTTAAGTGAAAGACTTCAAGATTGTGATAAATAAGTAAATAAAGTAACACATTGAATTTACTTAACAGACTGAATAAACAGATAATTCTCTTTCAAGAAAAGAAAGTAATAGACTGGGGAAACAATTGTGTCTGAATAAGTATTCATGTATGTATTTTAAATTTAATTTTATAAACTCAAATTTTGGATAAACCTGATTTTGCTATTTTCTAATACTGTGTTACATTTTTGAAAGGCATGTGGACTTCGAAAGTAGGAGTAGAAAGTGGAGAATGTTGAAAGACTGTTCAGAGCTCACTTAGGTTAATGTTGGTGTCTTAGAATCAATGTTTTCATATCTCAGAAGCCATGTTTTCAGACAGCTTAGATTTGCCCAAAGTAGGAATCGTCTAATTTACAGATTTTGCTGAGGATACAAACTAAGAACTTCATAACTCCTAAAATGTTTACATTCTTTTTTGCATTTAAATTTTCTGCCTTGGTTGTTAACTAAAAATGTCTAATCTTGAATAGAGGCATTCTTTTATATTTCTACTTCTCTGTTTTATTGTGGTCTTCGTATTTTCATAGTTGATTGTGTGCGAAATCCACTATAATGTCCTTGATAGAAAAGTCTATCACTACTGTGGATCTCTTATATTCTCCAACTAAATGAAATTGGAAGTTGGGAAGGGAAGGAAAAACAAAGATTTTAATTCCTTGGAATTTAACTGTATTGTCAAGCAAATACTTACTATGTATTAAGAAAACTTTTTATTCTTATTTATGAAGGCTGCTTATTGTGCATTTTCTAGGCCTACTAAAGATTAATGATAAAAATAAATTTTGCCTGAATTGGGAATTAAGAAGACATGGAGCAGGATAGAGTAGGGGGTGGTAAAATAGAGTAAGGGCTGCTTCTTTGATCTACCACCACCATCACCACCACCATCATCATCATCATCCTCCTCTTTGGTATGCAAGGTCAATTACAGTAAAAATTCCAACTAGCCTCTGTGAAACACTAGTTTTCCTGAAATGTTAATATGTTTTCTTGAAATGAAGCCTAATGATTTGAGCAGTAAAGCTAAAGTTGGGTTACTTTACACAGTATTTCTTGAAGACTTTGTTTTGTTAATGTGTGTTGTGATCTCCAGAAAATTTGGAGATTCACACTATTTTTTGCCTCTTTTATCACCTCATAGTGAACGGTTTTCCCCAAACACCACTACACTGTTAAAATGTTACAAAACCCCATGCTTGAGGAAGTCCTACTAAGTTATTCTGAACACAGTTTGGGAAATTGAGCCCAGGGGCACTTAACCATTGAGCCACATCCCCAGCCCTTTTTAATATTTTATTTAGAGACAGGGTCTTGCTGAGTTGCTTAGCACCTCACTAAGTTGCTGAGGCTGGCTTTGAACTTGTGATCCTTCTGTTTTAGTCTCCTGAGCCACTGGGATTATAGGTGTGCACAACTGCCATGCCTGTAATGGTTTAGTCTTTACACTTAAGGCTCTTATTTGAACCAGCAACCCCCAAAGGTTAAGTAACTGCTCTTTTTTTCCCCTCCTGTTCATCATTCTAACTAGATTCTGCTTTTTAAAAACAGGATGTTTGTACTTGAAATTTTGTTTTTAAAATTTGTCTAAACAAGTCTCTAGTGAATCATGGCAGAATTATTTATCAAATTGTTTGGTAGAGTAATAATTACTTTTGTTGAATTACAATGCTAGTCCTGCTAAAAATTAGTATTTGCTTCAGTACCATGACTTCAAAAATTGAAAAGTCATATCATGAGTTTTGATATTAGGGAAAAGCTGTTTAGAAGTTGAGACTGGTTTAAGGACCAAACTTTACTGGTGTTTTAACAGTGGAGATGTTCATATTAAACATTACCTTTAAATATTTTATGGCTTGAAATTGTAAGTGCAATTTTTATGGAAATGACTTGAATTTAAAGTAAATACATGTAATATTATTAGTTCATATGTTCATAGTGGAGTCAAAAAAGTTCACAGCTTCGTTTGGTTTATTCAGAAGTGCATAAAAATGCATATGTGGTAATCAGTATTGGTCACCTATCATAAAATTTACTAGTGTGTTATGGAGGAAGTAAAACTTTTAGGGGTCTTGTAATAAAGAGTTGGTAAAAAGCAAATTTTCAGTCTCAGCATTCAGGTTATGAATTTCATTAAGCTTTCCAAGAATTGTTTCTAAAATGGGATCAAACATTTTTCTTTTTCAAAACAAAGAAATTTCACTTGGGCTTGGATAATTTTGCATGTTCATTATGCTGTGAATTCAGAGGGTTTATTCATTTTTACAAAATACATGCCCATTTGACTAGGTACATTGCAATAACCTATTGCTGGAACTGAAATCTCTAGGTGATGTCTGTGAATAGCTATTACATTCTGAGATGTTGCCCCAAATGGTAGATCCATGATTCCATTAATACCAATGACAGTGTTTGCAGTACTCTACTACTTATTGCAACAGAAATTTTGGAGGGGAGGGCAGGAAGAATGTGTTGCTTTTGATGTTTGGGCTATTTAAATCTTGTAAGTTTTTAACAGTTCCCTTTCTCTTTTCACATTGTGCCATTGATTTGTTTAAACTAATTGGGTCATTAGTCATTTAGATTGTCCCAAATTCTGGATTTGGACTATTACTTCCTTCTAGTGTCAATTAACTTGTTCCTCTATCCGGTATTATTTCTTGAAAATTAATTTATCTAAAGGTTGGTAACATACAGCTTCAATATTTTAGATATACTTTATAAGTAGTGCTTTGCTTTTCATCATATTACAAGGCTTATAATGTTTAGTTGTTTTCATTTAGTAATGCTAAGATTGATCAGTGGTTTTAGCTATTAATAGTCTAAAACTTTGTATTTTTAAAAGAATGCCTCAGGTGATTCTTAAGTACACTAAGTTTGAGAACAGTTGATCTAAGTATTGTAATGAAACCAATTTAGTTGCTGAGATAACTGGTTTAACTTGGCATCAAAACATTGGCCAGGGCTTCATCCAGAACAAAACCTCCAGGGGACAATCTGGTCTAGGGGCACCTGCTTAAGCTGCACCTGTCATTTCTAAGCAGAGCCTGGACACACCCTATACTTCATGTCTGGGCTTCAGGGAAGGTAACAAGAACTCTGTCAGTTAAGGGATGGGGGAGGAGAAACAAATGAACTACCAAATCCTAACTTATCTTGTTTTATAAATTGAATTTAAAAAAAAATTAACTAGAAATAAGTTTCCCTTTAGTCATTTCTAAATGGATAATTTTCTTAATGTATAACTTTTTAAAATATAGGTCTTGAAAATATTCTTCCAAGATGGGATACATTTGCTATATTGAGTTTATTAAATCCTTGTCTTGGTGAGGACTATTTCAGTACTACTTAGGGAAGTTAACGTGAATTCCTATAAAAATAACAATACTAATAAATAGTTTGTTTAATGCAATATCTTCATTTTTCAAAAACATTTTCTTTGTGAGACTTTTTTTTCCACATTTAAGAAATAATTGCTGTTAATCTTAAAAACATATTTAGAAAAGAATTATTTACACCACTCAAACTTTTCTTTCTGAGGCATATGGGTTACTTCTTGAAAGAAACAAATAAATAAAGAACAATCTCAAGTTTGTGTCTAACTCCTAATCTTAAATGTCAGCCACAATTGCCAGTCAGGAAATATATTTTACATATTTTCAGAACACACCATCCCACTTCTTTCCCTGGGAATAGACCTACTTTACATTTTTAAAGCATTATCTTAAACATACCCTTCTACCCTATAATGCACATTTGCTAAGTATCTTTAGGTATATACCGTGTTCAGGTATGTATGACTTTTGTTTTTGCCAGTAAATCACTTTTTAGTACCATTTAACAGGGCTAAGCTATAAAGTTGTTTTGAAGGAGAATTTGAATTAAGCTGTATTGATAATTCATTGTTTGGATATACATCTTATTGTAAAATATGGCAAGTGTCTATAATTCTGGTTTTGCATTCTTATCATCATACTTGATCAATTTTTTCTTACTGTGTCCAGTGGTTAGTTGTTATGTGCATGGAGATGTTGTTTTTTATATAATTATAATGGATTTTCTTTCACAGTAAAGTATTCAGGTTGAAATTTTATTTTGTACTTCTGCAAGTAATTAATTTCAAGTAAGTAAAATGTTAGTATAAATATGTGAGGTCAGTGGGAATATTATTCTGTCAAAATAGGGTAAAGATTGGGATATAGATTGGTGGTCTAGTGCTTTTCTAATATGTAAAAGTTACTAGATTCAATCTTCAGCACTGCAAAAACAAATAAATGAAAATGTAAAAAGAAAATAATATGGTAGAGGCCATAGTTTAGGGCTCTACACCTAGGTAATACCTAACAATACCAACAATGTCTAATTCCTTAGTATTTTAGACTTGCGGCTGAATTTAAATTTCTCAGTAATAATACCAAGATTCAGCTGGGGTTGTGGATCAGTGGCACAGCGCTTGCCTTGCACATATGATCCTCAGCACTATATAAAAATAAATAAACAAAAAATAAATAGCTTAAAAAATAATAATACCAAGGTTGATCACACTTTCCATGTTTCATAGATTGAATTTGCTTGAGCTTAAATCAGACTGTGTAGTTCTTTGTAGTACTGTAGTCTGAACCTCCAACTGTGCTCACAAGTAATAGGAAACCTGTCAACAGTGCTTATAGTTTGATATTAGGCTTTCAGTTTATACCATTAAAGAGTCAAACTTGTGAATTTCGGAGTCCTTTTTTCCAGCTAGCTCCACATTGGAATATATTAATTCAATCTAGTAGTAAAAAATTTGTCTGATTTTTGGGATAGTCCAGTTGAAAGGGAAAGTCATTCATTTTTCTTTCCTACGCCATCTTTTCTCTGTTTAAAATGGTTAATTATTTATTATTATTATTATTATTATTATTATTATTATTTGTAGTATTAGGGATCAAATCCAGGGCCTAGCACATGTTAGGCAATTGCTCTACCACTGAGCCACATCCCCTATGCTTATTTATTTATTTTTTGCTACCTGCATGTGAACCTTTATTTACAATTCATCTAGCTCTATCAGTTCATTATTATTTTGTCATTTTTGCTTTATATATTTTATACAGTATTGTTACTATTATTGCTCTTTAATCAGTTGATATCATTACTGATATAGTGACCTGTAATTATTTTAATCATATTATCCAAGAATAAAAACATTCTCTAATGTAAAAATGTGCATTTATCAAATTCAGAAAATTTGAACATGAATACAACTGTAACATACAGACCTTAAATCAGATTTTGCCAGTTGTCCCAAATGTCTTTTATACCACTGCATCCCATCCATGATCATCTATTACATTTAGTTATTTTATTTCCAGTGTTTCAGCTTTTCTGTATCTTTTATGATATTGCCTTTTTTCTTTTTTTGGTACTGGATTGAACCCAGGGGTCTTAACCACTGAGGCAGGTCCCCATTTATTTTGAGACAGGCCCTAAGTTGCTTGGGGTCCTGCTAAATTCTGAGGCTGGCTTTGAACTTGTGATCCTGGGACTACAGGCATGTGCCACCACACCTAGAATGATTTACCGGTTTAAACATTATGGGTCAGATTTACGATAAAATTTGCATCTTTTTGGTAATTTTTTTTAGGGTCAGATTTAGGTTAGGCATTTTTGGCAAAATGCACTAGATGTCCTTTTGTTCTACTATTGCCGATGTTAATTTTGGTTAAGGTGGTATTCTCCTGGGTTTTCCTCCAAACGTTTTTTTTTTTCTCTTTTGTAATTAAGTTAACCTATGGGAAAATACTTTGAGACCATGAAAATATCTTGCTCACCATCACATTTGTACCTAGTCTTAATAACAATTGGTGTTCTTGCATTTGAATCAGTTATTACTGTGATTTTTGCATGATACTTATTTTCTAATTCTTTCATTCCTTCTGTATTTATAAGCTAGTAGTCTACAGTAAGGGGATTATTTTCATTCTTATTTATTCATTAGATTTTCATTTTATATAGTTGTTTAAAAGTCTATTTTTGCTATGTGTTTGCTGCTTGAATTTGGCAGTGGGAGCCCTTTCAGAATGGCTTTCCATTGTCTTTTTCAGATGTATACACACACACATACATACATATATATATATATATATATATATATATATATATTTAAGCCTTTCCTTGTTTTCTGATAATAGAAGATCTACTGGGGTTGACTTATGTTTTGCTTACATGGCTCTAGAATCAGCTATTTTCTCTAAGAGGTCTTGGTTCTTTTAGTGTGGAATGGTACATAGAAACCAAGAACTGGGTAATAGATATGTTAGTTGTTATTGGGTAATTTTTTCGTCCAGGCTCTTCTAGAGGACAGTGCTAGGAAATACATTTATTTTATATAAAAGCATTTGTATTTTGAAAATCATGAGGCTATGTTGATACCTCCAATTACAGTCCACATAATTTTTTTTCCCCTTCCTTCTTTACCTGTAATGGAAACTCTAAATCCTACAACAGTATATTTACTCATTTCTCAGTTCTGTAATACATATGAAATATTTCAAAATTCTTACACCCATATCACTACCAAAATCAAACCTACCAAATAGAATAGATTTGTTTGCAAATTCTTTTTTGTGTTTGGACTGAACATACATTGTTAGAGGTTTGGCCTAAAAAAAAAAAAAAAAGAATTCACTGTATAGCCAGGCAGGATGGCACACACCTATTATTCCAGGTACTGGGAAGGCTGTGGCAGGAGGATCTCTTCAACCCAGGAGTTCAGGGCCAACCTGGGTGATATAGGGAGATTTTGTGTAAAAAAACAAACAAAATCACACCACAATGGTGGGGTTAATTTTCCTGGGTGTTACTCACCTAAAATATAATAAAATTATTATTTTCCCATCCGTATTCAATTTTGTTTTCCACTCATCCTTTAACTTCATTCATTTAACTTCATTACTGAATATGTTAATATTTCTAACAGCAGAGTTTAAGAAAAGGTGTACTTGGAGGTTACTCCCTTGCTTTCCTTATCTTTTCTATTTGTTCCCACTCATGCTTAGTTGTTAATCAATTTTTGTAGTTTCAGGGTATCCTTCTTTTGTTTCTTTTTGCAAAAATGAGGATGCACACACACATAAGTTATATATTAGTTTTCATTCTCTAAATGAAGAAAGCACTTCTTTTGTATTTTGCCTTTCTTCACCTTAATACTTCTTGAAGAACTTACAGTAAGTTTATAGAGTCTAGTTTTGTTTTTTCCCCCCCTTTTTAGGCAGTTGCATAGTATTCCATTATGTGTGTGCATCCTACTTTACACAACCAATCCCCAACATAATGGCATTTAGGTTATTTTCAGTATATTAGCATAGTATATAATGATGAATGATCTTCTCCATATCTATTATACTAACCTATTTTTGAATTGTTGCAGATGTATCTTCAGAGTAAATTTCTAAAGTGGGAATTGAAGTAGCAATGGAAAGATAAAAAAATATATATATAGTTTTGTTAAATATTGCCAAATTCCCTTTGTAGGAGAGAACTATTTTGAATTTCTACCAGCAGTTTATGAAAATGCCTGTTTTCCAAAGCCTTGCCATATGTGTCAAGCTTTCCAAGTTTTACCAATCTGAAGGATTAAATGGCGTCTTACTAATTTCAATTATTGAGGTATTATCCGTTTTAATATTTGATAGTGTCATTCTTATATATACCAGGGATTGAACCCAGTGTCTCTTAATGTGTCTCTTAACCACCAAGCCACATCCCCAGCCCTTTTTTGTATTTTATTAGAAACAACATTTTGCTGAGTTGCTTAGTGCCTGGCTAAATTGCTGAGGCTGGCTTTGAACTCATGATCCTCCTGCCTCAGCCTCCTGGGTTGTTGGAATTACAGGTGTGAACCACCATGCCTGGAGGCTCATTCTTGTAGTTTTTTTTTTTTAAATGTTGATGGACCTTTATTTTGTTTATTTATTTATATGGGGTGCTAAGAAACAAACCCAGTGCCTTACACATGCTAGGCAAGTGCTCTACCACTTTGCCACAACCCCAGCTCCTTGTTTTGTTTTAAACAAGGTTTTCTTCAGTATTCTTTTATGTTTGTGTTTGTATATGAACTTTAAGTGTCATTTTTTTCTAGTCCCACAAAAAAGCTTATTGTTCTCTTTATAGGGATTGCATTAAATTTATAAATTGGAGAACCAATATCTTGACAATACTGAGTTGACCTATCTAAGAACAATGGAACCCCATTTGTTCCATTAATTTTTGTGTCATTAGGCACAGTTTATATATAACCTTATATAGGGTTTAAATATTCAGTTTATTCTGAAGGATATTATCATTTTTGTTGCTTTTGAAAATGTGGTTTTCTTTTCCATTGTAATCTTCTGTTTGGTTGTTTGTTTATATGGAAACTATTAATTTTTAAAAAGTATTTTCTAATCTGCTTTATTGAATTGTTTTACTATTTTTCTTATTTTTCTCCTTCGGTGCTTTTTGTTGTTTTAGAATTTTCCACATATATTAGCATGTCATCTGTAAATAGGGGCTGTTTTACTTCTTCTTTTGTAACTTTTATATCTCTAATTATTTTCTTTAGTCTAATTGCATTGGCCAGCATATCTATGCAGTGTTTAAATGGAGACATCTTTTAATGGAGACTTTGATGATGGTTTTAGTTTGATGCTGCTAGCTTTTCCTCATTGAATAAGATACTGTCTGCTAAGTGTTCTTTGTTGGGGGGTGGAGAGGGGCTTATTTTGGTTTGTTTTTGCTGTACTGGTGTTTGAACCCAGGGTTGCTCTACCACTGAGCTACATCCCCAGCCCTTTTATTTATTTATTTATTTATTTTTGTTTTGAGACAAGTCTCTCCATGTTGTCCAGGCTGGCCTCAAAGTTGTAATCTTTCTGCCTCATCATCCCTAGTACCTGGGGTTATAGGCACCCTTGCTCCTGACCTGCTTTGTGTTCTTGATGCAGTCCCAACTTGGAACTTTTATAATAATAACCCTGTGATATATGAAAGTATTCCATATGTGTTTATTGAATGACCAATATTATTAGAGTTAGGAGTCAGACTTAGTGATATCTTTTGTATGTTTTATCTGTTTGAGTTTTTTTTTTTTTTTTTTTTAAATCTGCAGTTATTTCTTTTATTTTTTCTTCATGAGGGGAGCTAATGATGAATATTAAATTTTGCAGCCTATATTTGACTATAAATGTTTTTCATGTTCTGGGAATTTACTATATAAATAAAAATCTGTTATAGTGCTAAATGATAACTTTGGAGAACTATTTCCCATTCTACGAATCCATTTAGAAATCTTTACTTAGTTTTCTTTGCTGGCCATTACATTCCTTGATATACAAAAGTAAAGTAGTAATTTAAATCAGTATTTTTATATTATCAAGTTAAGAAGTAACTGATTTGGTTACTTCTTCATTATAGTTATCTACCATCCATAAAAGAAAAAACAAATTTGTACTTTAATCATAGTCAGGTATTTTATATATTTAGCATAATCCATTCAAATTTATCATCACTAAATTAAATGTGTTATATTTCACATTGTATATCTGATCCTCAGAATTTGACCTAATTTGGTTATTAAAAAACTTTCTAGTTTCAAGAGTTGCTTAGAACATCTCTTGTTTTTTAAACTGTGGGGTTTAGATAAGTATGTGTGTGTGCACTCTTTATGTCTTTAAGCAAATTACTTGGTGACTTCTTATTCAATTATTTGTTATAACCAGTTACAGGAATTTACCAGGTCTTACAAATGTAAGGGACTAAGTTGAAGTACATATTAGATATTGTATACAAATTTAATAGTTACTTTAGTAGTGTAGTATAGGTTAGTAAAGTCTGAAGATTTAGATTCCTAAAAGATAGGAGCATAGCTACAATTGGGTATGACTACCAAATCTATTAATTTATAGTATCATCAGTCTTAGTTATCAGAAGGGATTTTAAGAGGGTAAGTAAGGGGTTTTTTGTTTGTTTTCTTGGTAGGCCGGCCTACATAAGTCTTATTGACTTGCTTTAGGTCACTACTGTTGAATGATGAGAGAGAGAAGCAGAAACCAGTTCAGAGCTGCCTCTTTTATACAAGTCACTCCATTCTGACTTCAAAGGAATAATTGTATAAGATTGTCAGAGATTTCTTTGCTATAAAAACATGGCCTTTACTTTTATGTTAAGATGATTCTACTGATTTAAACCATCTGTAAGGCACAGGTATTAATTTGTTGGCCAGTGGAGGGGAGAAATTATTTTATCATTTGTGTGAAACAGTCTCATCTGTCCAAAAGATTGTATTTGTAACACAGCTGAGTGTTGGTAAGCCTATAGCAAAACATATAACGATCACTGAGGGAAATCACTTTACTGTAGATAATTCTTTATTTTAAGTGTTTTGCTTGGAGAAACCTGGACTTACATGTTTGATAAAGATGGCCACTAATTTTTAAAAATATATTTTTCTTCTTTTTAAAAAATAATGAGGAATTCTTACTTTTCATTCTAGTACATTATTTTTTAGATGGAGACCTCTACTGGAAGTATGAAGCAATAGATGGGTTCTATTATACATTATAGTATCTAAACAAAGGAGTGGTAGGGAGATGTAATTTAAAAACAATAAATTTAAAGTGTCCTGGAGTCTTTTTAAAAGTATCTGGATTCTTTTTATATTTATTTATTTATTTCAGTATTGGGGATTGAACCTGAGATACTTTACCACTGAGCTACATCCCCAGCCCTTTTTGTTTTCTATTTTGAACAGGGTCTCTCTGAATGCTTAGGGCCTTGCCATATTGCTGAGGCTGGCCTTGAACTTGTGATCCTCCTGCCCAGCCTCTGGAGTCACCAGGATTATAGGCATGCTCCACTGTGCCTTATTCTTATTATACTTTAATAGTGTACTTTTGGTTTATGGCATCATGCTAAGTTTTTTTTTTTTTTTTTTTTAAAGTAGAGTACCATTTTTCCCCCTAGCTCTTACTGAATTGACCATGTGCCAAGCATTATACTGAGTGGTTTACATTGACTCATTTCTTCTTCATACCTCCCTGTAACATAGATCTGTTATCCTCATGTAATAAATGAAAAAAACTGGATAAAGGGATTTAAGAACCTTGCCCCAAACCACACAGTAAGTTAAGGAGCTGGTAATTGAATGAGGGCCATCTGGCTCTAAAAAAAAAAAACATGCTAGAAGGACTTTTCCCAGGTGCACATGCTTGTAACTGTACAAAAAAAGTATATGGAGATAAGGACTTGTAGGGAAGGATTTGTAGGGAATAAACAAAACATGAAGACAATTAGGTAGCTACAGAATTATGACAGTTCATTTTTTGTTTCCATTTAAAAAGTTCTCTATTTTTTTTGCAGTAAGATTTGTGTGCTGCAGTACAGTTCATGTATAGTTTATTTCTACAGATATTCATCTTACTGTATTTTCACAATAGCTTTACAAGATAGATATTATTCTGTTTTGTGGATCAGGAAAAAAGCCTTTAAGTTCCCTTGCTAATGTCAGATTAGAGTTTAGCTTTGTGAGTTTTAATATACTACTCTTGTTTTACTATCAAACAAAGTCTTGTAGTTATGACATTTAAAAAAAAACTATTTATGTCCTTCTTAAAGCCTTTAATTCCATATCTGATGCATTTCAGTTGAACTGAGTTAGAATCTCTTACCACTGGGGAGTTTGTTATGAATTCAGGCATATATGTTATGCCTCTTAGTAAATGAGAAATCTAATTTGGGATATTTCAAAAGAATTCAAAATTCTTAAATACAATATAAGTAGAATAACATTCCAGTGATCTGGCCCTAAGCTTAACTTTTTCTTGTGTGGTTTTATGAAACAAGTGTCAATTCTGTTTGTAGAAAATAAAATAACATTGTGATAGATGTGGCATTTTGTGCAATTTTATATAGCACTTAAACTTTTTTTTGGGGGGGTGGGGGAGTACCATGGGTTAAACCTGGGGATACTCAACCACTGAGCCATATATCCAGCCCTTTTTATTTTTTATTTTGAGGCAGGATCTTACTATGTTCCTGAAGCAGGTTTTGAACTTTTGATCCTTGTGCTTCAGCTTCTCAAGCTGCCGGAATTATAGGCATGTGCCACCATGCCCAGCCTTCTAATTTTTTTTTTTTTTAAAGTAAAATATACTCTAATCTCCCTCCATCTCTGTTAATAATCTACAACATGAGAACAGAATCTTGATGTCATACATAGTAGTAGTGCCTTTGTTTTAAACTGGCATGTGAAGATCCAGAATTTTGTAAACTACTATTTCTGAAAAAGTAGATAGTAGAAATGCTATAATAACTTGGTAGAAACCTGTGGGAGTTGTGGCTCTTATTCAGTATTATTTTTTTCCCTACAAAAAAATAAACTAGGCCCTCTTAATCTGAATTTCATCATTTTGAACTTTAATCCCATAAGAATATTCCTTTCTTAATGGACTGAAATCCAAGGTAAGAACAACTAGATAGTTCTGAATATTTGTGGTACTAGGGATTGAACCTAGGGCCTAGAACATGCTAGGCAAGCATTCTGCCATTGAACTATATCTCTAACCCTTAATTTTTTTAAAAAAATTCATTTATTTTTTATTTTTCAGATAAGGTCTTGCTAAGTTGACTAGTCTGGCCTTGAATTCAGATCTTTCTGCCTCAGCCCTCTGAGAAGCTGGTATTATAGGCCTGTGCCACCACATCTGGCTGACAGTTCAGAATATTTCAAGAGAAAAATTTAAAATATTTTTGTCAGGGCACTTGGTTTCATAAAATTAGTGTTAATCAAGGAAAATAAAGCTTAAATTGTAAAGTAGAAGAACTAAGTTTTCTAAGTAGAAGAACTTAGTTCTTGATATCTGAGTATATTTTTTATTGTTAACGTCATTGTAATAACTAATGTTTACTGAATGTTTACTCTCTGCCAGGAATTGTGCTTATCTGCATTATTCTAATTCTTAAAACTATAAGATTGATACCACCATCATTATTTTATAATAAGGAATCTAAGATTTAGAGAGATTAAATAATTTGCACAAGTTCACTCTAGTACAGAATGGTGGGGCTATCTTCTACCTCCTAGGACCAAACATTAACTGCTATGCAGAATATTGCCCTTTATTCATTCGTTTAATGAATAATGACTAATTATTTTTCATATACCAGACTGTATGTGCACAGGATATAATCAGTGATGAAAATAGAGAAAAGTATTTCTCTTTTGGAGGTAGTGAAAGGAGACAAAGAATAAACAAATAAGCAAAAGAGAGTATTATAAAATTGGACAGCAAAGGAGCATGCCTCGACTGTTCCAAAAACCATAAGGAGGAGTGAGTGAAGAACAGAAATGTTGGAGGTAGTTAAATCCAGAGATAATATCTGGTACCAGATCTTGTAGGGCCCTTGCAAAGTCTCTGCCTTTTATTTTACTGAAGCCATTGGAAGATTTTGAGCAGTGAAGTGCCATTATCTGATTTTTTTCTGGGTGCTTTGTTGTGTATAGATGATAGAGTTGGGGTGGGGAGGTCAAGTTTAGAAGTAAGGAGACTTCTAATCTAAGTGAAAAATGATGGGAGTTTGTACCATTGAGGTTCATAGCTCCTGAAGTGGTAAAAAGTAGTCATACTTTGGATATATTTCTAAAGTTTCGAATTTAAAACTTTTGGGACTTCTGTTAGCAAAGATCTTCTCAGTTACTGAGAACCCCACTAAGTGCTAAGTTTTCTACTTCTCAATTTTTATGATTTTCCTCAATTATCAAAGTATTACAATACATGCTTGTTGTACACAATTTAGAAAATACAGTACCTGAAAGGGAAAATATTGAATCTCCTAGTATCTTAGCATATTCAGGTAAAAATACAGAGCACTGTGAACAGATGTCTTGCATTTTTCCCCCCTAGTTAATTGTCATAAGAATTGAGCCTTAAAAACCTTTTTTTATCTGCTGTAAGCTGGCTCTCCATCTTTCCTATTGAATCTTAGCTATTTACAGCAGGAATTGTGCTATTCCACCTTCACCCCCATCTTGAGTAGGTAACAGTGTCTGGTTCTGAGTAAGTGCTTAGTACTTCTTGTTTTGTTGGAATTAATATTACCAGGTACAGTGTAGGGTTAAATGATTTGCGATTAGGAAGGAAACATCCTTCAGTTACAACAATAAAATAATAAGGTTGATTTTATTTTTAAACAAATGTAACAAATTAAGATAATTGTAACTGTTGCTTTTCAAAGCTGTCACCTTTAGTGGAGGTCATATACTTGTATCTGTTGTCCTGAAAAGGTATCATTGTAACAGTTTGAGTTGTGTTATAAAATAGTTTTATTGAGTTTGTTCTTTAAAGTTTTTAGCCCTTCATAATGGTCTATACCATAGCGAGATAGGATTTGGTTCTAGGTTCAAATCTTCTCCACGAGTTTCATGACCTTGGGCATGTTTACTCTATACCTCAGTTTCATCTCTAAAAGGCAAGTAATAAAATAGGTAACTTATAGAATTATTTTGAGTGGTAAAAAAGTTAGTACACAAAGTAATATACGGGAGTAAATAAACTCTAAATGCTAATTCTTATTTTCTGACTGATGTTGTTTAATTGATCTAAAACAGTCTTAAACTTATGTTTCCACAACTTCCTCATACACCTTTACGAAATGTAGCTGTTAGTGACATTTGCTATTTTCCCCAACGAAATACAAAGATTTGTGATGCTTCAGGCTGTATCTGAAGTCATTTGTAAAGAAACTACAAAAAAAAAAAAAAGTTATTTGTAACTAATAACAGTATCATTGAAATAAACAATTTCAACAAGATGGCTACTTGGAAAAGGATAATATTTATCCAAATTAATAAATTCTAGCTTAGTTGTTTGTAAAGAAAAAGTTTTCTTAGAAAGTCAAACAAGATTCTTCATTACTTTTCCATTCTCATCACCCACCCTTGCACATTCTTTTGGGGGTAGATACCATGTCTTTTTCATCTGTTTTGAGGGTTGGAGAATGGGCAGTAAGTGTTGGTAGAATTAGTTAATGTACACTGGACTCCATCCATGCTGATCTATTTATAGTTCTTCACACATGCCAAGTTTTTCTCTTCTTTGCTTTTGCATGTGCTTTTTTTTTTTTTTTTTTTTTTTTTTTCCTTTCTCTGCCTGGAATTCCTTTCCCTTCTTTGCCTGACACACTCCTACCCATCTTTGAATCTTAAATGTCACCTTTTCTAAAAGCCTTTTCTTATCTCACCAAGCAGCTTGAAAGTTATCCTCCTTTACATGCAATCACACTTTTTCCTCTATTTATACCTCTACTATAGACACTGCTATAACAAATTTTTTCTTTGTCTGTTTGCCCTGTTGTACTGTGAGCCCAAGGAGGGACGGACTCAGTTTTGTGTATTTTGTAGCCCCAACATCAAAACACAACATGGATTAGTGCATAGGATTTGCTTAATGTGTGGCTAATGAGTCAGTAAATGAATGCTTGAAAAGCTCATTGGAAGGGGGAAAGAAAAAAAAAAGCTGAGGGTAAAGAGGAGATTGTGGAAGAGGCAAGGGGAAAATGAGGGTATGCGCAATGTATTTTAGTTATGTAAATAGATCCACTGCATAGAGGCTTTTTGTATGTAATTGGTGAAAGGTAAGAAAGACCAGGACTAAAGATTGGTATCAGATGGTGAAAGATTTTGAAAATTAGGTCAAGCTATTTGACCTTTATTCTACATATAATGTGGATGTGAGGTTTTTGAGTTTCCTCGTTCTTTAGCAGAACAGTGTCTTGATGAAAATGATGTTTTGGGAATATTAATTACATTGGCATGTGAGATAGATTTGAGGTAGGGGAACATTATTACGGTAATGGCAGGAATGGCAGATATATACTTGCCTGGTTTGATCTGAGAATGGGATATTATTTTTCCGAATATTAAGATACTTCTTAAAAATTAATGGACAAGTCATATTCAGAAAATAAAGCAAAACATTATAGTATCTTTAGGGTTATCATAAGAAATACCAGTTGTTGGGTTGGGGTTATAGCCCAGTTGGTAGAGTGCTTGCCTCAATGCATAAGGCCCTGGGTTCAATCCTTAGCAACACACACACACACACACACACACACACACACACACACACCAAAAAAAACCCCCCCAAAAACCCCCCACCAATTGTCATTGGATTGTTGATTTATAAAAGGGCAATTTAATAGGGAATTTCAGTTGCTGGAAAATTTTGATAAATCAACTTTTTAGCATCTTTTATTTGCGTGTAGGTCCACCATCATTCGTTCCCAAATGTAAAATGTTTAATTATATGTAGATTATTAATTTATCATTAATTTATATGGGAATGAACTTTTTTCAACTTCATTATTGAGTTCACTTTTAAAAAAACAAGTTCTGGGACTTAGCACTTTGGTTTGAATAACAACCTTTTTCTCTATCTTTTAAAACTATGCAAGAAAGAAATTAGCAGTGGTAAATATATACACATGACATAAACAGACTGAATTGAAGATGAATGCATTTGTTTGATACCTTTAGAAGTCTTTAAAATATGCTCTTTATTTCTGGGTATTTCTGAACACGTTTGTGACTAGTGCTTGTGGTTATGAAAAGGGATTGCTTGGGGAAGTTGCTCAGGAGTAGGAGAATGGTCTAGTGTATTTAGGATCATATATTATTAAAATTCTTCTGGAAAAGCTTTACCATTACTTGAAATCTTATTTTAACATTAAACTGATTTGGTTTGTTTTGGGGCATTTCTGTATTTTTTTTCATTCATAAGTGATTTTTTAAAATAGTGAACACCAAAGTTAGGATTACTAAATATTGCTCTACCATCCTGGCTTAAATTAATCTATGAAGAAATATATAACTGGTAACATAACAATCACAAATGAAGAGGGTCTGGTACTCCCTAATGATGATATTCCAGCATTTAGAATTATGTTAATTTTTTCCAGTCTTCGCTGTCTGTAATGTAGAAGGCATTGGTTTGTTTTTCCTTATAGGAGCGGATGAAGTTGTAACATGAACAAAATGTGGAGCTCTGTTTGTGGTGTTCAGAGCAGATTCAGAAATATAGTCAACCTTCTGTATCCATGGATTCCATGGATTCAATCAATTATGGATAGGAAATATTTGGGGAAAAAATTGCATTTGTACTGAACATGTGCAGCTTTTTCACTGTTTTCATTATTCCCTAAACAATACAGTATAACAACAATTTATATAGCATTGATGTGTTAGGTGTTATAAGTAATCTAGAGATGATTTAATGCATATGAGAGGATGTGCTTAGCTTATATGCAAATACTGTTCTATTTTATATTTGGATTTGAGCGTCTGCAGTTTTTTAATCCATCGGGGTTCCTGAAATGAATTCCCCCTTGGATACTGAGGGACAGCTGTATTACCTTTGTTATCAATAAGGAGTATTCAGCCCTGCAACTGCAGCCTGAATTAGGGAGAAAAACTTATCCCATTCTTTTCACTGAACAATTACAAGGAAAAGGAGTTTAAACTCTTAATGAAAAAGAAATACATCAAATATATATAAAAATGAAATATATAAAACAAATATATTTAAAAATGTTCAACATCATTAGCAATTAAGGAAATGCAAATCAAAACTACACTGAGATTTCATCTCATACCAGTCAGAATGGCAGTCATCAAGAATACAAATAAAAATAAGTGCTGGAGAAAATGTTGAGAAAAAGGGACACTTTTACACTGTTGTTTGCATTGTAAATTAGTACAACCACTATGGAAATCAGTATGGAGGTTCCCTAAAAGAAAAGTCATGGAACCACCATATGATCCCACTATACCATTCCTCACTATTTATCCTAAAGTGATACAGTGATAACATGTATGCCTATGTATACCCAGCACAGTTCACAATGACCAAGTTATGGAACCAGCCTACTTGTCCTTCAGTGAATGAGTGGATAAAGGAAATGTGGTATATATGCACAATGGAGTTTTATTATCTATAAAGAAAAATGAAATTATGTCATTTGAAGGAAAATGGATAAAACTGTTTTATCCATGGATAAAAATTGATAAGTGAAGTAAGTAAAACTCAAGGTCAAGGGTCGTATGTTTTCTCTCATGGAGGACCTACAGAGGAAGAAGGAAAAGTGGGGGCAGATCTCATGAAAAAAGGGAGATCAGTGGAGAGGGAGGAGGAAGTACTGGGGAGTGGTCCTGGCCAAATTATATTGTTATATTGTGTGGATGCACAAATATATAACAACAAATCCTATCATTATGTACAACTATAATATAAAAATGTAGGAGAAAAAGTTAATAAAATATTAGATCCTTTTTGATTGAATAATTTGGGAGGATGAATTAAGGAATGACTGGTTGTCTTTACAAGGATCAACATTTTTGAACAGTTAATTTCATAGACTGAAGAAAAAGTGTTCTATACTTATTTTTGGTTTAGAAACTTTGTTTTAAGAATTAAACATGTTCTTTTCTGAAATACTTATTGAAACTAATATGTTTGTAATGTGTCTTGTGACTGCCTACAGAGTTTCCCAAACATATTTTAGTACACATTGTCCTATCTCTTCGCCTTACCATCCCCCAGAATACACATTCACTTACAGAGTTACTATGAACACTTTTAGGAAATGCTGTTGTCAGTAAATAAACTTGTATATAAAATGACCCAACTGAGATGGTCTTGAAAATGCTGCCCTGAGATAGATGTGAAGGCCCATAGTTCTTTCAATTCTAGGATGCATGGAAAATGTGATTGATCACAGACAACTTGACTGGTAGAGAAGGGGGGTTGGTGGGGAGAGGGAAAAAGGGGGAGGAAGGGAGGAGTCAAATTTTGATGGGTTGATTTATGGTGTATGTGGAGAGTAGTAACAGCTAAATCTTGTTAATATACTAAGGTTGAGTAGAGTACTTCGAGAGGAGTCTTTTAAAATTTGAAGTGTAGAAACCCCGATTGTTGAATTAGCGGATTATTAGAGAGTTGTTAGGATTAGGTTACAACACTTCCATGCAAATTTTTCCTACTTTTGTCATGTGGCTGCACTTTGAGAATGTGTTTCAGTTACCTTTTATTCTTGAACTTGTGGAATTGCTAGGGTGGTTGCTTCAATTATCCCTTAGCTCTTCAACACTTGCTTTCTAATAGTTTTGAATATATTTGTTTTATGGTATTTTCCTAATATATTCTTTATGTGAATATGCAGATATCACAAAAATGAATTCTGTATCAATTTCTGATGAAGAACTTTAGCAAAAGTGAATTCTTTAAGATGACAAAAAGTTCTGTTTCGCAGGAATCTAGGCAGGAAGTGTATACTGCCTCTTGACATAATACACATTCATTTCTTGAGAAAAAACGAAAAAATAAAGAATTGGCATATGTTAGAAAATTATTAACAGAGAAAGCAAGCATTGAGGACATGTCATTAAGTCAGGGTAGATTTAGTACAACTTCATAGACTTTTTAGTGCCCTACAAGATAGCAATTAATGTTCTAAATTGAGTTAGGATATTGGTTTCATTGCTTTTGCAAACATTAAATAACAATGGCTTAAACATAGCACAAATTTGTCTTATATCATAGTCTAGACATAATTATCCAGGACCGATACTGTAGCTCTGAGGAACCCTTTTGCCTTATTCTTTTCTTACATGATTTATTTCTCAGTGTCTAAAATAGCTGCTCTATTACTTGTCACCACATCCTTCTTCTAGCCAGCAAGACAGAGTAAGAGAGAGGAGGTGCTGTTGCTTAAGGACACAACCTGGAGGTTGTACAAGCCTTTTCCATTCATATCCTATTGGATAGGACTTGTCATAGAAGGGAGACTGGAAAATATAGTCTGAAATTTCACAGAACTTTCATAAGTAAATTGATCATGTAGGACTGGGGATGTAGCTCAGTGGTAGAATGCTTGCTTAGCATGCATGAGGCCCTGGGATCCATCCCTAGCAAAACATACATACACATACACACACAATATCATGTAATAAGCCATAAAGGACATCCCAATAGTCACAGATACATATACTATGTATACATATATACATTATACATGATATCCAAAGAAAACGTGTTTATATAGTTAGCAGTTTGTGATTCATTATTCTGATAGGCTTTCCCAAATACTGACATGTTTTCTGAATTATCACAAAAATAATAAATTTTATTTATAGAAATTTAGTTAAGTATATTGTATCCTAATTCTCTGTAAATGAGTAATTTATGGCTTTAAGTACATGAAGTATTCATTTCCCTCAAGATGTCTGAGTATGTTGAGTGTCTTAATTAGTGATATGTGTTTATACATGGGAATATAATGAAAGGTAATATGATTTGATCCACAGGTATTTGGTATACAGATTGTTTATCAAAAATAGATGTAATAAAAAAGTAAAAGCAAGTAGTGGTTTTTAAAAATGAATATTTATGATTACAGTTGTTTTTCATGAAAGGAAAAAAAATGATGACTTTGTGTTGCAATGGACCACTTAAATTGTAGTATAATCTAGGAGATTATAGGTCTTGTTTCTAGTTTTAAAATTATAAATATAATTGGCATAGAGAAAATGCATGTATTCTGATACATACATTTTTATAGACCCACATATTTTTTATATGATACACATGAATGACAGACGTTCCATTTAGTGTAGTAATTCTTATATTGTATTCCAACTAAAACAAATTGAGTAAACAATTTTTTAATATATATTTTTAGATGTATTTAGACACAATATCTTCATTTTATATGTTTTTATTTTTATGTGGTGCTGGGGATCAAACCCAGTGCCTCACACATGCTAGGCAAGAGCTCTACCACTGAGCCACAACCCTGGCTTGAGAAAATAATTTAACTGCATTTTAAAATACTACTTTACTCATTCATCTATGGGTTAATTTCTAGATATAAGATTTTCAAAGTTCTGTTTTGGTTATTCTAGAATTTTTCTCCCCCTAATTAGAGAAAAGAGGCTGGAGAGTAAGAGGGGATTCAATAGGTTGCCAAGGCTAACCTCAAATTCCTGAGCTCACGCTATCCTGCCACAGCCTCCTGAGTAGCTGGGATTATAGGCATGTGCCACTGTACCTGGCCTTGGATATTGATCTTAAATTTATTGTTGTTTACTATATGAACACACTATGTGTTTTGATGGTTTTATGGGGTATATTTCAAGGGTTTTTTTTTTTTTTTTTTTTTAATTTTCTGGTGCTGGTGATTGAATCCAGGGTTTTGTGCATACCGGGCAAGTGCCCCACCACTGAGTTACATGCCCAGCCCTATTGAGATATCTTGTAGCCTACTATATAAGATTAATTTTCATGAATGTTCTGTGTAAACTCAGAATATATTTTGTATTTGTTGTAATGTCACACATATTATCAGGCTTTCAAAGCAGAATTTTCAAATCATTGCTCTTTTTTTTTATTGCTTTATCATTTCCAAAGGTATGTTAAAAACCTCCAATTAGAATTGTTAATCTATTGCTTCACCAGAATTTTCAACTGTTTTACATTGAGACTATATATATTTCCATCCTTCACATTCCTTTTATCTTTTTACCATTACATAGTATCCCATTTGTCTCATATTGTTCCCCCTGCTTTGAATTTTAATTATTTGCTATTACAGTGACTTTATTTTGGTTGATTTTTTCAGGTATGTTTTGTGGCTTACCAGTAGCTTATCTGTTCTAAACTACTTAATCCTGCTGCTTGTTTTTAATATTTTCCCATTTTTTCTAAGGCTATTTATTATGACTGTTTAAAATTATTTTCTACTTCTTTGATTAGATCATTTCTTGTGAATTTGTGTGTGTTTGTATGTTTGCCTCCCTCATATTGATGATTCTCAGATGTTTATTTCTATTTTTTAATGTTTTATAATCCTGAGATACTGGTACAGTTTGAGAGTGAGAGATAGATGTACACAGAGCTCAGCTGTACTTGGCTGATTGCCCACAAGTGGTTTTTGTTTCTTAGGGACACCTCTCTAGATATTACTTACATCAGGAGGGTACCTCCCTTCTATTTTGTTTTGGTCCTGATATCTGACTGTCACTTCTGATATCTACACTAAGGTGGTGTTAGCACAGACAATAATCTGCAGATGAAATTACAGGCTAGTTAAAGGGCACACAACTAGAATCCTAAACTTGTCTTATTCTCCTCACCAATAGACTCTGGCTTTTCTTGCCTATGCCTCCCTGTACATGCTCTACTAGTGTCTGTGTCCTTATGTGTTGAACCGGATTCTGAGATCCAGCAATGTTTTAGTGGTATCTCTAGAGTAGATTATTCAGGAAGAAGCCAATAACCAGCAGATGGTGCTGGTCTTTTACTTTGTCAGGAGACAAACCGATATCTTACTTCTACAGGTAATGACTGTACATAATCATCAAATTTCTTTAAAATTTCTCGAATCTTAAAGTCTTAGAGTGGTTCTATCAACAGATAAGAAGGAAATAAGTATATTTTTAACAGTTTCTCTTTCTTCGTGCATAAAATTGTATTCTGGTTACAGTGCATTTTGAAAAACTTTTATGATAGTAATATACTCGATTTTTAAAGTATTGTGATTTATAACAGCTACTGCTTGTTGAGTGCTTACAATGTCCTGGGTGCTCTGCTAATAAGTGTTTTATGTATGTAATGTTAAGGGAAGACCAGAATGATTTCTCCATTGAGAAGTTTTAATTCAGTAAGTTATTATTGGCTCTTTCAGGTAAATATTATACACAGATTGTTTGGTAACAACAAACTTCATTAAAGTCATAAAATATTTCATCTGTGGAAGAAGAAAATAATTGAAAGAAAATTTAAGAGATTGTTACTATTGAGGAAACTGAGAGTTTATGACTTTTACAAATTTCATGTTTTTTCTTTGGTATTTGGTTTCTCAGTTATATTTGGGATGATTATACAGAACCATTTAATTTTTTAAAAAGAATATTTTTAGTTGTAGATCGACACAGTACTTTTATTTATTTATTTTTATGTGGTGCTGAGGATTGAACCTAGTACTCACACATGCATGCTCAGCAAGCATTCTACCACTGAGCTACAACCCCAATCCCAGAACTACTTAGTTTTTAGATTATTTAATGTTTATACAAAACTGCTAATAGAAGTAATTGCCAGAAAGCTCTTCATTGTGTGCTTGTATGATTTGCACTCAGGTGTTAAAAGAAAAATAAATAAGAAATTCTTCTAGCTTCCAAAGGCAGTTTATGTCATCACTATGTCTTAGTTTTGTTTTTTTTTAATTTAAGACTATTACATTTTTAAAATTCATTTTTAGTAATAAAACTTTAGATCTAATCTTTATATTGAATTCTAATTTTTCTGCTCTTGTGCTTCTTGATTTTAGTAATACTTGTGGGTAAAACTCAAACTAGTGAGTATGAGAGAATATAGATAAGAAAATTGCTGGCTATATATAGCTAGTGTTTTTTTTTTTTTTTAACTTTTCCCTGGTGTTTTTTAAAATTATGTAAAATTTACACACAATAAAATTTTACCCCTTGTAGTACTGCTCTGTGAGCAAATGCAAACAGTTGTATAAGTACCATGAGAATGAAGACAGAACATTTCCATTATCCTTAGATTCCCCGGAGTCCCTTATATTCAGTCAAACTTGTCCTCTTCTGTCTCTGGCAACTGCTAATCTATTTTGTACTCTCATATTTTTGCCTTTTTAGAAATGTCTTATAAATGAATTCCTATAGTTGTTTCAGTCTGACTTCTTTTACTTAGTACAGTGCATTTGAGAGTCATACATTTTGCCTATTCCAGAATTCATTCCTTTTTATTGCTGCCAAGTAGTAATTCATTGTATGGATCTACTCCAGATTCTTTACCATTTCCTAGTTGAGGGATAGTTGTGTAGGTTGTAGTTCTTGATTATCAAAAGTTATAAACAGGGCTGGGGATGTGGCTCAAGCGGTAGCGCGCTCGCCTGGCATGCGTGCGGCCCGGGTTCGATCCTCAGCACCACATACAAACAAAGATGTTGTGTCCGCCGAGAACTAAAAAATAAAAAAAATATTAAAAAAAAAGTTATAAACATGTTCACATAAGTTTTTGTGTGAACAGAAAATTTCACTTTCATTTGGGTAAATACTGAGGAGTGAAATTGCTGGGTTGTACCTTAAATATTAATTTAGTTATGGGAAGCAGCTAAACTTTTTTCTTCCTCCTTCTGTCTTTTTTTTTTTTTTGTACTGGGAATTAAACCCAGGAGTGCTTTACCACTAAGCTACATCCCTGGCCCTTTTTATTTTTTATGTTGAGACAGTCTTGCTAAATTGCCCAGGCTTGCCTGGAACTTGCAATCCTCCTGTTTTGGACTCTTGAGTCACTGGGATTACAGCATGCTCTACCACGACTGCAAAAAAGTGTTAAGCTCTTTGAGAATGGCTAAACTATTTTGTTTTGTCATCACCAGTGTATGAGAATTCTAGTTGTCTCTCAACTTTGCTAGCAGTTAATACTGAATTTTAAAAACTTTAACCATTTTAATGTCTCATTGTACTTTTAATTTGCATTTTCCTAAGTAGCTAATGAGGTTGAACTTTTTTTATGTGTTTATTTTCTGATCTGTGTATCTTGTTTGGTGATACAGCTCTTCAAATCTTCTGCCCATTTCTTTGCTGAATTTTCTTCTTATGGAATTTTGTGAGTTTTAAAAAATATTCTGGATAGGGCTGGGGATGTGGCTCAAGCGGTGGCGGGCTCGCCAGGCATGCGTGCGGCCCGGGTTCGATCCTCAGCACCACATACCAACAAAGATGTTGTGTCCACCGAGAACTAAAAAATAAATATTAAAAATTCTCTCTCTCTCTCTCCTCTCTCACTCTCTCTTTAAAAAAAAATATTCTGGATAGCAATCCTTCATCAGATAAATGATTTGCAGATATTGTCTCATATACTGGTTTGTCTTTTCATAATTTTCAATAACTTTTATTGAGATATAATTTATAATAAACTGAACATATATGAAATCTAGAATTTGGTTAAGTTTACACACACACACTCTTATGAAAACTATCACTACAATCAAGATAATGAACCTATCCATAACCCTCTTCTACCCTCTGCAATCATTCACTGTTCTCCAGCAAACACTAATTTGTTAGTTTGTTTCTTTTCATGACTAATTAGTTTGTGTTTTCTAGAATTTCATATAAAGGAAACCATAGGGTACATATTGTTTGTCTTGTTTTCTTTCATTCAACAAAATTACTTGAAATTTATCCTTGTTATAGACAACAAAGTTTCTTCCTGTTGAATTGCTGAGTAGCATTCTTTTTAATGGATATAGCAGAATTTATTCAACCATTCACTTGTTAATAGGCATTGGGTTATTTCCAGTTTTGGACTATTACCTAGCCACTATGAACATTTATGCACACTTTGTAAAAAATAAATTTATGCTTCTCAAGAAGTAAAATGGGTGTTTAATATGGTAGTTGTATACTTAACTATATAAGAAATTGCCAAACTGCTTTCTAAAGTAATTGTAACATTTTATATTTTCATCAGCAATGAAAATAGATCCAGTTGATCCTACATTATCACCAGTACTCAACATGGCTTTTTTTTTAATTTTAGCCATTTTAATAGGTATGTAGCGATATCTTTTTTTAGAATTTCTTTTTAGATACACTTGATAGACTGTATGTTGACATACATACATGGAATATAACTTATTCTACCTAGGATCCCCTGGTAGTGTATTTATATATGAATATAGGAACGTTATATCCAATTCATTCCACTGTCTTTCCTATTTCCATTCCCCTTTCATTCCCCTTTATCTACTCTACAGAATTTCTACCCCCACCCCTTATTGCATCTGTATATCAGAGAGAACATTTGGTCTTTTTTGGGAGATTAGCTTATCTCACTTAGCATGATATGATGGTCTACAGATTTATCCATTTACCAGCAAAGTTATAAATATAATTCCTTTTTATGGCCTAGTTCCATGACTCTTTATGTCTGTCTTTGTGCCAATACCATGTGGTTTTTGTTACTGTAGCTCTGTAGTATAATTTAAGGTCTGATATTGTGGGTGCCTCCTGCTTCACATTTCTTGCTGAAGATTACTTTGGCTATTCTGGGCCTCTTATTTTTCCAAACGAATTTCATGACTGTTTTTTTCTATTTCCATGAAGAATGTCATTGGAATTTTAATAGGAATTGCATTAAATCTGTATAGTATTTTTGGTAGTGTGGCCATTTTGACAATATAAATTCTGCCTATCCAAGAACATGGGGGATCTTTCCATTTTCTGAGGTCATCTTCAGTTTCTTTCTTTAGTGTTTTGCAGTTTTCATTGTAGAGGTCCTTCACCTCTTTTGTTAGATCAATTCCAAAGGTTTTTTTTTTTTTTTTTTTTTTTTAAGGCTATTGTGATGGGGTAGTTTTCTTAATTTTTCTTTCAGCCAATTTATCATTGGTATATAGGAATGCAACTGATTTATGGGTGTTAAAGTTTATATCATGCTACTTTGCTGAATTCATTTATGAGTTCTAGAAGTTTTTTGGTGGAAATTTTTGGGTCTTCTAAATAAAGAAGAATTATGTCTTTGGCAAATAGGGATAATTTGAACTCTTTGAACTCTTCTTTTCCTATTCATACCCCTTCAATTTCTTTCTTTTGCCTAATTGCTCTGGTTAGGACTATGTTGGACTATGTTGAATAGAAATGGTAAAATAGGGCATACCTGTCTTCTTTCAATTTTTAGAGGGAATGCTTTCAAGTTTTTCTCTGTTTAGAATGTTAGTCTTGGATTTAACATATATAGCTTTTACAATGTTGAGGTATATTCTTACTGTCCCTGGTGTTTTTAGTGTTTTGAACGTGAGTGAGCCCTGTATTTTGTCAAATGCTTTTTCTGTATCTTTTGAGATAATCATGTGATTCTTGTCCTTAAATGTACTGATGTGATGAATTATGTTTATTGATTTCCATATGCTGAACCAACCTTGTATCCCTGGGATGAACCCCACTTGATCATGGTGCACTATTTTTTAAAATATGTTTTTGTATGCAATTTCACAGTGTTTTAAGAATTTTTGCATCTATTTCATTAGTTTTTCTTTGTGTGTCTTTGTCTGGTTTTGGTGTCAGTAGTAGCTTCATAGAATGATTTTGGAAGAGTTCCCTGAGGAATATTGTGTTAGTTTTTCTCTGAAGGTCTGGTAGAACTCAGCTGATAATCCACTTGGTCCTGGACTTTTGATGATGTCTTCAATTTCATTGCTTGAAATTGATCTGTTTAGGTCCTGTCTCTATAAATTTATCAATGGCTTCAAGATTTTTCTTTTTATTTGAGTATAAATTTTCAAAAAAGTTTTAGTGATATCTTTGTATGGTTAGTATTTGTTTTCCCCTGGATATTAACATTGAATACTTGTCATGTATTTATTTGCAATTTATTTGTCTTTTAGGGAAGAGCCTTTTCAAATTTTTTGTGAAAAATTTTAATTGGGTGAAATCAAATTGGGTTGTTTCCATGTGTTCAGTGTTGAGTATTTATATATTCTGAACACTATCAGATAGGTGCTTGGTACACATCATCTCCTAGTCTTTGGCTTGTCTTTTCATTTTCTTATGAAAAGAAGGAGATGTTTATTTAGCTGGGCACAGTGGTTCAGGCCTGTAATCCCAGCGGCTTGGGAGGCTGAGGCAGGAGGATCACAAGTTCAAAACCAGCCTAAGCAAAAATGAGGCACAACTCAGTGACACCCTGTCTCTAAATAAAATACAAAAAATAGGGGTGGGTTGAGTGCCCCTGAATTCAATCCCTGGTTACCCCCCCCCCCCCCAAAAAAAAGAAGGATACAGTTTTTTTCATGAAGTTGAATGTATTACTTTCTTTCAGGTTTTATGCTTTTGGTCTAAGAAATGCTAAAGGCACAGATATTTTCTCCTATATTTTTAATTTTTTTTTTAGTTTTAAGTTTTACATCTAAATGTATGCTGTATCTTCAGTTGAATTTTGCATATTATTTAATGCTGTCTATATCTGAGTAATTCCTTTGTGACAACTTATATTTTCACTCACTCATTCAAGATTTTTTTTTTTTTTTTTTAGTACCATGTATTTTACTTAGGTGCATTTAACCATTAAGCCATATCCCTGGCCCTTTCATTTGAGACAGGATCTTGCTAAGTTGCTTAGGTCCTTGCTCTGTTGTTGAGGCTGGCCTTAAACCTGTGATCTTCAATCTCCAGGTGTGCACCACCACACCCAATTCAGCATACTTTTTTCTTTTCCTTTTGTTGATTTGTTCTTTGGCTCATGGGTTATTTAGAAGTGTGTTATTTCATTTCCAAATATTTGTTTTTTTTTTTCCAAATATCTTTTGGTTAATTATTTCTAATTTTCTTCCATGGTAGTCAGAGAAATTATACTTTCAATTTAATTTATTGAGAGTTGATTGTGGTCTTTTATTATGTATCTTCATAAATGATCTGTGGTATATTTGAGAAGAAAGTATATTCTCATTTTGTGTTTGAAGTATTCTATTAGTATCTGCCAGGTCAAATGGATCTTTGCTGATTTTTCTTCTACTTGTTGTATCAGAGAGAGAGAGAGGTATTGAGATCCATAACATTAATTATAGATTTGTCTATTTTAACCTTGCAACTTAACAAATAGGCATATAAATGTTCAGATACATATCTTAGTTGAATGATCCCTTCATGACCATGAAATGACCTTGATTCTCAGTGGTATTTTTCCCAGTGGTGATGGGAATTGAACCAGAATTTGCACATGTTAGGCAAATGCTTTCCCACAGAGCTATACCCTAGCTCCTGATCTGAAATCTACCTAGTCTGATACTAATATACTATTCCAGCATACATTTTTGTCTAATGTCAGTATGGTTTATTTTCCCCACGCTTTTTACATTTAAGCATTTGTCTATATATTTGAAGTGCATTTTTCAAAGGTCCTGTTTGTTTTTTCTAATCTGATAACTCTTTAATTGGAACATTTAAACCATTTACATTTGAGTGCTTAATGTACCAATTAAGTTTATTTAAATCCACCCTTTTGCTTTTTTTTTGGGGGGGGTCTTTTCTGTTTGTCTCATTCTCTTCTAATTTTTCACCTTCAGATTTCTTTTGGATTGAATACTTTTTATATGGTTCTGTTTGATCTCCTTTGTTTGCATTAGCTTTAATTTTTTTGTCTTTTACTTACTGCAGTCTACCATCTAATGATCTCTTACATACAGTTCAATAACCTTACAATAGTACATTACTATTTTATGCCTTTTGGCCTTTATATTATATATTTTACTCTGGTTTTGTTGTAAACTAAGCACTACACAATAGTCAAGTTTTAAAAAACTTATCTTTAAAAAGACTTACATGAGAAAAAAATCTTCTATTATTTTCTACATTTTTACCAATTCTCATTCTCTCATTCCTTGGTAGTAGATCTAGAATTCTGTAACATCCAAAACAAATATTCCATGTGGTACATCTGGTGAAAGTAGAAGTCTTGCTCAATTTTTGCTGGTTTTTTTTTTTTTTTTTTTTTTTTTTTTATTTAAAGTGGCACCAGGGATTAAACTAGTGCATGCAAGGCAAGTTAGGCAGATTTTCTACTGAGCTACATCCTGAGTCCAGTTTTCAATTTTTTTTAACATTTTAAACATTGTTCTATCTTAATGCAGTTATCCAACTTATGCAAAGTTTTTAAAAATTTGGAGACAGAATCTTACTAAAGTGACCAGGCTGATCTTGAATGTGGATCCTCTTGCCTTAGACTTCTGAGTAGCTGAGATTGCAGGCATGTCCACTGCACCCAGCCCATTTTCCTTTTTAATGTATGTTTATATGTGCACTCTTTGCTTTTGTCCTTTATGATTTATAGATTATAAGTTAATAAGCCTCAGACTTAATTTCATACTTCTGAGTTTTTTTCTAAAGAATTCTTATATCACACACTTAAAGACAGATTTCATTCTTTGAAGATAGTATAGATTTATTTCTTGATGTCTATATTTATCTACTACTTACCATTTCAATATTGAATTTATTTAGTGTCTCATGGATAACAGCATAGTTCAGTAAATTCTACTATACTAACATAAAATTAATGTGTCACTTCAGCCTCAAAATGACATGCTTGTTATTTTGTCTCTCTATCCCTACCATATATAGAATAATGATCCCATTGAATATGTTTTTACTGATCATGGAGGTCTGTTTGATTAATTGTAAATTTCAGTAGAAATGAATACTAGTTTATAAAGTATAATTGCCTTTTTTTTTTTTTTAATGTTTAGATACCCTTGCAGTAATTGTATTCAAATAATTGGGCCTCAATGGCATTAGGTTAGCCTTTAAATGTGATTTCAAAAAATGGATATTTTCTTCTTTGGGAAAAGGGTGAAATTCTGTGTAGGTGCTCCCTAATTTACAATGGGGTTATGTTCAGATAATCCCATTGTAAGTTGAAAATATTGTAAGTCAAAACTATATTTAATTTACCAAATCTAGTGAACATGATAGTGAGCAGCATAGTGTGCTGTAGGGTATTGGTTATTTATCCTCAAGATTGTGTGACCACGTGAGAGGTATAGTTCTTTGACACTCTCCATCATCATGAGAGAGTATTATAAAGCATATAAAGCTTGGAAAATTGTCAAAATTCAAATTCCAGATATGGTTTCTGCTAAATGTGTGTGGATTTGGATTCACCCTATGTAAAGTGGAAAAATGATTTTGGTACTGTCTGAATTTATAAAAACAGTCTGTTTGAGGGACTATAACTTGCAATTTTTATGTACAAGTTTTCTTATATGGTTACTGGAAAATAATAAAATATTCCTTTTTTTTTTTTTTTTTAAACCAGGTGGGGCTATTTATCTCTGGGGAGAGGAGAGGCTAGGTTCCAATACTTGTTGCTCCACAAATGTTTAGAATCAAATTGGAAGGAAATTAGGTTTTATTTAAAATCATCCTTGAAGGAAGATAGAAGAAACTTTTTGTTTCAAAATATTTATCTTCCGAGGCTCTGGGTGAGGAAAGATTTTAAAAGAGAGATGATGATAAAATGGGACAAAAAGGAAGGGCATATACACATTTAGTTTGCCTGTTGTAGACAGGCCAGTGTAGGGGGAATTGTCCACTCTCAGCTTCCTAGGTGTCCATCAGGCCTTTTAGCTGTTACTCTAAGAAAATATGGGATGCAGAAAAATAGTCTTTGATAAATTGCCCTTAATTTCAGTTTGTTTTATTTTGAATAATTCTGTAAATGAGGAAGTAAATCTCTTATAACTGGGTAGGAATCATAGGTCACTAAAAGCATCAATCCTTAAGTTCTGGGGAGAGCAGTGATATATAATAAGGAATATAATTGTAGGGAAAAAATTTCTTCTAAACCCTATTGTGAAGGAGCAGGGTGGTCGGGAGGATGCATGAAGAAATTAAGAGATAATGGAGACTGATATAGTTGGGACAGTCCATTTATGGCAAGAAAGCATAAGAATCTCTGTGGATTCATATCCTAATGAAGCTGGTGAAATCTCTGTGGATTCATATCCTAATGAAACTTTAAGTGATTGCTTTTTAAAACTAAAAAGTTTTAAAATTTTAAAAAGTTTTAAAAAGCAGTCACTTAAAAGTTTTTGGAAATTATCCTAAGAGAATAGAACAAGTGAACAAACATTTATTTAAGAAAACTAAAACTTGGTAAGAACATTGAAATTCTACGGTATTTCAACCAAATCTCAATTTTCTCTCTCCCTGTCCCAGCTTAGTGAGATAGAAACTCCATTTAAGACTGGTGTGTCCAAGCACACAGGCTTCTCTTTCCTTTTGCTTCCTATCGTTTTCAGGGGAGCAGAATACCAGCTACCTCCTGCTGAAGCTACATTCCAGATGAATGGGGCTGAGAGGTAGGGATTTACTTATTCTACCTAGTTCCCACTCATGGTACAGAGAGGTCCATTTGTGTGCAGAATCACAGAGAATATTGTGGCCCAGTTACCCATGATCCAGCTTTTAAGGCAGCAGTTTCACACTGGGAAATACAAGTTGTAAAGACCTGAGTCTCTTACCACCCATCCCTACCAAGTATTCTGATCCTAAAACTGGGTTGTCTCTCAAAAGCGTACCATTGTCCTTAGCTCCAGAGCCATTTGTAACTCAGAACCAAGGGTGGGTAGTAGAAGTGGGTTGTAAAACAGTTCTAAATCTCTTTCCAAGCAAGTAGCTTCATTTGTAGCAGTATGTAGAACATTTCAAGCCTAAGAGTGTTCTCAAAAACAGGAGGGCATGATAAAAGGCAGTTATGAGTAGATTTGAAGATGCATTGTAAATAAATAAACTGTAGGTTGGCTAGTTTGCTAGAGAAAACCTGAAAAGTAAAGAGCTGCGAGATCTCCTGGAATCAAAATAAATCTCAAAACACTGAAGTTTCAAAGTATCCCTTCAAAGCCAGATTTGTTCAGACTAGTGGGGAACAACTTATGCTTCAGGACATTGTTAAAACACTAAAGCAATTGACCAGCAATTAGTACTGTCTAATACCTAAGTGTGGTTAAGAAACTAGAAAAAGAGCACTGCCAAAACTCCTGTCATAGTGACTTTGAGAAGAAGGCTATGTCTCAAGAGAAAGAAACTTGGGGATCTTTACATTGAGGGAAGATGGAGAAACAGACTTCACTAACATAATCCAGTCAATGAGTAAGCAAATTAACAAGGAACCACAGAATAAAGCAACAAATAAGTAAATAATAGTAACAGCCCTAAGCGGGTCACCCAGTATCCAGTATAATGTGGTATCAAGAATGTCTCTTACAAGAAAACTGATATGCAAAGGGACAGGAAAGTTTAAGACAAATATACATAAATCATTATAAAAAACAAGTAAACAAAAAACCCAACATAAACTGCTTGTGAAAGTGACCAGATTTTGGAGTTAACAAAGACTTCTAACAACCATTATAAATATGCTCAGAGAACTTAGGTAAACAGTGATTAAAGAGGTAATGGAAGGTATGATGGCCATTTGTATCAAGTAGAACTAATAAAGATATTGAAATTATATAAAAAAAAAAGAATTAAATGGAAATTCTGCAAGTGAAAAGTCCTGAAATTGAAATGAAAACTTTAATAGAGGGACTCAGTGACAGACTTGAATTGGCTGAAGAAATAATTAACCAATTTGAAAATACATGGATAGAGGTTATGCAGTATAAAGAACAGAGTTTAAGACAAATGTGTGACATTATTAATGTTCCAAATAGAAATACTAGAAGAGAAAGGAACAGAAAACATAATTGAAGAAACAATGAAAATTTCTTTTCATTGCCAAGTTTATTGTAAAACATTAATCTGTATATCCCAATTCCTCAGCAAACTCCAAATAAACTCAAAGAGATCCATAAATATATCATAATAAGAATGCTAAAAGTCAAGAATAAGGAGAAAATCTAAGAGTAGCAATTCATAACTTACAAGGGAACCCCAATACAATTAATAGCTAAATTCTCATTAGAAAGACTGGAGTAGGATAATACAAATGCTTCAAGTAAAAATTAAAAAAAAAAAAAACTGTCAACCAAGAACCCTGTATCTGGGAAATCTATCTTTTATAAATGTAGCCATAATAAAGACATTCTTAGGTGAACAAACCAAGAGAATTTGTTGCTAGTAGACCTGTCTTATCGGAAATACTGAAGGAAGTTCTTTGGGATGAAAGTGAGTGACCCCACTTGGTAATTCAAATCTGCAGAAATAAAAAGCACCAGCAAAAGCAATTAGGTAATTATAAAAGTATAAATGCACATTTCTTCTATTAGCTGATTTAAAATTGTGTAAAATAATATCTACATAATATATTTGGGGCCTATAATATATACCAATGGAATATATTTGGCAATTACCGCATTAAGGACATTTGTTGGAACCAAAGAGCATTGAGCTAGGTAGTAGATAGCTTGAACCCACAGAAACAAGTGAAAAGGATCAGAAATAAATATGAGGTTTATATAACAGGAGCTCTTTATGTTCTCCTTTCTTGCAGCTTTTTAAGTTAATGAAACTGGGGCAGGGATTGTGTCTCAGTGGTAGAGTGCTCGCCTAGCATGCATGAGGGACTGAGTTCGATCCTCAGCACCACATAAAAACAAAATAATGTGTCCACCTAAAACTAAAAAAATACATAAATAAATATTTAAAAAATAAATTAAACTATAAAATACTAAAAATATCTTGTCAAGTTTGTAGCATAGAGGTAGGGAATATACTGGTAATGACACAAAAGGGAAGAAAAAGGAAATAGAGCACTACAGGAAGAACATTTCTATATCTCTTTTGAATTAAGACAGTATAAATCTTAAGCCAAATCAGATGAACTAAGATGTATGTGGGAAGCTCTCCAGTGAAAAACTGAAAAGAAAGAATTACTAAAGAAATTAAAATGCTACTTTAGAAAATATTCACTTAGATGGGTATAGTACCATACACATGTAATTCCAGTGACTCAGGAGACCTAAGGAGGAGGATCACAATTTTGAGGCCAGTCTCAGCCACTTAGCAAGATCCAATATAAAAAAATAAAATAAAAAGTTTTGCGAATAGAGCACAATAGTAGCGAGTTCCCAGTACAGGGAGGGAATTGGGGGAGATAAAATATTCACTGAATGTAAAAGAAAACACTTAAAGAGGAATAGAGAAAATAAAGACATAAGACACATGAGAAATGGAAAACAAACAAAATGACAGATATAAATTCAGTTATATCAATAATGACTAAATGGAAATGGATTAAATAATCCATTCAAAAGGCAGAGATTTAAAAATTCAACTATGTGCTCTACAGAATATACACTTCAGACTCAGAGGTATAAATAGGTTGAAAATTAAAGGATGACAAGATCTATGAACCAAATGACAACTCTAAGAAAGCTGAAGTGACTTCAGGCAAAATAGACTTTAAAATAACAAAAAATATTACTGGAGATAAGTGGGGACGTTTTATAGTCTTAAAAATGTCAGCCCACTAAAATAGCAGTTATTAACTGAATGCATCCTACAAGTATGCAGCAAAATATGTGAAACAAAAACTGACAGAAATAAAGGGAAAAAATCGTTATACCACAAAAAATCGTTATACCCTACTTTTAATAATCGAGAAAAACAAATAGTCTGATACTCAAGGAAATAGAAGACTTGAAGAGCACTGTCTACTAAAGCTAGAGAACATTCTACCCAACGATAGTAGATTATGTATTTTTCTGAAGTTCATGGCGGAACATTCTTCAGGAAACACCATGTCAGGCTGTAAAACAAATTCAGTACATTTACAAAGAAAGAATGAAATGCTTGTTTTCAATCCACAATGGAATGAAATTAGAAATAAACAGAATTTTGAGAAACACAGATATGTTAAAATTAAGCAACATACTCCTGAATAACCAAAAAGTCAAAGTCAGAAAATACTATGAAATTAATGACAATGAAGACAAAGTATATATAATATGGGTATTACAGTGGTGCTTTAAGGGAAATTTATAGTTGTACATGTGTATTAGAAAAGAAGATATCAAATCAGTAACCTATAATTCACCTTTTAAGGAAAAAGAAGGAACAAAATAAACCTAAGCAAGCAGATGAAGGAAATAAAGATTCAAACTGAAGAATGGAAAAATGTAGTCAGGCACAGTAATGCATGCCTTTAATCCCAATTATCTGGGAGACTGAGACAGGAGGATCGTGAGGAAAAAAAAAATAGAGAAAATCAGTAAAACTAAAAGCTGATTCTTTAAAAATAGCAAATTTGACAAAACTTAGTTAGGTTGATAAAGGCTGCCCAGGTGGAGGATAAACTTAGATATCAGAGTCAGAAATGAAATAGGGGACGTTACTACCTGTTATAGAAATAAGAAACATTATAAAAAATAGAATAGTAATAGTTGAATGCCAATGAATTAGATAACTTTGATGGCATAGACAAATTCCTAAAAAGATGCAAACAACCTAAATTAAATTAAAACAAAAAAACAGACAATAACAAGTAAACTGATTGAATTAGTTAAAAGAGGAAAAAAGAATACCCTCAAAAGAAGGGCATCAGATGGTTTTTCTAATGAGTTCTTCCCATCTTTAAAAGATTAAAAATTAGTACCAGTTCTGCACAAACTCTTTCAAAAAGTAGACCTAGTTGGGGCATATGTATCCTTTTTATCAGGTGGGAGTGAAGAGATGAAGCAGTAAGGTGTTTATTTTCTCTGACTGGAAAATTACATTCCTCTTTTGTAGAAACTTTTTTTATATAATGTCTTCCTAGATTCAGTTATCCTGTAAATAGTTTATAAGATTTCAGTTTTTACACATTCTTAAAACATATTGTACTACCTGAGTTAAAGGCAGATTATTGATAATTAAATCTGAATTTATTTCAAAAATAGTGAGTTTTGGGCAGAGACTGTGGTTCAGCGGTAGAGCGCTTGCCTAGCATGTGGGAGGCCCTGGGTTTGATCCTCAGCACCACACTAAAAATTAAATAAATAAATAAAGGTATTATGTCCAACTATAACTAAAAATAAATATTAAAAAATAGTGAGTTATTTTGAGTTTACAAGAGAATACCAAATGCTAGTTTTATTTTTTATTTTTAGAATGAATCTTGCCAAATTTCTGAGGCTGGACTTGAACTTGGAATCCTTTGCCTCAGCATCCTGAGTAGCTGGGATTGCAGGTGTGCACCACCATGTTGGTTACTAATTCTATTTATTGGTTCTAATATAATAATAATTGTCAGTTTGAAGGCATTGCTAAATTATCCATAGAAGGTTATCTAATTTTTGATATTGTAAGAATAAAGGACTTATTTTTATAAGAATAAAGGACTCTTACATGTTCCTTGTCATTTTCGGTAAGTTTAAAGACAATGTAACTAGTTTACATACTAATTTAACATCACTTTTTCTAGTAAACATTGTTTATATAGCATGTTTGTCAAAGATCATTTGTATCTTGTTTGAGTCTCATAAATCTTTGAGGCTGGTATGTCAACCATTTTCATTGTTTCCCCTTTTGTGTGTATGAATTATGGCTTACTTAAAAAAAAAAAAACATTTGGGTTATAAATATGGCTTCTCATTAGGCAATGCTGGTAGAAATCTTTAGATTAAGATGAAGCCTCACCTCCCCAAAGTTCTCAAACCTTTGTGTCAACTAGTAGAGGAAGTTGGTTGTTTAGATTGCTGTTACTGCCAACACACTGTGCAACCATGTTCATTCAAAAATGATAATAATGATAGTTATCATTTACTGAGGACTTAAATATTAGACATTATGTCCAGAGACTTATTTCAGTTAAACCCTGGATTATTTGAAAACATTCTCAATTTTCTGCTGTTCTTGATCTTCAACCAGGACAGTGTTTCTCAACAGGCATGGTTTTGCTCCCAAGGAAACATTTAGCAGTGAATGTTTTCATTCTTTGGATCAGCTATGTATTTCCATGTCATTATTTCTTTGATCATAAGCTGACCACCATAATGTCTATTTCTGGGAAGATTTGTGTCTCTGATATCTCAGAGAATACTGAAACTATTTTCAGGTTACTTCCCTCTGTGCTTGACCTAGTCTACCAAAATGTCTGGTGTTGCTCTCAGTAATGACTTACTCTAAGAGATGTCCTCTTGCTTTTTTGTATTGCCTTTTAAATGTTTTGGTCAGGGCACAATCATTGAATTCAAGTGAAAGAGGAATTTTAAGTTTTCAATCTGTTGTCTCTCAGAAGTTCTTGGATTTCTTTTGAAAACTTATTCATTTCTGTTCTTATAATTTGATCCTCTGAACATTAGTGTTTTCATGAAGAGCAGGAAGCTCTTCAAATTGAAATGCTCTTCTGCATGGTAGGAGAAGAGAGATCAACTTGTCAGCTCAACCAGTGTTACAGAAGCTAAGTGGTTTCATGAAGCCATGATTACAATGCTTTAGGTATATCTGATATAAAACTTAACAGTGTTGATTCCTCTACCATACAGATGCAAACACAGTTTGGTGTAAATACACTAAATACTAATCTTTTCATTTCATAAGTTATTTAGGATTCTTTTCTATTTTCTTGAAGTACTTCATTACCGATGTTTACCTCAGTAATATGTAGCAGGTAAGCTTAAGCTTTTGAAGAATTAAACTCTGTTTATGTTATAATAGTGAATTGGAGAAATCCAGTGGTACCATCTTTCTCTGAAATTTATTTCTAGTAACTAATTAATACTTGGTATGGAAGAAAGTATTTGCTGACAAGTATTTGAATATTTTTTTAATTTCTAATTAGAGAATTTTTAACATAAGTTACTTTTTTTTTCCTCCTCATACAATGTTCTTCATGAGATTCTATAGCACAGTTTTTCTGAGGTTCCTAGATCAGCTGCATTAGTATTTTGTAAGTTCTTAGACCCACTGGATCAGACACTATGGAGTTAGGCTATACTAGTAAATGTGTGTTTTAATCAGGTGTTTGAGGTGATTCAGATGCTTGCAAAAGTTTGGGAATTGCTATTCAGAAAACGACTCACTGAATTAAGTTTACTTGATTTTAATGCAATTTGCTTATTCTTCTTTTGTTCCTACTGTGTTTTAAATTTGTATTACTTGTGGGAAGATAAATTGTCCAAATTATTAGTGAAGCCCATATAGGACATATGAAAGTTTTTATTTATTTTTTTTAAATTAATTTTTTCTTTTAGATATACATGACATTAGAGTGTATTTTGGTATATTATAAATACATGAAGTATAACTTATCCTAATTAGGATCATATTCTTGTGATTGTACATGATGTGGAGTTTCACTGGTTGTGTATTCATATATGAACATGGAAAATTATGTGCAATTCATTCTACCGTCTTTCCTATTCCCATACCCCATCCGTTCCCTACATTCCCCTTTGTCTAGTCCAGTGAACTTCTAATCTTTCCTCCCCACCTTATTGTGTGTTAGCATCCACATATAAGAGAGAACATTTGGCCTTTATTTTGGGGGGATTGACTTATTTCACTTAGCATAATAGTCTCCAGTGCCATCCATTTACTGGCAAATTCCATAATTTTATTCTTTATTGTGAGTAATATTCCATTGTGTGTGTATATATATATATATATCACATATGAAATGTTTTTTAAAAAAAAAACAGGTTTGAGAACTATTACTTCAAGGGATCAGGATAGGTACAGTATTTCTGCAAATCACTATGAAATAAAATCTTCAAAAAATTTAATCCAGAACCCTGAACTGGGGATGTATATTGTTTTATACTGGGGTGTTGCTGAGTTAAACAGACTTCTGAGGCATGAAATCAAGGGATTAAAAGAAAAGAAAAAGCAAATGCACATGCTTCCATAGTAACTTTCAACATGGAAATCAGTGACAATATCTGTTTAAAGATAGTATGCTGAAAATTATAATCACATAAAGAATAAAAGTCAATTTTCTAAAAGTTCATGATGTAAATATATATTGTATAGCAGTGTTACTTTAAATAATGGTGAAAGGAATTCCAGATTTGAATTCCTATAATAGTACTGTTAATCTATTTGAGGTTGCTTATTTTTAATTATAGTGTAATAAGTAATAATGCTTTAACTAATGTATCCATAATGACTGAATTACTATTGAAATGATAGTGTATGTATAAGATGTAGGAGATACAAAAACATTACATTTAGAAAGCTATGCTATCTTTGGTTGCCAGATCTATGGCCCTTGCTCTCTAATAATGCAGAAGTAGTACTTTTATATTGAGCTGTTTCAACTGGTGACCACCTTAGTTTTTCTAAGAGTTATGTATTTTTCATATTCAGGTTATACTTCTAAACTCTTAATGAATCTAGTCCCTAATTCTCTTTCAATGTAGGTATTACGTGTGTTATTTTTGTTCGACTAACTTATATGTTAAATGTTAATTTACACATTAAGCTAACATTTTGTCTTGGATTATAAGGTCCTAGGTTTAGTTACCATTCTCTAAATTTTATATTATGACAAATAAGTAAAATTATAACAAACTGGACTATCTAGCAACTTTGCTAATAACTATTGTTAAAACCCCAGAGTTGGCCTGGTTTTTCTCTTTCAGAAATAGACTTATAGATTCAGTATATATAGATGGCAGAGATAAGGATAACTTTGTGTGTTGTTTCCTATTTTTCATTTTACTCTTCTCTAGCTACATAATTCTGGTTAGAGGCTAAAGATATACTGCTGTGTATAAAAAAGAATTGTTAGAAGTCTGTTAGTACTTTTTAGTGTAGATATATAGATAGTTAGAAAAGGGTAGGCAAATAAAAAATTCTATAGAAAGAGTAATAGTAAAAAAATAACTATAGGACTTGATTGATCAATATATGCTTCAAAATTATATATAGTGTATGTCGGCCTGTAAACATAAATAAGCAGTTTCTGCATGTTTATTTATTTAAATCAGTAAGAAAATTGGATTTTTAGGGCTTCTATTTAATACACTTTTATTTAAACTGATTTTTGAATTTTAATAAATCATTTATATAATAATAATTTATATTTTAAAATTAAAACTAAAATAATACTTAATCATTCATATTTAACTCTTTGAAAATAATGGACTAATTTTTCATTCCAAGGGTAACACTTGTTCATTATAGAAAACCTGGTATAATCTGAAAAAGTATCTGAAAGAAACTAAATTAATGTGATTATGTCACTCAGAAATAATCACACTTAATGTTTTGGTTTATTTTCTCCCAGTCTTCTTAAAAATAATTTTTAATATGGGGATCACTCATATCCTCCTGTATTATTGTTTTTTTAATATTGTTTAGTTGTCTGTGGATCTTTTATTTTATTTATTTATATGTAGTGCTGAGAATTGAACTCAGTGCCTCACACATACTAGGCAAGCACTCTACTACTGAGACACAACCCCAGCCCCATGTATTGCTTTTTAACACAAGAACTTATCTATATATCTTTAACTAGTCTTCAAAGCTAGTTTTAAAATTATGTCAGCTTTTTTTCATATTGCCAAACATTTACAGTACCATTTTACTATTATAAATTATTCAGTGAACCCTTCTGTCCATAAATCTTTATATACATCTGTAAATCTTTATCTATATTTCTTCTAGACTCCTAGAGAGGGAATTACTGAGTCAGAGAAATCAGTTGTTTTCAACATTCTTAATATGTATTGCCAAATTGATGTTCAAAAACATTGAGCCAATTTAACCACTACTGGCAGTGGGTAAGGTGCTAATTAAATATTATTCTTGTCAACACTCTATCATTATTGCATCTAAAGAAATCATTGTGATTTCATTTGAGAAAAATTGTAACTTATTCTACCAGATATTGTTAAAATAAAAATATTATCACTTTATGTTATAATTTAAAATAGATTACTTTAGAAAGCTCATTCTTGGACTTTATCAATTTAAATTAGAATGTAATTTAGTAGAAATTTGTCAACAGGAGATTTGGAAATATTTGATCATTCTGGCAAGGGGATCTATTGGAGATCATCATTGGATTAATAGATGTAAACTGAAATTTCAAATTCATCTTGCCTCTGATAATCACACTGCTTTTTACTGTAGTATTCTTTTTTGGTAATAGGGATTGAATAGGGGGTGGGGCGTGCTTTAACACACTGAGCCTTATCCCCAACCCTTTTTCATGTTTCATTTAGATACAGGGTCTCTCTGAGTTTCTTAGGGCCTTGCTAAGTTGCTGAGGCTGGCTTTGAATTTGTGATCCTCCTGCCTCAGCCTTCCAAGCTGCTGGGATTATAGACATATGCTCCTGTAATACCCTTTACTTTAGTTTTGCCAAATCAACAAGGTTTGACAGATTGTTTCATTTAAATTGTTATTAAAACAGTGTAGCTAAAAGAGAAAATTAAATACTGAGAAAATATTGTTCCTGTTTAGAAAAATAGGTGTTTGCTACTTTTTCAAGTTTTAAGCATAGCAGTTTTTGCCTACAAGTTTCAGAATGCTGCTTTGAAATTTGATTCCTTAGTGTCTTTTTTTTTGGGGGGGGGCAGGGATACTGGGGAGTGAATCCACAGGTTCTTAACTGCTGAGTTACATCCCCATCCCTTTTTGGTATTTTATTTAGGGACAGGGTCTCACTGAGTTACTTAGGGCCTCTCAGGGTGACTTTGAACTCAAGATCCTCCTGCCTCAGCCTCTGGAGATGCTGGGAATAAAGGCGTATGCCACAATGCCTGGCTGATTCCTTAGTGTCTTATTAAGATTATGCCTCTTTACCAGGTGCAATGGTACCCACCCTTGTAATCCCAGCAAATTTGGAGGCTGAGGCAGGAGGATCACCAAGTTTTCAAGGACAGCTTCAGCAATTTATTGAACCCTGTTTCAAAATAAAAAATATAAAGGTCTAGGGATGTAGTTCAGTGGTAGAGTGTCCCTAGATTTTATCCCTAGTACCAAAACAAAACAAAAACACTATCTATCTATCTATCTATCTATCTATCTATCTATCTATCAATCTATCTCTCAATTATTCCTCCTCTTTACAGTGTTTATAACAGATTGGTTTGTCTAACTTCTAGGTCTCAGTTTTCTTATCTATTAAATGAAGATTTAAAACAATTCTTTTAAGGATTGAAAAACATAATACATGTATTTAGCATAGTACCTGGCATTTCATAGTTGCTAAATAAAATAGTAGCTATAATTTAGCAGATTTTGATAAATTTATTCATTATTTAATGAATAAATTATTTACTGAGCATATGTATAGTGTGCCACACACTTTGTAGATATTGAGGATATATCCATAAAACAAACTGAAAAAATCTCTGATGGAACTTATATTAGGGGTAGTTAGGGGTTGCAAAATTAAAATAACTGTAAAGAGTGTTTAAAACTTGGAACTTTTTATAAATCAATAACCTTTTAAGTGAGTTAAAAAATGAATTCTGTCTGTTAGGATAGGAATCCTTCCACTGTTTTGTTTTCTGTTTAATCATATGAATAGTGATATGATTTATGTCTTCTTTATGGTAATATATCTTAGAATTAATATTGCTATAATTATTTCTCAAAGCAAGGAAGAAATAATTGCTTCATTGAGAACTAACCAATAGAGTACAGAAGCTCCTCGGTTTACGATGATTATGTCTCAATAAACCCATCATAAATTGAAAATGCATTTAATACCCTTAACTTACTTAACATTACAGTTTAGCAACATAGTACATTGTCGAATGCCAGTTTTTTTAACCTTATGCTCTTGTGGCTGACTGGGTGTTGTGGCTCATACTACTGCCTGGCATTGCAAGAGTACCACATACTGACATCGCCAGCCTGGGAAAAGATTAAAATTCAGAATTTTGAGTTCAGAATTCAAAAACAAAGTATGGTTTCCACTGAGTTCATATCACTTTAGCATCATTGAAAAAAGTCTTCAGTTGAACTATATTAAGTGGGGGACCATTTGTGGTCAAATTTTTACTATAATAGGCTCATCTTATTTGTGATTTTCCCTTCTGCTGTTTGAGTTACTCCCACTCAATCACCAACTCAAAAAATTAAAAAGATGATTTCAGAAATTAACAATTTAAGTTTTAAGTTGTATGCCATTCTGAGTAGAATTATGAAATTTTGTGCTGTCCTGTACCCATCCTGCCCAAGAACATGAATTATCTTTGTCCGCTGTATTCACTGCCTTGGTCATCAGATTAAATGTTGTGTTAGTGCAGCACTTGTATTCAAGTAGCCCATATCTAGTAGCCCAATGCTATACCTCAGTGTATACATCATTCATCTCATTTTATCTCATTATGTAGACATTATTATCTCATATAATCACAGAGAGAAGGAGAGTAAAATATAATAAGACCTTTTATTAGGGCCCCACCTCTGAAAGTTTTTACAACCTCCCAATAATAAATGTCTGAGTATCAAGCTTTTAGAAATGGACCTTGAGTGGATGCCTGTATGAAGTACAGCAATTTTTATAGTTCATAAGATATATACTCACACATGCATACACACACTCTAAAAGTAATTAATTATTGAAGTAATCTTGAAGTTAAGTTAGGTACAGTATGCTAATTTCAGAATGAAGTATCAGTATAAGGATTCATAACAAAAATTTGATTAATTAAAGATACATTTCCCATATTTTCATATTTTATCCTTAATTCTCAATTGTAATTTTTTAAAATTATCTTTTTACATGTTAATCTTCTATGTATTTTGAACATATGAAACTTTTTTTTCGTAAGAAATATTTTCTTGATTGTAATCTGAACTACTACTATGGAAAGTCTCCATTGTTGGTATATAGGAAAGGTAACTTTCTAATATATAAAAATATGCTTGCAAATTTATAAGAAAGGCACATCAGATTTTATAAAAAAATGAATACTTTCCTTAATAAAACTAAGCCTTTAAGATATAAAATGTTGATTATATTTTAGATTATCAGTGATCATCTTTTGCAAGCCTTACATTAAGTATCACAAGATTTATTTTTAGAGAAAATAAGGAAAATTCACTTTAGTTATTAATAGCTAAGTTTTCTTAGAAGTGTTTTGTTTTTTTTATTTATGCCTTAAATCAATTTGAAAGACTTTACCACAGTTGCAGTTTTCAGGCTTTTAAAAATGGACAATTGTGCTTATTGAATATGACTGATCTGCTCAGTCTGCCTTGAATTTCTCAAGGCAGAACTTTATAAATTGCCCTATAAGATGTGAACATTTTGGGAGTCTGAGAAAAGCTGCATATTGTATGCTAGTTTAAGAAAGCCACTATGCATATTACTATACTTCTAAGTTCTTTTAGCTAAAGGAAACTGTTTAAACCAGTATTACTCAAAGTTAATTGAACAAGAAATCCTTGTGTACCAAAAAAGCTGTCTGTTAAGATATTGAGAAGCTCATACTTTGTGGATGAGTTTTAGAAGCACAATTTTTTAAAATTTTATTTTATTGTTTTGTTTGTTCTAATTAGTTATATATGACAGTAGAATGCATTTTGACACATTGTAGAAGCACTATTCTTTTTTATATTTTTAAATTTTTTAAAAAAATTCTATTCTAATTTGTTATGTGGCAGTAGAATGCTATTCAATTCATATTACACAAATAGAGCACAATTTTTCATGTCTCTGGATGTACACAAGGTAGAATCACAACATTTGTGTTTCCATACGTGTACTTAGGGTAATGATGTCTGGCTCATTCCACTGTCTTTCATATCCCCATTCACCCTTCCTTCCCCTCCCTCCCTTTGTCCTATCTAAAGTTTGTCTATTCCTTCCATGCTGCCCCCCGCCCCCCAATCCCCAATATGATTCAGCATCCTTATATCAGAGAAAACATTGGACATTTGTTTTTTGGGGATGGGCTTACTTTATTTAGCATTATATTCTCCAACTGCATCCATTTACCTGTAAATGCCATGATTTTATATTCTCTCTCTCTCTCTCTCTCTCTCTCTCTCTCTCTCTCTCTCTTTTTTAATGTAAGCAGCAAAGAGGTGTTCATTGCGAGCTAGCTTGGTCCTCCGCGCACATACAGCAACTGGTGACACTGAGAGGCCCCGAGCCCAGGGTTTGCAGCAGTTTTATACACTCTTTGGGGAAGGCAGGGACTTCACGTACATCATAGCATCTCTTAGCAAATCATCACACACCGTGGGAAAATCATAAAACAACTCTAAAACATGATTAGCACATTCACTGGCAGGAACTAGTTGGGTAAGGGTGATTGGTTAGTACAAGAGGGGGATTTGTTTGAACTGATTGGTTTAAGCCACGAGGGGATTTTATTCTCCTTTATTGCTGAGCAATATTCCATTGTGCATATATACACATGTGTGTATATACCACATTTTATCCATTCATCTACTAAAGGATATCTAGGTTGGTTCTATAATTTAGCTATTGTGACTTGTGCTACTATAAATATTGATGTGGCTGCATCACTGTAATATGCTGTTTTTAAGTCCGTTGGGTATAAACCGAGGAGTGGGATAGCTGGGTCAAATGGTGGTTCCATTCCAGGTTTTCCAAGGAATCTCCATACTGCTTTCCAGATTGGTTGCAGCAATTTGCAGTCCCACCAGCAGTGTATTGAGTATGCCTTTTCCCCCACATCCTCGCCAACACTTATTGTTGTTTCTATTTTTAATAGCTTCCATTCTGACTGGAGTGAGATGAAATCTTAGAGTGGTTTTGATTTGCATTCTCTAATTGTTGAACATATTTTCATATATTTGTTGATTGATTGTATATCTTTTCCTGAGAAGTATCTGTTCAGTTCCTTAGCCCATTTATTGATTGGGTCAGTTGCCTTTTTGGTGTTAAGATTTTTGAGTTCTTTATGTATCTTAGAGATTAGTGCACTATCTGATGTGCATGTGGTAAAAATTTGCTCCCATTCTGTAGGCTCTCTATTCACCTCATTGATTGTCTTTTGCTGAGAAGACGCTTTTTAATTTGAGTCCATCCCATTTATTGGTTCTTGATTTTATTTCTTGTGCAATAGGAGTCTTATTAAGGAAGTCAGTGCCTAATCCGACATGATGAAGATTTGGGCCTACCTTTTCTTCTATTAGGTGCAAGGTCTCTGGTTTAATTCTTAGGTCCTTGATCCACTTTGAGTTGAGTTTTGTGCATGGTGAAAGATAGGGGCTTACTTTTTATTGCATATAGATTTCCAGTTTTCCCAGTACCATTTGTTGAAGAGGATATCTTTTCTCCAATATATGTTTTGGACACCTTTGTCTAATATGAGATAACTGTATTTATGTGGGTTTGTCTTTGTGTCCTCTACTCTGTACCTTTGGTCTACCACTCTTGTTTTGGTGCCAATACCATGCTGTTTTTATAACTATTGCTCTGTGGTAAAGTTTAAGGTCTGGTATTGTGATGCCACCTGCTTCATTCTTCTTGCTTAGGATTGCTTTAGCTCTTCTGGATCTCTTATTTTTCCGGGTGAATTTCATGACTGCTTTTTCTGTTTCTTTGAGGAATGATATTGGGATTTTGATTAGATTTGAATTAAATCTGTATGGTGGTTTTGGAAGTATGGTCAGTTTGACAATTTTCTCCTATCCAAGAACAAGGGAGCTCTTTCCATCTCCTAAGGTCCTCTTTAATTTTTTTCTTTAATGTTCTGTGGTTTTCCTTGTAGAGGTCTTTCACCTCTTTCGTTAAGTTGATTTCCAAGCCTTTTTTTTTTTTTGAGGCCATTGTAAATGGGTTAATTTTCCTAGTTTGCCTTAGAGGATTTGTCACTGATGTTCAGAAATACCTTTGATTTATAGGTATTGATTTTATATCCTGCTACTTTGCTGAATTCATTTATTAGTTCTAGAAATTTTCTGGTGAAATTTTTGGATATTCTAGGTATAGAATGATATCATTGGCAAATAGTAATAACTTGAGTTCTTCTCTTCCTATCTGTATCCCTTAATAATTTCTTTCACCTGTCTAATTGCTTTCGCTAGTGTTTCAAGAACTATGTTAAATAGAAGTGGTGAAAGAGGGCATCCCTGTCTTGTTCCAATTTTTAGAGGGAATGCTTTCAATTTTTCTCCTTTCAGAATGACATTGGCCTGGGGCTTAGCATAGATAACTTTTACAATGTTGAGATATGTTCCTGTTAGCCCTAGTTTTTCTAGTGTTTTGAACATGATGGGATGCTATATTTTGTTGAATGCTTTTTCTGCATCTGTTGAGATGATCATATTATTCTTATCTTTAAGTCTGTTGATGTGATGAATTATGTTTGTTGATTTCCATATGTTGAACCAACACTGCATCCCTGGGATGAACCCTACTTAATAGTGGTGCACTACCTTTTTGATGCAGTATTGTTGTATAAAACAAAACTCAGTGCTTTCTTAGTAGGTGTTAAATGAGCAGGCAGGGAAGTTTATAAAGCACTAGTATAGCATTAGAAGGGTAACTTTCACACAGTTGACACTAAATTACTTTTTGAATTAATGAATGGAAGTTTATTCCAAAGAAATTATAGGAAAAAATGCAAAAATGAATATGCATAGATATTTATGACAGTTCTGTTTATGTTAAAAAAATTGAAACTACCTAACCTTGCATTTGAAAGATGACTTAGAATACTGTGCTACTGATGAAAAGGATAATGAGCTGTAAATGCAACACAATTTGTGTAGTTTTAACATGAAATGAGAGTGTGTGAGAGAGTATTGAGTATGACAACAGAAGATATAAAACAGTTATTTGCCAACTCTGGCTGCATATTAGCAACAATTAGAATATTTAAAATAAACCAAACAAAAAGCACAGGTATGGATAGCTCACATCCAGAAATTTTATCTTTTTTGATATGAGAGAGAACCTCAGCATTGAATATATTTTAAAAGTGTGCAAGTGATACCAATATGCAGTTTGGGTAAGACATTGGTTTAGAAAAATTTTGCACTAAGCTGACAACAGTGGTTACTTCCTATTGGTTATGGATAACAATTAACAGCTTGCTTCCTAAAAATATATATAAAGGTCCAGGGAGGAGTAGAGGTCTAAAAAATAGTTATGATAGAGGAAAAATAAAATGAGCAATGCAAATTCTTACTACCTATTAATTTGTTAATTCAGTGATTTTACCAAAACAACAAAAGTAAGGAAATAAACAGTTTTTAATGAAACCTCATCTTTAGTTCTGTTAGTATGCCATACTTATTATTTCCCCCCATATCTCTCATGATTAATACAGTTCCTTGGTAGAGTGGTCAACACGTGGGATAAAATATTTCAGCTTAAAATAGGACCAGCATATAAGTAAACCATGTGTTTTGCTTACTTTATGAGTCAGAGACTCCTTGTGCATTTTATTACATGATTATAAATTTTGTTATTTGCTATCTTAAATCTTAAAGCTAATAAAGTTACAGTGTAATAAAGAAAAAGATTACTAAAAGTGAATCTTCATAAATGTATATATCCCATTATTTGTTTTGAGATTCTAAAAATGGGGAAATGGAATGACTTAGCTATAATTTATTAAATGAAAATCAGTGTTTGGAAATTTCCTAATATAAAATTTATAAATTATAACACTGATTTCCTATAATTTCATTTATTTAATAAATGTGTATCCAGTGCTTCTAGTGATATACACTTATGGCAAATTCTTTAGAAATCTTATATCCGGAACTGGGTGGTATAGCTCAGTGGTAGAGCACTTGTCTATTTTGCCCATGTCCCTGGGTTTGATCCTGAACACCATGAAAAAGTGAAGAATGAATAACTTTTATGTCTCATGACTAGGTTATAGCTCCTTATTTATTTGACAAATACATTATAAATTTGTGAGACTTGGTTTATGTTGGGGTTTAAATCCCAACTGTACTCTTTCTTAGCTGTATGACCTTGGGAAAATTAATATTTTCTGTGCCTCAGTTGCCTCTTCTGTAAAATGGGAATGATAATAGGACCAATCACATAGTACTGCTGTATATGTAAAGTGCTTAACTTCTACTGACACAATAAAAAAACCCACTTGAAAATTCTGGATTATTTACATTTTGAATCATTTTGTAAAATGAGTGGTTTTTATGTATGTTTGTATTTGATGCTTTTGTGATTATAGTATTGACTCCTTTAGAAGGAAACCACAGAAAAATAAAAAGTTATTTAAACTCCTATCTTTCTATAGATAGCTAGTTTATACATAATTGTTTATATTCATAGTTGATGTTATCTATAATATCATTTGTTTATAGTGGGGGGGAACTGGCTTTAAGAAGTACATGGTCCCTAGTTCTGTGTTACACTGAGTTGTCTAAATTTTATGTTGTACTTTAGAAAGGAAAATTTTGTTTTAACTAGAGAATTTTCTACCAGATTTATAGGCTGTTAAGAAACCTTCCTTATTTTCTTAATTTCTTCCATAATAGAGGTAAGGAAAAATGGGATGAAAGCAGCAAACAATGGAGAGAGGAGAACTTGAGGACTCTAAAGTTAAACAAGTTTGAATTCTGGTTTTATCATCACTTGTTGAGCTTTGAACTTTAGCAAATAAAAAGGACTGGGTGTGTATCTTAGTAGTAAGTGCCCCTGGATTCAATCCCCAGCATTAAAAAATAAGTAAATAAAGGAGAAGAAGAAAGAAAAAAATAATGAATTTGCTATGTATTGTATACTTATAGTTTAATATTACATAGCTTTGTGGAGTAATACCATCTGAGTCATTATAAGATCCTTACAGTGCCAAGTAGGATCTCCTTGCCTACAACTTCTCTGGTGAGAGAAAGACAGTGAGAGGATCTGAGGAATCATAACCACCTAAGATCCCAACAAGTCTTGTTGCCACCATGTACTTCCAGTTAGGGCTGTTAAAGATCCCTATAATCTTCAACAACACCAACCTCAGCTGATAGAGCTGCACACACATACCATGCACACTGCTACACAGTGGTGATCTAGCTGGTTCTGGAATTGCTGCATCCCATCCAACAAGCATTCTTACACAGCCCTATAGGGGAAGTTTGTGTAATAGTGAAACTAGTCTGTAATTGCTAGAAGAGGTAACAACTTCATCAAATGTATAAACATCAAAATAAGGTCATAAGAAAGAGCAAGGATACATGTCATCACCAAAAGAACACTAGTAGCTGAATTTAAAAAATTGAAATATATTAAATGTCTGACAATTCAAAAGAATCATTTTAAAGGTCAGTGAACTTCAAGAAAATACAGAGAATGAGTTGAACAAAAAGATTGAATAAGAATAAATAACCACGGGGCTGGAGTTGTGGCTCAGTGGTAGAGTGCTCGCCTAGCATGCACGAGGCACTGGGTTCGATCTTGAGCACCACATAAATGTAAAATGGATATGTCCACCTAAAACTAAAAAATAAATATTAAAAAAAGAATAAATAACCAAAGAGAAATTTAACCAGGAAGTTGAAGTTATTTAAAAAAAAAAAGATTCTCAAAGTGAAAAATACAATGACTGAAGTGAAAAATTCAGTAGAGAGTATCAATAGCAAAACTGGTCAAGGAAAAGAAGGAATATGAATTCAAAGTTAGGTTAGAAAATATACAGTCAAGTGAAAAAAGAGGAAAGTAATGAAGAAACCTGATATGGTTAATGACATAGCATCAAAAGAGCAAATGTTCATATTACAGGATTTTGAAAAAGAGAAGAGAAATGAATTGTAGCTGAAAACATTCTAAATGTCAGGAAAGATACAAATATCAAGGTACAGAAAAGTCAGAAGATTCTACTTACAAGTCAACTCAAATACGACTACACCAAAACATTAAAATCGAACTATCAAAAATCTGAGACAGAGAGGATCCTGAAAGAAAATTTAAAAACTTATAGGCATACCTTGGAGATATTGCAGGTTCAGTTCTGGATGATCACAATAAAGCAAACATATTGCAATAAAGTAAATCGTGATTTTTTTTTATTTCCCTATGTATATAAAAGTCATGTTTATATTGTACTATAGTTATGTTAAGTATGTAATAGCATTATGTCTAAAAAATGAACATACTTTAATTTTAAAATACTAGATTGTAAAAAAATGTTAACGATCATGTGAGCCTTCAGCAAGTCATAATTGTTTGCTGGTGGAAGATCTTGCTTTGAAGTCAATGGTGGTGACTGGTCAGGGTGGTAGCTGTGGCAATTTCTTAAAGTAACAGCGATGGTTGTCACATTGATGGTCTCTTTTTATGAGACTTCTCTGTGGCATGCAGTGCTATTTGATGACATTTTACCCACAGTAGAACTTCTTTAAAAGTTGGTATTAGTTCTCTCAAACCTTGTCACTGCTTTATCAACAAAGTTGATACAGTATTCTAAAGCCTTTATTGTCCTTTGAACAGTGTTCACAGCATCTTCACAAAGAGTAGATTCCATTTCAAGAAACAATTTTCTTTGCTCGTCCAGTGAAAAGCAGCTCCTGATCCATTAAAGTTTTATGATGAGATTGCAGCAATTCAGTTGCATCTTCAGACTCCATTTCTATTTCTAGTTCTCTTGCTGTTTCTACCATATATATAGTTACTTCCTCTACAGAATTGTTGAGCTCTTCAAAGTCATCCATAAAGATTGGACTCCTTCCAAACTTTTGTTAATGTTTTAACTTCCTCTATGAATTACAAGTGTTCATAATGATATGTAGAATGGTGATACCTTTTCAGAAAGTTTTCTGTTTATTTTGCCCAGATTCATAAAGGAATCACTGTGGCAAAGCCAGAATTGCTCCTTGATCTGTGGAATGTGGAATGAATGGTGTGGTAACAGGTATAAAAACATTAATCTTGATGTACATGTTCATCAGAGCTCTTGGGTTATTATCAAGAGCAGCTATATTGTGAAAATAATCTTTTTCCCCCCTAAACAGTAGGTCTCAAAAGTGGATTTAATATATTCAATAAATGTTGTTATAAACAAATGTGCTGTCATCCACACTTTATTGTTCTCATTTATAGAGCACAGTCAGAATAAGTTGAATATAATTCTTAAGGGCTCTAGGATTTTCAGAATGATAAGTGAGCATTGACTTCAACTTAAAAGTTACCAACTGCATTGGACTTTAATGCTAGAGTAAGCCTGTCACTTGAAGCTTTAAAGTCAGGTATTGACTTCTACTCTCTAGCTATGAAAGTCCTAAATGATATTTTCCAGTACAAGGCTATTTTGTCTACATTGAAATCTATAACCATATAATCACCTTATATAAACCTTTTGGATAACTTGCTGCAGCTTCTGTAAAACCCCTTGCTGCCTCATCTTAACTTTCATGTTGAAGAGACTGAAACCTCATGAACTGACCTCTTCGAGCATCAAACTTTTCTTCTATGCCTGCCTCAGCTCTCACATAATTGAAGAGAATTGGAGCCTTGCTCTGGATTAGGTAATGTTGTGGCTGGTTCGATCTTTTATTCAGCCATTCACATTTTGTCCCTGTCAGTAATAAGTTTCTTCCACTATCTTGTCCTTCATATGTTCCCCAGAGTAGCATTTTAAATTTCCTTCAAGAACATTTCTTTGGCCATTTATAACTTTGCTTTTGGTGTGAGAGGACTAGCTTTTGGCCTAGCTTTCAGCCTGTCTTGGCCTTCAACATGCCTTCTTCAGTTACCTTAGACTGCAAAACAGTAAGACTAGAAATTTTCAGTATACCACTTTCACAATGGACAGATAATCTAGAAAGAAAATCAAATATTGGATTTATAATACTTTAAATCAAATCATCCTAACAAACCAGTACGGAACATTCTTCCTAGGTGGACATGAAAGGTTCTCCAGTATGAATCATGTTAGGCCACAAAACAAATTTTAATGAATTTAAGAAGATTAAATCTTATTAAGTATCTTTTCCAGCCAAAATAGTGTGAGACTAGAAATCGGTAATAGGAATTTTTGGAAAATTCACAATTAAATAGAAATTAAACAGTATGCCCTAAAGAGTCAGTGGATCAAAGAAGAAATTAAAAGGAGAATTTAAAATATATTAACAGTGAAAATAGAAACACATGATTAAGCAAAAGCAGTTCTAAGAGGGAAGTTTATAACAATAACTGCCTAAATCAAAAAAGTAGATTCCCATCAAAGAACTGGAAAAAGTAAAAACTAAGCCCAAACTTAGAAGGAAATACATAATAAAGATTATGAAGAAATAAATAAAATAGAGAAAAAATAGAAATGATCAAGAAAAGAGTTGTTTTTTAAAAAAAAAAAACAAAAACAAAATCTACAAACTTTAGCAGACTAAGACCAAAAATGAAGACATATACACAGAGAAAATCAGAAATGAAAGAGGAGACATTTCGGGGCTGGGGATGTGGCTCAAGCGGTAGCTTGCTCCTCTGGCATGCGTGCGGCCCGGGTTCGATCCTCAGCACCACATACCAACGAAGATGTTGTGTCTGCCGATAACTAAAAAAATAAACAAATATTTAAAAAAAAGAGGAGACATTTCAACTTATACTACAGAAATGCGAAGGATGAAAACATTACTGTGAACAAGTATATGCCAGAAGATTGCATAATCCAGAATAAATCAATAAATTCCTAGACACATGCAATCTACCAAGCCCAAATCATGTAGACATGGAAAATATGATCAGATCAATAAAGAGGAAGGAGATTGAATCAGGAAAACAAAAAATTAGGAACAAACACATACACATACACAAAAAAAAACCCAAACTAGCCTCATCAAAAAAAAAAAAAAAAAAAAAGCCAGTGAGTTGATGGTTTCACTGCTAAATTCTACCAAACAGTTAAAGAATTAATGAAATCCCTTCTCAAACCTAAAAAAAAAAAAAAAAAAAAAAAACCCTGAAGAGGAGAGAATGTTCCAAATTCATTGAATAAGACCAGCATTATGCAGATATCAAGGTCAGAGAGGACACTACAAGAGAATTACAGACCAATTTCCCTGATGAATGTACATGCTTAAATCCTCAACAAAATGCTAGCAAACCAAATTCCATTGCATATTAAAAGGACCACTCTTTGTAATCAAGTGGATTTTATCCTTGGAATTCATCATATGCAAGTCAATAAATATGATACAGCACTTTAACAGAACGACAAAAACCATATGATCATTTCAATAGGTTCAGAATAGGTATATGACAAAATTCAATATCCTTTCATGTTAAAAACTTTCAACAAATTAGGTCTGATAAGAATGTACCCCAACTCTGTAAAGGTGGTTTATGATGAGCCCATAGTTGACACCATATTCAGTGGTGAAAAGTTCAAAGCCTTTCCTTTAAAGTAAAGAACAAAATAAGGATACTACTCTTGCCTCTTACATTTACAGAACAGTTCCACAAAAGAAGGAAATAAAAGGCATCCAAATTGGAAAGGAAGAAGTTGTCTCTGTTTGCAGACAACATTATCTTATAGAAATTTCTGTAAAGATGATACCAAAAACCTGTTGAAACTAATAAGTGAACTCAATAGAGTTGCACAATACAAAATCAGCACGTAAAAATTCACAGCATTGAATTATACCCTTAATGAAGTATAACTATTATAAATAAAACAAAACAAAATAAAAACTTAAAAAATAAAAACCCCACCTTGGAATAAGTTTGACCACAGAAGTAGAAGATCTGAATACTGAAAACTAATTTAAAGCATTTATTCAAGTAATTGAAGGTGCAAATAAATGGGAAGATATCCTGTGTTCATAGATCGGAAGAACTAATATTATAAAAATTGTTCATACACCCAAAGTCACCTACAAATTCAATGCAATTTTTTACCAAAATTCCAATGGCATTTTTCACTGAAATAAAAAAACTCTTTCCTAAAATTCTTCTGGATCTGTAAAGGATCTCTCTAATAGGCAAAATAATCTTGAACACAAAGGAAAAAGTCTATTTTCAAAATAGACTACAAAGCTGTAGTAATCTAAATAATATGGTATTCACATAAACAGCCACAAGAACACAAAATAGAGAAAAGATAGTGCTTTCCATAAATGGTGCTGAGAGAACTAGATATCCATATGCAAAAGAATGAAACTAAACCTCTGATTTATATACTCACACTGTGTATAAAAATCAGCTCAAAACGGATTGAAGAGTTAAATGTAAGACTTGAAACTGAAAGTTCTAGGAGAAAACAAAGGAACACCTCCATTACATTGACCTGGGCAAAAATTTTTTGTGCCCAAGAAGCCCAGTCATCAAAAGATAAAATAGGCAAATGGGATAACATTAAAGTAAAATACATCTGCATAGTCAAGGAAACTATCAGCAATGTGAAAAGATAGCCTACAAAATGGAAGAATATATTGCAAATCATACCTGTGATAAGGAGCTAATATCCAAAATATATAAAGAACTAAAACTGCTCAATAGTTAAAAAACCCAATTGAAAAAAATGAGCAAAGGACATGAGTAGACATTTTAACAAAAAAACAGGAAGTGTATGAAAAAACGTTCACTATCAGTAGTCACCAGCGAAATGCAAATCATAATGAGTTAGCACTTCATACCTGGTAGAATGATTGATATCAAAGTAAAAAAATAAATGCTGATGACAGCATGGAGAAACGGGGAACGCATACTCTGTTAGTAGGAATGTAAATTAGTATAGCCATTAGGGAAAACCGTATGGAAGTTCCTGAAAAATAAATGAATGTATGAATGAATGAATGGATAAATGCAGAACTACCGTTATCCAGCAAATCCCACTATTCATTTTATCCAAAAGAGATCAAATCAGTATTCAAAGAAACACCTGCTTCCCCTGTTTATTGCAGAATAAATATGTTATATCTATGTTATCACAATAGATAACATGTGGAATCAACCCAACTGTACATCAACAGATGAATGGATAAAAAAAACATGTATACATAAATAAATATTGTTTATACATGAATGTATAAACAAAGAAATAGGATTTACCTATAAAAAATGATGAAGTTCTATCATTTATGAGAACCTAAAGCCTGGAGCACATTAAGTGAAATGAACCAGGTACATGAAGACAAATACCAGCTGATCTCATTCATATATGGAATAAAAAAATTAGATGCGGAAAGGTCAGAGAATTGTGGTTACCAGAGACTGGGGGGCAAGGTGGGACAGATAGGGAGGTGTTGGACAGTGGCCATAATGTTTCCATTGGATGGGAGGAATGTTTTGGCATTTTATTGTGTCTTCTATTTCACTTCTATCACAATACTGCTGTTGAATAAAGACTACAATTCTTACTGTATGTAGTTTTTATTCCTCTCTATAAAGTGATTTCTTTTTGTAATCAAGAGCAATTAACTGACTATAGTACTTTTCCAAAGAAGTATTGAGACATGAAAGAAACACTTTATTGGAAACCTTTGGTTATTCCCCACACCTCCCACCATTTGCTCAGGATACAAGAATTTATAATATCCACATAATGAAAAGTTTCAAGGAAATTAGTTTTCTTTTGTGTTCCTCAAATTAAAGGTTTCTAGCACTTGTTTTTTTTTTAAGCAGAGAAGGAATTCTGAAGAAAAGAAAATCAACATATCTCAACCTGTTATTTGAAAACTAACTTTAAAGAAAATAAATTTAAACTTAAAGGCAATATTTTTATGAAAGTGTAAGTAGATATCCTAAAGAAGTTTCCTTTTAAGACCATGTATGTTATGTTGAACTATTTAACCTGATGTTTCAAAAGGAATTTGTCATCCTAAAAATGAAGTCAGAGTAACATGTCTCAAAAAGTATTATTCTTTAGTTTTTGTGGTCACTTCATTTGAATTTTCTGCTCTACTAATTGATTTTTCTACTGTTAATATGCTATAGCCACTGACTGGTGCCCCTAGATTGGATCATTGTATATTACTAATAAAACTGCTTTAGGAGTAAAGGCGGGGGGAGGAAATTAATCTGTTTATTTTCCCTTACTTAATCAATTCTGATCTGTATTCAAACAAGCCTGATAAACTATTACTCATTTGACAAATATTTATTAATTGCCCACCAGAATGTCAAAATAGTTATTAAATTTCTAGATTCTGTAAATAGGTGGTGTGGGTTCAAATCCTGGTTATAAAACTCTACCTCTAGTATCATTTTCCTCATTTCTAAAGTGTGAGTTGACAATATATGATTTTTTTAATTCAACAGAGAACATTATCCTCTTTTATTCAAATATCCCCTGGGTATAATGGTACATGCTGCTATTGCTTTTACTTTTTTTTTTTTTTTTTTTTGCCTGGTGGAAGATTGTTGTACATTTAGGACTATATTTTATCCATGAGACCTCAAACTGGTTCCCTGCAGGATTTGTAAATCTTCCACTGGGCCGATAATTATCATTTTTAAAGTAGCTTCTAATATAATTGTATAGCGGTCAATGATGTAGTCTATGTGATAGTAGCTCTTTGATGTTGGTTGAGACTTTATGGCCTAATGAATGGTCAACTTTTATGAATAACCTCCATGTAATTAAGAAGAATATGTAACTTCTATTTTAAATATATCTATTTGGTTAAGGTTGATAATCATTGTACTATTCTATAACTTTATTACTTTGTTTGCCTGAAGTTCCAACAAATTTATGTATTGAAATCTCTCCTTATAATGGTGGATCTTGTCATTTTCTCTGTTTTTTTTTTTTCCTAATGACTTTTCCTTTAATATTTTGAGGCAGTTTATTAGGGCCTATAAGTTTAGAGCTATTGTATATTTCTAGTGATGGAAATTTTCATCATTATATAGTGACTTTCCTTAAACCAAATAATATTGTTTTAAACTTATTTTACCTTTTATTAATATTTTAGTTACCAGTTCATACAGTTACAATGAAACAGATAAAGCTTTTTCCATCCCTTTCAGTTTTTCTTCATACTTATAAATTATCTTATAAATAGCATATATTTCAAATTTTAAAAATAAAATCCTATTATTTGTTTATAAATTCTAACATTTATTAATAGTTATTATTTATAATTCCTGGTATATGTAGACTTGGTTTTACTATTTTAAAATGTTCATTTTTCTGCAGTTTCTTAATGATTCTTTTAAGTAAACATACTTCAGTTTATTTATTTATTTTTTAAATTTATATGTGACAGAGGAATGCAAAGTATATTCACACCAATTTATGTCTTTATACATGTACTTTGGATAATAATGATCATCACATTCCACCATCATTTATAACCCCATGTCCTCTCCCTTCCCCTCCAACCCCTCTGCCCTATCTAGAGTTCAGCTATTCCTCCTATGCTCCCTCTCCCTATCCCACTATGAATCAGCTTCCTTATATCAAAACATTAGTCATTTGGTTTTCTGGAATTGGCTAACTTCACTAGCATTATCTTCTCTAACTCCATCCATTTACCTGCAAATGCCATGATTTTATTCTTTTTTATTGCTGAGTAATATTCCATTTTGTATATATGCCACAATTTTTTTTAAATCCCTTTATCTATTGAAGGGCATCTAGGTTGGTTCCACAGTTTAGCTATTGTGAATTGCACTGCTTTGAACATTGATGTGACTGTGTCCCTGTAGTATGCTGTTTTTAAGTCCTTTGGGTATAGATCGAGGAGAGGGATAGTTGGGTCAAATGGTGGTTCCATTCCCAATTTTCCAATAAATTTCCATACTGCTTTTCATTATTGGCAGCACCAATTTGCAGTCCCACCAGCAGTGTATGAGTGAACCTTTTTCCCCACATCCTTGTCACACTTATTGTTGTTTGTCTTTATAGTAGCTGCCATTCTGACTGGGGTGAGATGAAATCTTAGAGTGGTTTTGATTTGCGTTTCTCAAATTGCTAGTGATGGTGAACATTTTTTCATCTTGTTGATTGATTGTATATTCTCTTCTGAGAAGTGTCTGTTCAGATCCTTGACCAATTTATTGATTGGGTTACTTGTTTTTTTGGTGCTTAGCTTTTTGAGTTCTTTATATACCCTTATATACCCTAGAGATTAGAGCTCTATCTGATGTGTGAGGGGTAAAGATTTGCTCCCAAGATATAGGCTCTCTATTTACCTCAGAGATTGTTTTGCTGAGAAGAAACTTTTTAGTTGGGAGTCCATCCCATTTATTGATTCTTGATTTTAATTCTTGCGCCATAGGAGTCTTATTAAGGAAGTTTGAGCCTACTCCCACATGATGGAGATTAGGGCCTACTTTTTCTTCTATTAGATGCAGGGTCTCTGGTTTTATTCCTAAGTCCTTGATCCATTTTGAGTTGAGTTTTGTGTATGGTGAGAGATAGGGGTTTCATTTCATTTGCTTGCATATGGATTTCCAGTTTTCCCAGCACCATTTGTTGAAGAGGCTATCTTTTCTCTAGTGCATGTTTTTGGCACCTTTATCTAATATAAGATAATGTAATTTTGTGGGTTAGTCTCTGTGTCCTCTATTCTGTACCATTGGTCTACCACTCTGTTTTGGTGCCAATACCATGCTGATTTTGTTATTATTGCTCTGTAGTATAGTTTAAACTAACTCTATGCCACCTGCTTCATTCTTTCTGCTAAGGATTACTTTAGCTATCCTGGATCTCTTATTTTTCCAGATGAATTTCATGATTGCTTTTTCTATTTCTATGAGGAATGTCATTGGGATTTTGATCAGAATTGCATTAAATCTGTATAGTGCATTTGGAAGTATGGTCATTTATATAATATTAATTCTGCCTATCAAAGAGCAAGGTAGATCTTTTCATTTTTAAGGTCTTCTTTCTTTAGGGTTCTGTAATTTTCATTATATAGATCTTTTACGTCTTTCATTAATTTGATTCCCAAGTATTTATATATATATATATATATATATTTTTTTTTTTTGAGACTATTATAAATGGGGTAGTTTTCCTTTCTGACGATTTGTCACTGATATACAGAAATGCCTTTTGATTTATGGATATTGATTTTATATCCTGATACTTTGCTGAATTTATTTACTAGTTCTAGAAGTTTTCTAGTGGAACCTTTAGGGTCTTCTAGGTATACAATCATATCATCAGCAAATAGTGCCAATTTGAGTTCTTCTTTTCCCTATGTGTATCCCTTTAATCTCTTCCATCTGTCTAATTGCTCTGGCCAGTGTTTCAAGAACTATGTTAAATAGAAATGGTAAAAAAAGGGCATCCCTGTCTTCTTCCAGTTTTTAAAGGGAATGCCTTCAATTTTTCTCCATTTAGAATGATGTTGGCCTGAGGCTTAGAATAGATAGCCTTTATGATGTTGATATGTTCCTGTTATCCCTAGTTTTTCTAGTGTTTTGAACATTAAAGGGTGTTTTTCTGCATCTGTTGAGGTGATCATACGATTCTTATCTTTGAGTCTATTGATGTAATGAATTACATTTATTGATTTCTATGTTGAACCGACCTTGCATCCCTGGGATGAGTCTCACTTGACTGTAGTGCATGATCTTTTTGATATGTTTTGATAGCTGTCATATATATTTATAATTGTTAAGTCGTCTTGTTGTATGGTTCCCTTGAGCAGTATGTCCTTCTTTATCCTTTTTGATTGACTTTAGTTTAAAGTCTACTTTATTTGATATGAGGATAGAAACCCTGCTTGCTTCCACAGTCCTTGTGAGTGGTATGATTTTTCCCAATCCTTCACCTTCAGTCTGTGGATGTCTTTTCCTATGAGATAAGTCTCTTGGAGGCAGCATATTGTTGGGTCTTTTTTTTTTATTCAATCTGCCAGGCTCTGTCTTTTGATTGGTGAGTTTAGGCCATTGCCATTCAGGATTATTATTAAGACATGATTTGTATTCCCAGCCATTTTTGTTTATTTTTGGTATTTAATGTGACTTTATTTCTCCTTTGATTAGATTTTCCTTTAGTGTAATCCCTCCTTCTGCTGATTTTCATCATTGTTTTTCATTTCCTGTTCTTGGAATATTTTGCCGAGGATGTTCTATAGTGCAGGCTTTCTAGTTGTATACTTTTAACTTTTGTCTATTATGGAAAGTTTTTATTTCATCATCAAGTCTAAAGTTTAGTTTTGCTGGATATAAGATTCTTGGTTTGCAGCCATTTTCTTTCAGAGCTTGGTATATGTTGTTGTTCCACTGTCTCCTGGCTTTGAGGGTCTGGGTTGAAAATCTGCTGAGATATGAATTGGTCTCCCCCTATATGTGATCTGACTCCTCTCGTGATTTTTAAGATTCTAACCTTATTCTGTATGCTTGGCATTTTCATTATAATAAGCCTTGGTGTAGATCTGTTGAATTTTGTACATTTGGTGTCCTGCTAGCCTCTTGTATTTGGTTTTCTAATTCTTCATGCTTGGGAAATTTTCTGATATTATCTCATTGAAGAGATTTTGCATTCCTTTGGTTTGAAACTCTGTGCCTTCCTCTATCCCAAGAACTTTTAGATTTGGTCTTTTGTTGCTGTCCCATCATTCTTGGATGTTCTGTTCATGGTTTCTTCACTGTGTGATCAACTTTATTTTCCAGATTGTATACTTTGTCTTCATTATCTGACGTTCTTTCTTCCAAGTGATCTAATCTGTTGGTTAAAGAAAATGTGGTATATATACACAATGGAATATTATTCAGCAATAGAAGAGAATAAAATCATGGCATTTGCAGGTAAATGGATGGAGTTAGAGAAGATAATGCTAAGTGAAGTTAGCCAATCCCCAAAAGCCAAATGTTATAAGAAGGCTGATTGATAGTGGCTTAGGGAGTGGAGTATGGGAGGAATAGACGAATTCTAGATAGGGCAGAGGGGTTGGAGGGGAAGGGAGGGGCATGGGGTTATTAATGATGGTGAATGTGATGATCATTATTATCCAAAGTATAGGTATGAAGACTTGAATTGTTGTGTATACAGCCAGAGATATGAAAAATTGTGCTTTTTATGTGTAATAAGAATTGTAATGTATTCTGCTGTCATATAGGTTAAACTGTCTGTTCAAAGCAGCAGTATTCATAACAGCCAAAAGGTATTAAAAAAACCCAAAATATCCATCAGCTGAGGCATGGAAAATAAGCCAAATGTGGTATATAAATATAGCAGAATATTATTCAGTCATAAAAAGGGAATATTCTGAAGACATGCTACAACATGGGCAAACCTCAGAAACATTGTGCTAAATAAAAGAAGCTAAACCCAAAAGGTCATGTATTTTAGGGTTCAGTTTATATAAACTAGAGTCAATAGCCAAATGTAAGGACATAAAGCAGATTTATAGTTGGACTGGTTTTGATGCAGTTTCCTTTAGGATGAGGAAAATATTTAGAAACTAGATGGAGACAATGGTGCATAATATTATGAATATTTCAAATGTCAAAAAATTATACACTTAAAAATGGTTAATTTGGAGCTGGGTGTGGTGGTGCATGCCTGTAATTCCTGTGGCTCAGGAGGCTAAGGTAGGAGGATCACAAGTTCAAAGCCAGCTTCAGCAAAAGTGAGGCGCTAAGTAACTCAGTGAGACCCCTCCCCCCTCTCTCTTTTTAATTAGAAAAATTATTTATTTCTGCTCCTTTCATACATCTTACTGTTGAGGAAACAGTCTTGCATACATATATGAAATAATGTACTATCCCACACACTGTTTAAAGGCAAAGCACCATCAGTGAAGCCGATCGGCAGTACAGAGTTCTCAGTTCTCAGAGTTCTCAGAGATCTTGCTTCCTGATTTTACATTAACTTCTGAAAATCAGAAATATCTCCAAAAAATGTTAAAGGGGTTGTAAAAAATAATCACTTTATTCAGTATTATAATTTTACAAGAACAGTATATTTACAAAATGAAAAACTAAGAAAATGACACTTAACATCGTTGGTACAACAGGTCAGCAGGAAAAAAATACTGTGATAAACTTGTCTCTGATACCAAGAAATTCTAGTCCAAGCTTTCATATACGTCCTATGTTTTCACTTGATACTTTTACTGCTGCTTTTTATTCTTTTCCACATTTCATAGTAGAGGACTGGTACAGCCTTTATTAATTACTTCATCAACAGGAGCAAATCCAGAATCCACTGATTTCTTCTCAAAAGACACTCTAACCCATCAGATAGCCCGGCAGTTTCATTCTCATGAATACTCTAGCCATGAAAAAGCTCAGTAGGACACAGACGAATCCAATGAATAGTAGAAGAAATCTATTTAGTTTTGGAATATTTGGCGCATTGGATCAGTCCAGGATTATGAAACCTAAACCCCCCATTGTAAACAGGAAGCTGGATGCAAGTCCTTCCATGATATATTGTCCATTTACTCTGTAGTCCAAGAAAGTTACTGGCCTCTAATGCCCATGTTCATCAGTCATAGAGCCAACACTCGGTGGTTTAACAATAACATCATAAATTATTCCTCCGGTGATGAGGAAATAAGCCACCACCATCAGAGCGTACTTCATCATGGCCAATGGCATGTGCACCCAGGGCGGTGGCTTCAGCTTCAGGTTGAGACATTCAAGCACTAGTCTCCGTGTTGGTGGATGAGACCCTGTCCCTTAATAAAATACAAAATTGCGCTGGGAATGTTGCTCAGTGATCAAATGCCCCTGAGTTCAATCCCCAGTTCCTCCCTCAAAGAAACGGTTAATTTGGGGCTGGGGATGTGGCTCAGTTGTAGAATACTTGCCCAAGGTGTGCAAAGTCCTGGGTTCAATGCCCAGTGTTTGTTATGTGAATTTTTTTACCTTAATAAAAAGGAAAAGTTTTTTGAAAGAAAGCAGATTTCAAGGACAGTTTCTGGATTTCTGGAAACTGCCATAGGTCACTTTGTTTAGATCTCAGATTGTCCAGAATTTAGCTACACCTGGATATAAGGAGCCTACAAAATGTATTCTTTACTCTGGTCGAATATGCCCAGATAAAATTTGAGGGTTTTGTTACTGTGGAAATTTTAGTCACTGCTTTACTATGTCATCTCTACTCAGACTTCCTCTACTTTGACTTCCTATTTTTCTTTATATTAGACCCCTTATTACTTAAGTAACTGTTTAAGATCTAAATAATACTTTTAATGCCTACCAGAAAGAAGAGAAAATCAATTGAATGAAAAGTAACCGATGAGCTCATTTGTTAAGTTTTTTTTTTTTTAAGGAGAGATTAAAGTTACAAAGAAGTAACAAAGAAAGACAAGCATCAAACTGATTTTTTTGTTTTTGTTAAACTAGGAATTAAAAGCAAAGAAAACGATTTTTCATAGTATGAGACAATGTTAATTTTTTTGCAGTGGCCTTCTACTATCCCCAAGTCATTTCTTACTCTTTTTGCCAGTTTGGGAAAAATGCTGTGTGAGTGTGAGTGTGTGTGTGTGTGTGTGTGTGTGTGTGTGTGTGTGTGTGTGAGAGAGAGAGAGAGAGAGAGAGAGAGAGAGAGATATCTTGGAACTTGGAAGCTGTATTGTTTAAATTCAGTACTTTTCGTAGTGGCTGCCAGTAAGTTACATGCCTTCTTGTTCTGTGGGCATGCCTAATGTGGTATGTACTCTGTGGTCCTCACCTTATAGCTCTTTGATCCAAGATGGACACTGACCCCATCAGACTCTTTCTGCCAAAAGAATTGGGCATCTGTTGCACACTTGTGCATAAATGCGTGTTTCTATATATCTGTCTATGGATATAGACAAGTGTACAACTTCACCATTTAATTTGAAGTTTTTCTAGAAAGAAGCAACTTAAATATACTTGTAAATTATTTCATGGTTTGACATTTTGGAAGATTTTGAACATACTATTCAGACTTTTAATATTGAATTATAGTTTCTGTTTTGCTAGTAACTCAATTTTCTGAACAACATTTGTGAAGTTTTTGCTTGAAAATGAAAATACTCATGTCTTTATATGGTGTATTTGTATATTTTATTTTATTGCTCGTCACTCTTTACCCATGTTCCTGAGTGATCTTAAGGAAAAAGAATTATGTCCATAATGGGATTATAGAAACAATGTTATCATTGTATTTCTATAATGTTCTATGTAATTTTACATTGTTGTGCCTTGATTTTAAAAGCATAAATATAAGGATATATCAAGTAACCAAAGCTCAACATATACTAAAAAAATGAACTATTATAATGTTTTATAATCACTATGTTTTATTAAACTAGAATGGGATATCCTACTACCTGATGATTTAATACTTTGTTTCCAATTACATATTTTGTTCTTAGGCAAGGGATTTTGCTGTCTGACAATATTCTGTGTACAGAACTATTTGTTTATGTATTTCTAAATATAGTGTTTGTATTCAGTGAAAAATAAAAACATCAAAATTTCTCAGTACATTTATCCTTTATTTATGGGTATGTTAAATTTGGATTTCTTAGTGTTGATACCTTTGAGGAGAACCAAAATGTTATAAAGCAAAATTAAAATAGATCCAAAGGAGATCAATATTTGGATACTTTCAATATTTGGATAGCTTATGAAGAAATACTAGTGGGTAGGGAGTTTTAAATCTAGAAAATAAATTTAAAATCTGTTTAGCACCTAATTTGTACACTTAGTAAACATTTGTGTTCAGAATGTTACTTCCTTCTTACCTTTACCTCAGAGTACCCATAGGATACAAATTTTGGTGGAAATAATATAAACTGGATAAATTAATGACTGGAAAAATTCCGCTTAGTTGAGTAAATGGTATCCCCTACTGCATGCCATCCACCTTACTTGTTTTGGAACAATGAATAAGGCACAGGCGTTGCAAAAAAGATGGAATCAAGTAATTGCTTCTGCCTCTTTCATGCCTTTAGATTTTATAACTTTGCTTTTTTTGCATATTTCATATAATATAGACTTAACTTATGTTCTTCTAGTTCAAAAATACCTTGGAATTATGACTTGGACTAAATTTGGGGAGAACTGATACCATTATAATATTTATCCTTCTAACCCAAGAAATTTTTAAATTGTTTATTAGGATCTCTCAGTAAAGTTTTGTCATTTTCTTTATAAAGGTTTTATGCATTTTTCTTAGTTTATTCCTAGATATATAATAATTTGCTCTTTTTGTTATTGTTTAAGATATAACATTGTAACCAGCAATCATGTAAAAACTCATATTTTGATTGTAGTTCATTACTATTTGCAAGTGACTTGCCTTTCAATTTTTTGTCGTCTTTTGAAAAGTTTATGTAGGGTGATAATTTATTTCTCAAATATTAATACAATTCCCACCATCAGGGAAATCATCTAGTGTTTAGAATTTCTTTTTTGGTAGGTTTGCAATTACAGATTTAACTTATTTAATAATTATAGTACTGTCAAATATTGTAATGTCTATAGTATCTATAGTTGGTGTACCCTTTTTCATTCTTTATTTGTTAGCTGTCCAATTTCCATCATTGTCACCAGAAGGTAATCAATTTTATTAGTGTTTTCTGAGAAACTTTGGATTTTGTTGATCTTGTATTTTCTACTTCATTCATTTTTGCTTTTTTCTTTTATACCTATTTCCTTTTGCATTTAATATCCTTTTTAAAAATCTTTTTTGAATGGGTGCTTATCTTTAATTTTCATCTTTGCTTTGTAATATTTGCATTTTGAAGCTATATTACTTTTATCTTGTTTCTGCACATTTTGTATATTCTTATCTATTATAAAGTTGAACTGTTTTCCTACTTTGTATTATTATTTCTTCTTTGTGTGTGGGTTAAAGTGCTTCCTTAATTTCCAATCATGTAAGGATTTCCTTGTCTTTTTATTTTTGTTATCTGATTTATTTGTTTTGTGGTCAGAAAACATATTATGTGTGACTCCACTTATATTTGAATTTATTTTTTGACCCAATATGTTGTAAATGTTTAAGTATTTTATAAGTATAAGTCAGTATATTCTGTATTGTAACACTGAATGCAGTGTTTTAAAGTTTACTAATTCAAGTTTGTAAGCTTAGCCATTACAAAATCTTAATTAGCTTAACTTAGCCATTACAAAATCTATATAAAGACCAATACATCATGGTGTCCACTATTGAGATAGTCAAACTAATTTGTCCATTAATATCAAGTTTGTAAACTAAAACTATATATTTTACTAATTTTGTTTCTTCACTAAGAGAGGTATATTTAAAAGAAAATGATCATGATAATTTTGGCTTTATATTATTTCTTTTTTAGTTCTTTCACTTTATACACACAACACACACACACACACACACACACACACACACACAGACACTCCCCCACTCTCCCCCAAAAGGTCAAGGTCGAAATGTTTATATCTACCAGGAGAATTGAATCCTTTTTTGTTAGTAAGTTGAATAATATCATTATAAAATTTGCCTTTTCTCTAACAAATTTGTTTTGTCTGATATTAACAAAACTACATCAGCTTATATTTGGTTATTGATTATATTTTAAATGTTTATTTTTCTGGATAAATAGCACATAGTTGGGTTTTTAAAAATGTAGTTGGAGATCTTTGTCATTTAACTTAAGTGCTTAGTCTGTTGATATTTAACACAACTAGTGATGTATTTGGGTTTAAACCTAATGTTTTGTTTTGAATTTTTATCATTCAACTTGATCATATTCTTTTTCTCCTTCTTACCTCATTAGCATTAACTGAGGGTTTCTTTTTAATCTATTATTGTGTGTGTGTGTGTGTGTGTGTGTGTGTGCACATGCGTGCATTTATGTGTTTATATATTTACACTGATAGCATTTGTCATGGTCTTATGAAATGCTTAGTACTTTTATCCCTTCCAGAAATTGAAATATCTAATTGAAACACCTAGAATACTTTAAATATATCACTGCCTCTGATTCATACATGTCATGGTCTTGTATTTATCTTCTTTTTTTGTACTAGGGATTGAATCCAGGGGCACTTTACTACTGAGCCATATCCCTACCCCTTTTTATTATTAATATTGAGATAAGGTCTCACTAAGTTACCTAAAATCTTGCTAAGTTTCTGAGGTTGGCTTTGAACTTGAGATCTTCCTGTCTCAGCTTCCTGAGTTGTTGGGTTTACGGGTACGCACCTCTGTGTCTGGCCGAGTATTGTGTTATTTTTATACTGTCTGTATTTTAATCCCAGAAACATACACACACACACACACACACACACACACACACACACACACACACCCCTTCATATCCAAGAATTTTACATCTGTTTATTCAATGAACTGTGGTTGTGGAAAAATGGTGTAGGAAACATGAAAATACCTCCAACCCCGGTTATTCCTTAAACAGTACAGTATAATAACTATTTACACAAAACTTAAATTGTATTGTATATTATAGGCAATTTAGAGATGATTTGAAGTATATGGGAGGATATAGATAGGTTATATGCTAATAATACACTATTTTATGCAAAGGACTTGAACTTGAACATCCCCAGATTTGGTATTTGCAGGGTCCTAGAACCTAGTCCAGGGATGACTCTAAATGCATATTTTTTTTATGTCTTGTTATTACTTTCATCATCTCCATTACTTCATTCAGCATCATTATTCTCCTACCTAAAGAGAAATATTCCTTTTAGTGAATGTCTGATGGTAAATTTTTTAAAATGAGTTTTTAATTATCAGGAAATGTTTCAATTTTTCAGTGACATATTCTCTGACTATTGAATGTTAAATTTTTGGGTTTTTTTCTGAGAACACAGTGAAAACTTAATGCTCTTGCCTCTGGTTTCCATTATTTCTAGTGAATACTTGAAGATATATCTATGCTTGCCTCTTTCAAGAAAATGTCTGATTTTTTCCTCTGCCTGCCTTTACAAATTGTTTTTGTCTTTGTTTTTTAATCTTTTATGTGATAAGCAGATACGGATTTTTAAAAAAAGTATTGCCTGGGATTTTAGTCTGTGTTTAATAATATGGTATCTGGAGTGCCTTTGAGTCTCTTTTCATTCTTTTGTTTCTGTTTTTGTTGACTCTTTTGTCTGTTGCCTTCTGGTTTTTCTTGTCTCTATATACTGAACTGTGCTTGAAAACTGTTTATATATATAACTTGAGGACTGAAATAATATTGTCTTTCTCCAGAGGGTTTTTTGTTTTGTTTTGTTTTGCATAGATTGCTTGGAACAAAGATCCTGGGTCATTTAGCAATCTGTGATCACCTTCATACATTTTCAGTGATTAAAATTTTCTGAGCTTCCTAGATGAGTCAAAATGAATCTATAGTATTTACAAGACTCTGTTCTGCCTTTACTAGTGGAGCATAAATTTTTAGGGTCATAGTGAAAAAATAGTTTTTGTGTTTATTTCTCACTTCAGGCTGTCAAATATGCTACTCAGATTCACTCACCTTTTTCACAGTGTTTCTCAGGTTAAATATAGTTCTGAGTGGTATGTTTGCCTTTCTGAATTTTTGTCTTCTCATCTCTTGATCCAGTAAGCCATCACTATTTTGTCATTCTCTGATGCATTTGGATAATTTTAAAAATACATTTTTATATAATATCTGCTTTTCTCAGTGAGAAGATGGGTCTAAATGACCTGTCATTTATGGAAGTAGAAATGCCCATGTTGGATCTTATGTTTCTTTGAAAAAAGTAAAAGTTTTTCAGAGCGTTTTAATCAACACTTCAATTAAATAATGTATTTTTTTATTAATAATAATACATGGTTTTCAATTAGTATATCCTTTTATTACTTTCCTTGAAAAAGTCTAATGTATAGAATAACAATAATGCTGAAAAGTTGTATATGTCAATTTTGTGGTTTATTTTGTCAGACATTGCTCTATTTTTGAGAAATTATACTAGTATATATACTAGTATGATGACATGGTTTTTACTTTTCTAGTAAAGTTCAGTCTTATCTAATCATTTAACAGTTCTTCAATAAGTATTGTTTTCATTGTTTATAACTTGCTATAAAGAAAACATGGATTTTAATTTTTTACTATTTTATAAAATATAAGAAATTACTTAATACCATTTTGAATATATTCAAAATTTAGTCTATTTAAAGATTTAAGTATACATTCATTTCAATAGGATAGTTAAACAGATTGCATATGGTAAATATGTCCTTCCAACTCAAGATTTATACATATAAAAGTCTTAATTATCATTATGAAATCAAATTTGTAATTACTCTTAGCCATTGAATGTAGCAATCAGTTTATAAATGAGCTTTATTTGGTAACTTGCAACTAATTTGGAATATGAGATTTCTAATAGTGATGTCATAACACTCCCTAGGCTGGCCTCCACTGCTTATTCAAATGGGACAAAATTTCAGCTTCACAATAATATTCTTACTAAGGGTAAAAATATTTTAAGTTCTTCATGTTTTCTAGCATGCATATCTTCCTCTTTTTATTTTTTGCTTGGTTTTGTTGCTTTAGTTTATTTAGTAGGTGGATTTTGCAAACAATACTTTTGGATATCAGCATCTTGTTAAATTCTAGATAAAATAATTTTTTATAGTTATTTTCTAGATGGTATGGTTTAGTTATGCTAGGACATTTATTTCTGTTGGAGGCAGGGCCTCTGTATTCTTAAGCTCCTGTTTCCTTTGTTTAGAGATAATGGATATTCATGAATCAAATTTTCATTGGGAATTTCTTAATTTATTCAGAATTTTTAGTTTATTTTTATAATTGAATTAGGTCGGTGTTTCTCAGTAGAAAAAAATATTGGCATTTGGGATTCCACAGACTTTGTGTATTATAGCATGTTTGGCATGCCTGCTTCCTGACTACTGATTATCAATAGTGCTTCCTTTGGTCATTGTGAAAAACAAAAATAACCCTACCATTATTGTCCCTAGAGTGATGCCACCTCAATTGAAGACCACTAAACTAGGTAAGCAGCTTTCTTAGAGTAGCTTTTTATCACTTGCAAAATTTTAATTCTTTTTTTTTTAAATATATACCTTTTGAAAGGCAAGTGGCTCACCCGAGATGGAGATTCAACCAAGAGATTTTATTGGGGGGCTGCCCAAAGGGGAAGAAAAGAAGAGGCAGAGAGAAAGAGGAAGAGAGCAGAGAGAAAAAAAAAGGGTAGAGAGAAGAGAGAAAGAAGAGGAAAGAAAAAGGAAGAGAGAAGAGAGCATGTGCTTATAAGCTTCTGCTTAAGAAGGGGATGTGACAGATGCTGATTGGCAGGGTGACTCAGGAACAGGGAGTGGACACTGCGTCCTGTGAGGATTGGTTGAGGAAACTTTTGAATTTGACGCCCTTTGGAGAGGAGGGGGAGGGCTAAGGGATTCCATGATGTTCTCTAGAGAAGGGGGAGTCTCCCACACACCCAACACCTTTTAGTTGTAGATGAACGCAATTCCTTTGTTTATTTTTATGTGATGCTGAGGATTGAATCCAGTGCCTCACACAAACTAGGCAAGTGTTCTACCACTGAGCTACAACCCCAACCCCATAGTAAAAATTTGTGCCCTAAATGTCAACGCACCTGATAATATGGGCAAAATACAAGATTAAATCCCACACAAAGCCTAACACAATAATACTGGGTGATTTCACCACATCCTAACCACCATTAGACAGGTCAACAAAACATGAAATCAATGAGCATTCCTCTAACTTAAACAATACTATAAATCAAATGGATCTAATGGACATCTACAGAATATTCCACCCTAAAACATCAGAATTTATCTTCATCTCAGCTGCAAATGAAACTTTTTTTTTCCAAAATAGATCATATTCTAGGCCACAAAGCAAATCTTGGCAAATACCAAAACAAACAAACAAAATAACTCAAAACCTGCTATAATCCCATATGTCCAATCATATCATAATGGAGTAAAGCTAGAAATCAATGTAAGGAATAATAATAGAAACCACATAAACACATGGAGATTGAACAATACTCTCTTAGTGTCTTAGTAAACTTCTCATTTGACTAGATCTGTGTGGGATTCTACAAGCCTCCTGTATGTGAATGTCTATCTCATTTCTGATACGGGATAAGTTTTCTGTAACTATCTCATTGAAAATGTTCTTTATGGTTTAGTTTGTTTCTCCACATTCTCTCATAGTCCAGTGGTTCTCAGGTTTGGTCTTTTAATGTTGTCCTAGAGTTCATATTTGTTCTGGTCATGTTCCATAAGTTTTTCTCTTTATTGTGCTCTGTATACTCAAGATTCATTGTTTAAAAAGCCCTATATTCTGTCTTCAAGAGCTGCGGTTCTATTTTCTATGCATTCTAATTTGTTAGTGATGCTTTCAAGTGAGTTTTTAATTTGATTATGCCTTTTATTTCTAGCTTGATTTCTTTTCACTATTTCTATTTCTATATTAAAGTAGTCTTTCCACTTCTCTAACTGCTCTTTTTAAATTCCTTCCTTATATTTTCTTTTAGTTCAGTGAACAGTTTAATAGTCAGTTTTTTTATAATCTTCCTCTGTGCTTTCATCTATCTCACTATCAGTGGGATCTTCTGTTGGGGGATTGTGGATTTTGGGGGGAGATTGGCATGCCTATTTTCTCATGTTTTCAGCGGTCTTGGACTTGCATATTGGTAGAGGTGGATTACCTTACCTCTTGTGTGTGTATGTTTGTGTGTGTCTGTCCTTTTGTGTGTAATTATCTTGTTTGTTCTGGGACTTCTTTCTGTTTTTGATGTCTGAGTAGATGCCAAAGAGTAGGACCTGAGTTCCCTCTCTGATTGTTCCTCCTTATGTCCTTGTTGTTGATTTGGAGTTTTTGTCTCCTCACTTCTTTGAGTTGGAGTAATATCAGGGAATGTTATTCTGCAGCAGAGTCTAACCTGTGAACTTGAACTTGTTGTGTTCTTTGTACTGTAGTTGGTTTAACAAACACACCTCCCCTGAGGTTGAGAGATAGTACTTCCTCATTTGCCTAGAACCTTCAGTTGCCCTGTCTCAAGTCAGAAAAAAGTATAGCTATTAAGTGTCACAAGTAATTTATATGTTGTATGGTACAATTGACTCTGAAAGGGAATTCCATAATAAACTGTTCATTTACTTAGTAATTTTATCTTGAATAATTTAGCATAGTATTTATGCTGTATTCTCTCAGATTTCTAGAAGTCTTTCATTATCCCCATATCAGTCTAAAATTTACTATCTTCCAACATTTAACACTTGTCTTCTCCCCTCAACCTTGGGATTTTTAGTAGTATGCTAGGATTTTAAATAGTATACTAAGTCTTAGATTATTTAAGAAATATGATCAAATTTTATCTTTTGTAATAATTCAGAAATGATTCCAGACATTATGAAGAGTACATTTTAGTATAGGGTAGTATTATATTGCATGTTTTGTACTCTCCATATGCCAGTATCAAAGGCATATCTGGATTCTTCAGCCTGTAAAGGAACACTTTTAATCTGTGTAGAGTCACCTCTAGTCTAACTCACAGTCAGGCTGTCCAGCTAACTTCAGCACTCCCCTGCTGCCTCCAAATATCCCATTTCATTTATAACAAACTCTCCTATATCATCAATCTTTTCATATGGTCTCTGTCCTTCCTTCTTCCTCCTTAGGAAACTTTTTTCCCTTATTCCCCACTCCTCCTCTTTCATACTTCCCAATTCATTTCAAAACATATTTGTGTTTGTGTCTACCTGTTTTCTTTTCTTCTTTTACTCTCTTTAATGTCCTTTCCGTTTTCTTATTCCTTTCATATTCTTTCTAATCCTCCTGCCCCTCCTACCCATTTCTTTTATCGTCCAATCTTCTTTTCAGGTTAAAATCTGTCCCCAGATAACTCTGCTACTAACTTGGTACAGTCTTAAAGAATATCACATTTTCTTTTTCAAGAAAAGCTGTTTTAAAGATTTATTACTTTGCTTAAATCCCCCAATACCCACTCCTGCCTGTTGTACTCTTTTTAGATATTTTATATTACACTAATAAATAATTTTTTAAACTTTCCCACCTCTTATATATTATGTAATTTTTTATTTTGTTCTGATCAGTTATACATGACAGCAGAATGCTCTTCAATTCATTTTACACAAATGGAGCACAGATTTTCACTTCTCTTGTTGTACCCAAAGTAGAATCACACTGTTGCAATCATACATATACCTAGGGTAAACATATCCCTCTCATTTCACCATCTTTTCTACCCCCATCCTCCCTTCTCTCTCCTCCCTCCCCTTTGTCCAATCCAAAGTTCCTCAACTTCTCCTGTGCCCCTCCCCATTATGGATTAGCATCCAATTATCAGAGAAAACATTTGGCATTTGGTTTGGGATCGGCTTACTTCACTTAACTTGATATTTTCCAACTCTATCCATTTACCTGCAAATGCCATGATTTTGTTCTCTTTTTAATGCTGAGTAATATTCCATTTTGTGTATATATACCACAGTTTCTTTATCCATTCATCTACTGAAGGTCATCTAGGTTGGTTCCACAATTTACCTATTAAGAATTGTGCTGCTGAAATGAAAAACAATAACCAAAACCATCAGTAGGAAGTGCCTCGGTAAAGACAGAGGGCGAGGGGAAAGATAATCATGGAGAAACAAACTAAATTTTTAAAAAAAAGGATAAATAATCAAACATGGATGGAAGTACAAACCATATATCAATAGTAACTCTGAATGTTAATGGCTTAAACGCTCCAATAAAGCGACATAGGCTGGTAACATGGATTAAAAAAACAAATCCAACAATATGCTGCCTCCAGGAGACACATCTGATTGGAAAAGACATACACAGGCTGAAGGTGAAAGGATGGGAAAAAATATACCACGCACACGGTCCTCGTAAGCAAGCAGGGTGGCCATCCTCATATCGAATAAAATCGACTTCAAGACTAAGTTAATCAAAAGGGATAAAGAAGGACATTTTATACTGTTAAAAGGAACCATTCACCAACAAGACATAACAATTATCAATATTTATGCACCAAATAATGGTGCTGCGACATTCATAAAATAAATTCTCCTCAAGTTCAAGAATCAAATAGACCACAACACAATAATTATGGGTGACTTCAAAACACCATTGGACAGATCCTCCAAACAAAAGTTGAATAAAGAAACTATAGAACTCAATATCACAATCAATAACCTAGACTTAACTGACATATATAGAATATATTAACCATCATCAAATGGATATACTTTTTTCACAGCAGCACATGGATCCTTCTCAAAAATAGACCATATATTATGCCATAGGGCAACCCTCAGGAAATATAAAGGGGTGGAGATAATACCATGCATTTTATCTGATCATAATGGAATGAAACTGGAAATCAATGATAAAAGAAGGAAGGAAAAATCCTACATCACATGGAAAATGAACAATATGTTACTGAATGATCAGTGGGTTACAGAAGACATAAAGGAGGAAATCAAAAAATTCTTAGAGATAAATGAAAATACAGACACAACATATCGGAATCTATGGGACACAATGAAAGCAGTTTTAAGAGGAAAATTCATTGCCTGGAGTTCATTCCTCAAAAAAAGAAAAAAAACAACAAATAAATGAGCTCACACTTCATCTCAAAGCCCTAGAAAAGGAAGAGCAAAACAACAGCAAATGTAGCAGAAGGCAAGAAATAATTAAAATCAGAGCGGAAATCAATGAAATTGAAACAAAAGAAACTATTGAAAAAATTAACAAAACTGAAAGTTGGTTCTTTGAAAAAATAAATAAGATAGACAGACCTTTAGCCATGCTAACGAAGAGAAGAAGAGAGAGAACTCAAATTACTAACATACGGGATGTAAAAGGCAATATCACAACAGATGCTACAGAAATACAGAAGACAATTAGAAATTACTTTGAAAACCTATATTCCAATAAAATAGAAGATAGTGAAGACATCAATAAATTTCTTAAGTCATATGATTTGCCCAGACTGAGTCAGGAGGATACACACAATTTGAACAGACCAATATCAATGGATGAAATTGAAGAAGCCATCAAAAGACTACCAACCAAGAAAAGCCCAGGACCAGATGGGTATACAGCGGAGTTTTACGAAACCTTTAAAGAAGAATTAATACCAATACTTTTCAAGTTATTTCAGGAAATAGAAAAAGAGGGAGCTCTTCCAAATTCATTCTATGAGGCCAACATCACCCTGATTCCGAAACCAGACAAAGACACCTCAAAGAAAGAAAACTACAGACCAATATCTCTAATGAACCTAGATGCAAAAATCCTCAATAAAATTCTGGCGAATCGAATACAAAAACGCATCAAAAAAATTGTGCACCATGATCAAGTAGGATTCATCCCTTGGATGCAAGGATGGTTCAATATACGGAAATCAATAAATGTTATTCACCACATCAATAGACTTAAAGATAAGAACCATATGATCATCTTGATAGACGCAGAGAAAGCATTCGACAAAGTACAGCATCCCTTTATGTTCAAAACATTAGAAAAACTAGGGATAACAGGAACTTACCTTGACATTGTAAAAGCTATCTATGCTAAGCCTCAGGCTAGCATCATTCTGAATGGACAAAAGTTAAAGGCATTCCCTCTAAAATCTGGAACAAGACAGGGATGCCCTCTCTCACCACTTCTATTCAATATAGTTCTCGAAACACTGGCCAGAGCAATTAGACGAAAGAAATTAAAGGCATAAAAATAGGAAAAGAAGAACTTAAATTATCACTATTTGCAGATGACATGATTCTATACCTAGAAGACCCAAAAGGGTCTACAAAGAAACTACTAGAACTAATAAATGAATTCAGCAAAGTGGCAGGATATAAAATCAACACGCATAAATCAAAGGCATTTCTGTATATCAGCGACAAAACTTCTGAAACGGAAATGAGGAAAAACACTCCATTCACAATGTCCTCAAAAAAAAAAAAAAATACTTGGGAATCAACCTAACAAAAGAGGTGAAAGATTTATACAATGAAAACTACAGAACCCTAAAGAGAGAAGTAGAAGAAGATCTGAGAAGATGGAAAAATATACCCTGTTCATGGATAGGCAGAACTAACATCATCAAAATGGCGACATTACCAAAAGTTCTCTATAGGTTTAACGCAATGCCAATCAAAATCCCTACGGCATTTCTTGTAGAAATAGATAAAGCAATCATGAAATTCATATGGAAAAATAAAAGACCCAGAATAGCAAAAGCAATTCTAAGCAGGAAGTGTGAATCAGGCGGTATAGTGATGCCAGATTTCAAACTATATTACAGAGCAATAGTGACAAAAACAGCATGGTACTGGTACTAAAACAGGCGGGTGGACCAATGGTATAGAATAGAGGACACAGAGACTAATCCACAAAGTTACAACTATCTTATATTTGATAAAGGGGCTAAAAGCATGCAATGGAGGAAGGATAGCATCTTCAACAAATGGTGTTGGGAAAACTGGAAATCCATATGCAACAAAATGAAACTGAATCCCTTTCTCTCGCCATGCACAAAAGTTAACTCAAAATGGATCAAGGAGCTTGATTTCAAATCAGAGACTCTGCGTCTGATAGAAGAAAAAGTTGGCTCCGATCCACATATTGTGGGGTCGGGCTCCATATTCCTTAATAGGACACCCATAGCACAAGAGTCAATAACAAGAATCAACAAATGGGACTTACTTAAACTAAAAAGTTTTTTCTCAGCAAGAGAAACAATAAGAGAGGTAAATAGGGAGCCTACATCCTGGGAACAAATCTTTACTCCACACACTTCAGATAGATCCCTAATATCCAGAGAATACAAAGAACTCAAAAAATTAGACAATAAGATAACAAATAACCCAATCAACAAATGGGCCAAGGACCTGAACAGACACTTCTCAGAGGAGGATATACAATCAATCAACAAGTACATGAAAAAATGCTCACCATCTCTAGCAGTCAGAGAAATGCAAATCAAAACCACCCTAAGATACCATCTCACCCCAGTAAGAATGGCAGCCACTATGAAGTCAAACAACAACAAGTGCTGGCGAGGATGTGGAGAAAAGGGTACACTTGTACATTGCTGGTGGGACTGCAAATTGGTGCGGCCAATTTGGAAAGCAGTTTGGAGATTCCTGGGAAAGATGGGAATGGAACCACCATTTGACCCTGCTATTGCCCTTCTCGGACTATTCCCTGAAGACCTTAAAAGAGCGTACTATAGGGATACTGCCACATCGATGTTCATAGCAGCACAATTCACAATTGCTAGACTGTGGAACCAACCCAGATGCCCTTCAATAGATGAATGGATAAAAAAAAATGTGGCATCTATACACAATGGAGTACTATGCAGCAATAAAAAAATGACAAAATCATGGAATTTGCAGGGAAATGGATGGCACTAGAGCAGATTATGCTTAGTGAAGCTAGCCAATCCCTAAAAAACAAATACCAAATGTCTTCTTTGATATAATGAGAGCAACTATGAACAGAGCAGGGAGGAAGAGCAGGAAGAAAAGATTAACATTAAACAGAGACATGAGATGGGAGGGAAAGGGAGAGAAAAGGGAAATTGCATGGAAATGAAGGGAGACCCTCATTGCTATACAAAATTACATATAAGAGGTTGTGAGGGGAATGGGAAAATAAACAAGGAGAGAAATGAAAAAAAAAAAAAAAGAATTGTGCTGCTATAAACATCCATGTGGCTCTGTCACTGTAGTATGCTGTTTTTAAGTCCTTTGGGTATAGACCGAGGAGTGGCATACCTAGGTCAAATGATGGTTCCATTTCAAGTTTTTAAGGGATATCTATATACTACTTTCCAGATTGGTTGGACCAATTTGCAGTCCCACCAGCAATGTATGAGTGTGCCTTTTCCCCCACATCCCACCAGCACTTACTGTTACTTGTATTCTTGATAACTGCCATTCTGACTGGAGTGAGATGAAAAGAGTAGTTTTGATTTGTATTTCTCTAACTGCTAGAGATGTTATACATTTTTCCATATACCTGTTGATTGATTGTATATCTTCTTCTGAGAAGTGTTGGTTCAGTTCCTTAGCCCATTTATTGATTGGGTTATTTGTTTTTTTGATGTTCTTTATCTTAGAGATTAGTGCTGTACCTGATGTGCATGTAGCAAATTTGCTCCCCTTCTACAGGCTGTCTCTTCACCTCATTGATTGTATCTTTTGCTGAGATGACGCTTTTTGGTTTGAATCCATCCATCCCATTTATTGATTCTTGATTTTATTTCTTGTCCTATAGGAGTCTATAACGATTTGGGCTTCCTTTTATTCTATTAGGTGTAGGGTCTCTTGTATAATTCCTAGGTTCACTTTGAGTTGAGCTTTGTGCATGGTGGGAGATAGGGGCTTACTTTCATTTTGCCATGTATGGATTTCCAGTTTCCCCAGCACCATTTGTTGAAGCAGCTATCTTTTCTCCAATATGTTTTGGCACCTTTGTCTAGTTTGAAATAACTATATTTATGTGGGTTTGTCTCTGTGTTCTATTCAGTACCATTGATCTATATGTCTATTTTGGTGCCAGTGCCATGCTGTTTTTGTTATTATAGCTTTGTATTACAGATCTGGTATTGTGAGGCTTCCTGCTTTACTTTTCTTACTAAGGATTGCTTTGGCTATTGTGGGTCTCTTATTTTTCCAGATGAATTTCACGACTGCTTTTTCTCTATGAGGAAATGACGTTGGAATTTTAATTGGTATCGCATTGAATCTGTACAGTGCTTTTGGTAGTGTGGCCATTTTGACAACATTAATTCTGCCTATCCAGAAGCATGGGATATCTTTCTATCTTCTAAGGTTTTCTTCAATTTCTTTCTTTAGTGTTTTGTAGTTTTCATTTTAGCGGTCTTTCACCTCTTTTGTTAAATTGATTCCCAGGGATGATTGTTGTTATTGTTGTTGTTGTTGTTTGGGTTTTTTTTTTTTTTTTTTTTTGAGGCTATTATGAATGTGAATCAAAAGAAGTTGAATGTTAGCAGCAGAAAAAACGAGAAAGAGGTGACCGCATGCAAGATTTTGCTTTGCCTCTGCAACAAGATCGTGTCTATAACCTACCTAGTAGGAATACCTCTGGTGTAACCAGGCCCACAGGGACCTTGGTGATGGTCTTCCAAGACCTGGTTGTTGTCCCTAGATGGAAGTGGCCATGTTCCTAGTTGTTAGGGGCAGTAGCATCAAACCTCTAGGTATGTTGATGTCCCAAGATGCTATCTGCCCCAACTAAAGATAGCTGAGGCAGAGGTGGAGGTAACTCAAGATGGGGGCAACTACTTTGAGCGTTGGGGCTGGAAGGGCAGACCATGTGATGAAGTTTGGCAGCCTGTTCCACAATGCAGCATTGGGTCATGCAATGCTGCAGCAGGCAGCCACCTCTAGGCCCTGTCTGTTGTCCCTTGGTGGAGGCTACTACGTGGGAAGGACCATGGCAGTAGCTGCAGTGTCCCAAGATAGAGGTGGTCTGAGGGGAGCCACACATTGGTAGATGGGAAACTGCAGAAGGGTCATCTGCATGGGTTTGCTCAGGCCTCCTTCCTCTGGTCTCCAGTATCCAGTGAGGCAGGTGCACTGGATCCCACCCCTAGGTAATTTATATTCGCCAATTGTTTTGCCTACACTCCTTTTTTTTTTTTTAAGGAAAAATCTTTAAAACATTTAGTGTAAAAAAATTAGTAACAATATGGAGAGTCCTTGGAAAACTTGGAATGGAGTTTAAAATATTTACTGCTACTAATATTTTTTAGGAAAAAAATTTTAAAACATTTACTGTAAAAAAATTTGTAAATTTAAATCAAATATTTCTAACACTAATTGTCAACATTTGTTGTTTATGCTGTATGTCAATTTTCTTTGCACTTGTGTACTTAAGAGGTTAGTATTTTAAATACACTTATAATATACATTTTCTAAAATATTTGTAGCATCTAAAATAATTTGCATTAGTAAGTATTCTTTGTCATCAATTTTATTAGCTTCACAGACTTCTTTTGCTACAGCTTGATCTAGATCTTTAATTTTATTACACAGACTGTTTTTCTAGGTTGTTGTCTAATATTTAGCATTGTATTATTTTTTTCCCAAGAAGTTATAAACTTTTCTTTAAAGAAATATATTAATTTTTATTGTGGTTGATCTCACATGCTAAAAGGACCTTTTTCTACTCTTCAATATTAGAAATGTAAATTAACATGTATTTAAACATTTAACGTAATATTTATATGAATATTAGCTTATATTTTCTTCTTTTAAAAAACTTACATTTAAATCTAAGCCACCTGGCCTTCTCTTTGCTCAGGATTGTATGAGGTAAAAATTCATTCATTTTCTTTCCTATAATGAGTGAGTTATACTCATATGAATAATTTAATATGCTATTATTCCCCACACACATTTTAAATACTACCTTTTTATATGTCTTCATTCTGTTTTAAATATCTTACTTTTAAATACTTGGATTTATTATTTTTAATTATTACTTTTATTAAAAAATAATCATTGTTTTTTAAAAATTATTTTTTTATTTATTCCAATTCTAATATTTGTTATATACAACAGCATAATGCGTTTCAATTCATAGTGCACATATAGAGCACAATTTTTCATGTCTCTGGTTGTACACAAAGTAGGGTCACACTATTCATGTCTTCATATGTGTACTTGGGATACTGATGTCCATCTCATTCCACTGTCTTTCCTATCCCCATGCTACCTCCTTTCCCCTTCCTCTCCTTTGCCATATCCATGCCCTCCCCCATCCCCATTATGGATCAGCATCCTCATATCAGAGAAAACATTTGGCATGATTTTTTTTATTGGCTTACTTCACTTAGCATAATATTCTTCAGCTCTGTCCATTTACCTGCAAATGCCATGATTTTATTCTCTTTTAATGCCGAGTAATATTCCATTGTGTATATATACCAGGTTTTTTTAAATCCAGTCATCTACTGAAAGGCATCTATGTTGGTTCCACAATTTAGCTATTATGAATTGTGCTGCTATAAACATTGATATGGCTGCATCACTTTAGTATGCTATTTTTAAGTCCTTTGGTTATAAACCGAGGAATGGGATAACTGGGGTCAAATGGTGATTCCATTCCAAGTTTTCCAAGGACTCTCCATACTGCTTTCCATGTTAGTTGTACCAGTTTGCAATCCCACCAGCAATGTTTGAGTGTGGCATTCTCCCATGTCCTCTCGCCAACACTTAACTGTTGTTTGTATCTCCCCCCCACCCCCGTTGTATACAAAGTATATTAACACCAATTCGTGTCTTCATACAAGTACTTTGGATAATGATGACCATCACATTCCACCATCATTTATAACCTTATGCCCCCTCCCCTTCCCCTCCTGTCCCTTGCCCTTGCCCTATCTAGAGTTCATCTATTCCTCCCATGCTCCTGGTCCCTATCCCACTATGAATTAGCCATTTTATATCAAAGGAAACATTTGGTATTTGGTTTTTTGGAATCAGCTAACTTCACTTAACATTATCTCCTTCAACTCCATCTATTTACCTGTAAATGCCATGATTTTATTCTCTTTTAATGCTGAGTAATATTTATATATATATATATATATATATATATATATATATCACATTTTTTTTATTAATTAATCTACTGAATGGCATCTAGGTTGGTTTCACAATTTAGCTATTGTGAACTGTGATGCAATAAAAATTGATGTGATTGTGTTCCTGTAATATGCTGTTTTTAATTCCTTTGGGTATAGATCAAGGAGCGGGATAGCTGGATTAAATGGTAGTTCCATTCCCAATTTTTCAAGGAATGTCCATACTGCTTTCCATATTGGCTGCACCGATTTGCAGTCCTACCAACAGTGTATGAGTGTACCTTTTCCCCCACATCCTCACCAACACTTATTGTTGTTTGTCTTCATAATAGCTGCCTTTTTGACCGGAGTGAGATGAAATCTTAGAGTAGCTTTGATTTGCATTTCTCTAATAGTTAGAGACGTTGAACATTTTTTCATATATATGTTTGCTGATTGTATATCATCTTCAGAGAAGTATCTGTTTAGTTCCTTAGTCCATTTATTGATTGGGTTATTTGTCTTTTTGGTGTCAAATTTTTTGAGTTCTTTATATATCTAGAGATTAGGTTAAAATTTGCTCCCATTCTGTAGGCTCTCTGTTCACCTCACTGATTGTTTCTTTTGCTGAGGTGAAGCTTTTTAGTTTGAATCCATCCCATTTATTGATTCTTGATTTTAATTCTTCCACTATAGGAGTCTTATTATGGAAGTTCGGACCTAATCCTACATGATGGAGAATTGGGCCTACTTTTTCTTCTATTAGGTGCAGGTTCTCTGGTTTAATTCCTAGATCCTTGGTTCTCTTTGAGTTGAGTTTCATGCATGGTGAGAAATAAGGGCTTAATTTCATTTTGTTGCATATAGATTTCCATATTTTCCAGCACCATTTGTTGAAGAGGCTATCTTTTCTCCAATATGTTTTTGGCCCTTTTGTCTAATATGAGATAACTGTATTTATGTGGCTTTGTCTCTGTGTTTTCTATTCTGTACCATTGGTCAAGCAGTGTATTTTGATGCCAATACCGTGCTGTCTTTGTTACTGTTGCTCTGTAGTATAGTTTAAAGTCTCGTATTGTGTAGTTACCTGCTTCACTGTTCGTGCTAAAGATTGTTTTAGCTATTCTGAGTCTCTTATATTTTCAGATGAATGTCATGACTGTTTTTTCTATTTCTATGAGGAATGTCATTGGGATTTCAATTGGAATTGCATTAAATCTGTATACTGCTTTTGATAGTATGGCCATTTTGACAATATTAATTCTGCCTATCCTAGAACAAGGGAGATCTTTCCATCTTGTAAGGTCTTCTTTAATTTCCTTCTTTAGCATTCTGTAATTTTCATTGTAGAGGTCTTTCACCTCTTTCATTAAGTTGATTCCCAAGTTTTTGTTTGTTTGTTTGTTTTTTTAGGCTATTGTAAATGGGGTAGTTTTTCCTAGTTTCTCTTTCAGAGGATTCATCACTTCATTGATGGCTTCTTCAACCCTTTCATACATACACTTGAATCAAACAACAAAAAACTTTGCAGCCTAGTAAATTGTAATGATTTCTTATTCCTGTAAATGCTTTACTCATTCTCTAAGACGGAGGCCTCAATTAAAAAAAAAATTCAAATTAATAGTTTGTTGTACGTAGATTCAAAGGTCTGTTTCTATATTGTTCATTTTGACACTTTTTAAACTATAAATAAAGGAATGAGTTTCAAGAATGAAGAACTGGGACAGATTGCTCATAATTATGAACCTCTGTTTTGAAATCAATGAATTATGCAATTTTTTGTGGAATTTATTCAATATGTTTCTTTGTTGCCTATCAGTTTTTATCACAAATTTTGGAGAGTATAATATGTAAATCATGTTTTTCAAAGTAAAAATAATGCAAGTAGGGGTTGTGGCTCAGTGGTAAAGCACTTGCCTAGCACACATGAAGCTTTGGGTTTGATCCTCAGTGTCATATAAAGATAATAAATAAAATAAAGTATTGTATCCATCTACAACTAACAAAAAAGGAAGAAAGAAAAAAATAATGCAAGTATAAAGGAAGAAGGAAAGAGAAAAAAGAAAATAAGCATACGATTGTTCCAAAAGCAGTAGTAGGGAATAAGAAGATACTATTGAAATTGACATGACAGATGACAAAACAATACGAAAATTGAGATTAAGACATTGCAAACGTATAAGTACAAAGGTAACTCACAGAACAAAAATACAGACTTTACTAAATACCAAAGACATAAAAAACAAAAGGACAAACAAAACGTTATCTATAATCACTGCTTTAGGTTACTCAACAAATTTAGCTTCATACCAAAAACAGATTCCTTGAGTTAATAAAGATAAGCAAATAAAAATAGATTTAAAGAGATAAAAATTAACAAGAATGTATTGTATTAACCCAAAATGGAAGAAAAACAGAAACAATCTGAGTTTCAAATGATATGCCCATTGATCTAATTATAAAATAACTATAAAAACATTGAATTCTGGGTCTGTTTAATATAGATTTGAGCAAATGTGCAAATTTTTGAGAATAGCATCATCCTGGTTTCTTAGTTTTGGAGAAGAAAATTTAAAATATGAAAAGAGAGAACTATGGTGTATTGTTGGCATTGAACTTATTTTCATCCTTTTTAAAAGACATTGTACACACATTGTTAATACTTCTTACTAATATATAGTGAAAGGGTCCAGAAACAAATATTCCTTTAAAGCTTTGAGCACAATTAGTGTCTAGATATTAGTTTCTAATTCAGTTCCTTTCTAAAAAATTTGTGTTCCTGTGGAAAAAGCTGATTTTAGAGCTGGAATAAGGAAAATTCAAATTAGTCTGGAATATCTTATTGTGCCATAAATATAAAGCAAAGACCCAATCAAAAAATGATAGTGGTGTATCAAAAGGATGCATTAGCCAGCTTCAAGGAGCTCATACTGCCCAAATCTGGGATGATATTTACAGGAAGCAGTAGCCAAATCTAGGCAGCTTGAAAATTAGGCTAAATATGATGGTGATGTAATATTCATGAATTAGAAGAATCTTAAATCATGGTGGTATGAATAAATGGAAAATAAATAAATGGGAGAAGATATAAAGAGGTCAATTAAAATAGAAAGCTAATTAAGAAATGTAGGAGGAATGATAGAAAAATCTCTATTACAGTAATAATGAGGTTAGAAAAATCACTGTCATTGATTTAGTCAGGAGTCATCAATGGATTATAAAATTGGTAGGTGAACATTTGATAAGGAGTAGGATACTTAAATAATTTTAAATTTATTTTCTGTAAATTATTATTTCCTGAAGGTAAAAAATAACTTTATCATAGATTAACAAAATAATCCCACCCTTAACAAAGTAAATGACACTGACAACTGGACAGATTAACATGATGTGCCTACCCCTACGTGCACTAAGGATACCAATTATCTGTGGTATTCCCGACAAAAAAGCATTCTCTATGTCTAATGTCAAATTAAGGGACTTTCTACAAAATAACTGCTACTGGAAACCGTCAAGGTCAAGAAAAACAAAGAAAAATAATTTTAAATAGTTTTGGTGGGAAAACAATTGTGTTTGTATGGGTTTGGGGAGATTGATTTCTATAAAGTAGTTTTGCATATATCTGAACATATTTTCTCCCAAGTCTTTAAAATCATCTTTAGATTACTTACACCTAATTCAGTATAAATGCTTTATAGTTATTGTACTGTATGGTTTAGGAAATAATGAGAAGTAAAAAGTCTATACATATTTAGTGCTAACATAGTTTTTCTTTCCAAATAGTTTCTATCCGTGGCTGGTTGAATCCACAACTGCAAAAACTTATAGATACTGAGAGTCAACTGTATGATAAAGCAAATGAAGGAACATACCAATAATTGGTGTAATAATTTATATGTAAACAATAAATTTTTTGTATTTTTGTTGTGACTTTCCTCAAAGTCTGACACTCCATCCATATAAATGTTGATTTTAAAGAGTTCAAAATATGCCAAAAATTAGGGAAGATTTTTAAATACTTTGGAAAATTTCTTTTTCCTGTTTCAATATAGACACAGGAAATGTTTTAATGTATGGAAAATATATTATTTTCAACAACAAATTTACTACTACATTCTATAGTACATTTGGCATTATTGACTTCCATTTTCCTTGGTAAATTGGCCTACTTGTGAATGATGCAATAAATTATTTTCATTTGTCTATTCTTACCCTGTAATTTTCCTTTCTCTTTCTCCTTTCCCTTCTCACTATCCCCTACTTTACTTTTCTAATTTAAATTTGGTTCTTCATTGTGACTCTTAGTATAAAATTGACATGATTTTCTGGAAATATTTACTTATGAAAGTGTATCTTCTCTGGTACAGCTTTCCTGTAATGACTCACCAAAAAGTAGTTCTTTGTGTATTTCATTTTTGAATAAGAATCTTGTAAATACTGTAAAACATATATGTTAGAACAATCTATTGTTGAATTGAGCTAAATAGAAACCTTTTACACATAATTTGTTCTAATCCTTGTTTCTTCATATCTTCTGTAGTGTTTTCTTATCATTTTCCAACAGTATTGTGTTGTTGCCATCTTTCCATGTATTAATTTTTACTCATTTTTATCATGAGAAAATGAAGAAGTGTTTCCTGAGTGATGTAGAAGTTATGCCTCTGAAAAGACTCATAAATATTTGTCAACATACTTACTTAAAATAGTATCTGCTGATCTTTTTAAAAAGACTTGTTCAAGTTTCACTGTCTTAAAAAACATTGCTGAAATAAATGTAAAAGTTTGTCTGTTTATACCTAACAAAAAGTAATAGCATTAACCTAGGATAAGTTTCATTTCATTGTCAGTTTAGTTCAGATTTGTGTGATACCTGAGTAAGGGAGGGAAGAGGCAGTGTCAATCCATAAATTAAATGTCTCTCCCTGTTGGAGTCTTGGGTATATGCTCCACTTTGAAGGACTGTCTTCTACAGAAGAAAGAACTGTGGCTTAGGGTAGATTGTGAAGTCCTAAAAAGGCTTGTATGGAAAATATGTGGGAATTCTCTGAGTTGCATAATAAAGGGGTCATAGAAGAAATAAAAAAAAAATAGAAGTGTTTCAGAATTCTTCTTTAATATTTTCAATTCATAGATGCATCATTTTATTAAATGTCATTTGACATCCTCTGTTTATAGCATGTAATTTTTCTTCTTTGACCTACAGGTGATGTTAATGTTATGAATATTTCAATGTTGAGTTATTGTTGGATTTTTGCAGTCAACATGCAATGCAATAGTGTCTTGCATGTATATGTTTAATATAGATCACTAGATTGGTTTTTCTAGTATTTGTGCATTTGTTTTCATTGCAATTTCTGTGAAGTTTATGAAGTTTTACTAGCTTACAATTTTCAGGGAACTTTATCTTTTTCCATGATTATTTATATTTTATATAGCAATAGAAATATTTATTTTTTGAAAGTTTGAAATTTACTGGATTTTTTGTGTTTTTATATTGTGAAATACATTGTATACACACAGCATAAAGCATGTAGATTTATCCACAGCTAAACAAGAAAAACATAACCTAATTCATATCATTTGAAGCCTCTTGTTTTTCTTTATTGTATCTCCAGAGGGGTCCACCCTAGCTTGTCTTCTAAGTGATAAGTGTCTTATTTTTGGTGATTTTTCCCCCCATATGCTTATGGACTATTCAAAATGTATTTTAAAATTTTTGCATGTTAGCATCATAAAGAGAGAGTCACAAAGTAACCTTCTAAAGTGATTTTTAATATATTCATTGTTGATGGCTGCTCATATAGATCCATACCCAGCTTGTTAATTTTCACTTTCATATAATATTTCATTGTATCAATATACCACTGTTTTTATTTATGCTATCATTTTTGGTATTTGTTTTGTTTCCAGTGTTTTTTCTAGTATATTTCTAAAGGTGGAATTACTATGTCATAGAGTATTTTTTATTTTCTCATTTTTTTAGCTACTTATATGCATTTGTGTTTTTATTTCCCTATAGTGATTTGCTGTTAAACTCTTGAAAAATTTTTAGAGATACAGCCAAGAACATATTTCACTTAGTATTAACTGTGAGAATAACCCATTTTGTATTCTTCCTATGTCAGTAAAACTAAGGGTTAATACACAGAATAATTTAGTTTTAATTCTTCTTACTACTTTCTTTTCTCATTTTCGTGGAAAAGGTCTGGAACTTCATATCAGGAATAGTATTTTTAACTTATTTTAATAGTTACACATTTACCCCCTTTTTTGTGATACTGGGGATTGAACACCAGGGTCACTTTCCTAGCTATACCCCCAGTCCTTTTTATTGAGATAGGATCTCACTGAATTACTGACCCTGGCTTCAAATTTGCAATCATCCTGGTTGAGCCTTCCAAGTCGCTGCAATTATAGGTGTGCACCACCCCACTGGCTTATATTCCACTTTAAAAATTATCAATGAAATTTGCTTTAGTTTCTGTGCTCATTCTCAATCATTTATGCTACTGCACCATTCCTTAATATTTTAAATTTTCCAGCTTTAGTGAGTTATAATTGACAAAATTGCATGATTTTTAAACTGTATAATGTGATGATTTGACATACTTATATTTTGAAATGATTACCACAATCATGTTAACACATCACTTACCTAATTATCGTTTTTGTTTTGTGGTGGAAATACTTAGGGAAATTTTAAATATACAACTGAGTTTGTTAACTATAGTCACCATAGTTTATTTTAAATCCTCCAGACTTATTCATCTTTGGTTTTGTTGTTTTTGTTGTTATTGTTTTTTTGGTACTGGGGATTGAACACAGGTGCTTAACCAGTGAGCTACGTTGAATACCACATCCCCAGCTCCCGCACATTTTTTTCTTTTGAGACAGGACTTTGCTAAGTTGCTGAGGCTGTCTTTGAACTTGTGATGGTCTTGCCTCAGCCTCCTGAGTCGCTGGCATGTGCTCCCGCGCCAGGTGATTTATTCATCTTAAACTAAAAGTTTGTATTCCTTGACTAATGTCTCTTCTTTTCTCTGTTACACTGCCTCTCGTAACTATCCTTCTACTGTTTTTCTAACAATTCCTTAGTTTTGATTCATCTATCAGTTATAGTACCTATTCCTGCCCCCACCCCTGAATGCCATATGGCTTTATTTTTCCAGATCTTTGCTTACCTGAAGGTAGATTTCTGTTGTTTTAGATGAGAAACATGTTTGAGTACAGAATTCTTGTGGGAAAAAAACCTTTCTCCTCCAAACTCTGACATTTAAAAAAAATTATTGTCTATTAATTGTGACAGGAAGTCATAGCCTACTTCAAATGTCCCATGTAACTTTTGTAGGGGAGATCGTGGTACTGGATAGTTCCAGGAATCTTCTCTTTGAAGCTTAAATATTTCATTAAGATATCTGAGGAGTTTTTCCTTTCATTAATTTTTGCCTGATGACACATACATAGTGACACCACAGCCCAAGGGAGCTCTTTGATACATACGTTAAGCCTTTCAAGTAAAGGCTTAATGCTTAGTGCAGAAATTTAAAAGTTTGCTTTTGCTCTACTTTTTTTCTGGTCTCTTTCAGGACCACCAATTTTTAAATTTTTTCTTCTGAAGTTTATGCTCTCATTTATCTTACTTGTCTTTTCATTTTTGTCTATCAAATTTTAGTTAGTTTTCTCTTTCCATGTATACCCGTTTCTCAAACCTATTACTTGTGTAATCTTCTACTTTGTCAAATCTACTTTTTAATGTGTTCTTTTTTTAGGGAAATCCTAGCAGAGAAACTTCATTACCTTTATGATTTCCAAGCCACCATACTGATTTTGTGCCTGGTACTGAATCTTGAATTTGCAAGTATATTGTATTAGCAGAGGTCCCCAACCTGTTGACATCAGTCTTTCCATTTCAGTGCTTCTCACAGTGTCCCTATATTCTTGGGTCTTTGGGCTCATTTTGACAAAAGAATCTACAAAAGTTTACATTTCTAAAGGACTTTGCTTCCTTGGAAAATCACCTTGCTTAACCCCAAATAGTTGTCATTTGGCCCCTTATGAAACATACACTCACATTTTCTAGCTTTTTTGGTGGCTAAAAGAAATATAAATTGAACTTTTTCTGTAATGTGGTTTGATCTAGGATTTCTTCCACATTCCAGTAGACTGCACTAGTACTTTCAAAAAGTGTTTTGTAAGTTAGCTTTGTAGATCATTTTCGGTTGTTTAAATGTACCAGAATTTCTAAAAGTTTCCAATTTAGACATTATATTTGCTCTTAAAAGTTCATTTCAATTGGATTTAAGGGGAGAGCTAAATATGAGTCCTGTTATCTTTTCCTGTAATGTTTCAAAAGGTTTTCACATGGAAGTGTTTTCACAATACACATTTAATTTTCCCCCTTGATCTAATAATAATCAATAGTTTTATTGATTGGTAGTGGTTATTAGTGTTTTTAATTCTCAGAATCCTACCACAAGAATGTAGATGAAATTTTATGCTGAGAATTGTTTTAAAATAATCTTGGAAAGGATTGGTTGAAACAAGATGAAACAAGATTGATCATGATTTGATGTCTGCTGATAGGTACTTTCATGCTAATCTCTCTTTTTTTGTATATAGGGTTTGTATATAGGTTTAGAATTTACATAATGTTATTTTTAATTTTCCAAGTGTTTGATTTCTTTCTTTCTCCCTCCCCCTCCCCTCCCCTCCCCTCCCCTCCCCTCCCCTCCCCTACCCTTCCCTTTCCTTTTCTTTTAAAAATTTTGAGCCAACCTTTCTAAGTTGCCAAGGCTGGCCTTGAACTTGCGATCCTCCTGTTTCAGTTCTGAGGTCCTGGGATTATAGGTGTGCGTCACCAAACCCAGCACACTTAAGTTATTTAATTGAACAGTGTCATTCACTTCTATATTATATACTACCTTTTTATATTTGCATAGAATATAGGAAGAAGATGTCGTTCATCCTTCCTGAAACTATTCCTAATATTGAATTTAGGTTTTCTTTGTCTGATGAGAGGATTATTGCCATCTGGATTCTAATATTTTACCAGTTGAGTTAATTATGTAATATACTAGGAAGATTAACAGTAGGAGTTCAATAAACACTTTGATTAATATGTTTCCTGTTCAAAATAATTGACTTCAAGAAAAAAGATAAAGAAATGGGTAGTCTCACATCTGTAGTTTAATGAGTGAACAGAGTAGATCTGTTGGTGTGTAAGCGAAAGGTCATGCTAAGAAATTAAATCAGAAGACATATTTTGAAATTTAAATTTGTATTTTAGCTGTGTTCTCTGGCCTGTTAATACCTTTTAATTTTTAGAAGCAAAACTCTTCAAAAAATAAAAATAAAAGACTGTGCTTATTTATTTAGAGAGACAAGAGATCTGAGCTGGACACCAAAACCTGTTTTGCATCTCAGTAGAAAATATGTAATGATGGCAATGAGAACAAGTACTAACCCTCAAACAAGAGAAATATTTTCAAAAATTGTAACAATTGGCCTAAATCTAAATTTCCAGAGGCTGGACCTGTACAAAGGTTTGTTTGGAGGAATATTGTTAGACTGTCCCAAGAGACCAGAAGACATGTATTTCAACAAAGTCTTCTGAAAAATTGCATTATGGGCTGGGGATGTGGCTTAAGCAGTAGCGCGCTCACCTGGCATGCGTGTGGCCCTGGTTCAGTCCTCAGCACCACATACAAACAAAGATGTTGTGTCCACCGAAAATAAATATTAAAAAAATTCTCCTTTAAAAAATTGCATTATGAGGATTTTTATGTATGATAGTATATAGTACTTTGGTGTCTGTTCTGTATATTGCTTACATTCCATTTTGGGTATTCTAGGAGGAAAGAAAAGTTTATTAGTATTTACTAGTAATGGTGTTTTTTCTTCTTACTGTAATAAAAAACATAAAAATTTTAAATCTGATTTTTGCATTCATGAGCAAGAAGTTTGCAAAGAGTGTCTTTTTTTTTGAAAAAGCATCTTAAACACACTATTTAGTTGTAAGATTTTGATTTAAAAATTTTGAAATCTCTTCTTTCATTTGATTATTTCATAAAGATTATTTATCTTTAGTCTGTCTTTAACAATTCCTTCATGAGTTGTCAATTCTAAAAGACCATACCATCTAGAATATGCTCAATATGACCAAGTGATTTCATGTGAAACTATCTTTTAATTTCAGAAAAAAATGTTACATAATTTTTGAGCAGCTATTTTCCAGTTTGCTTTTATGTCTAAATTTATACATACCCTTCTTTCTATAATATCTTCCCTAATAATAATTTTTAAAAGACTTGATTCATTTACCCATTTAAGTTCATTGTTGGTTTATACTAAGTATAAACTGCCCCTCTTTTGTCTTTTTTTTCTTTTTTGTTTGTTTGTTTGTTTTTAATTGTAACCTCTGCTGGGGACAGCCTCTGGATCAGACAGAATCATGTGCAGGTGCATCCCTTTCTGAGTGAATGCTCAGGGGTTCTATTTGTTCATATGTCTTGGAGGTGTTACGCTGCCACTCTGTAGTAGTGAAGAACAGCGTTGCATTTGTTAGCAAGCTGCCTTCTGGGATAGAGTTCTCTAATCCAATTGAGCTTGCATGGAAAACAAGGAAAGAATGGACTGGGAAGAAATGGGAAGGGACAGTTTAATTCCTTTTCAGATTTGAGAATATAAATTATTTTGCTTTTAAAAACTGGGAAGGAAAAATGAGTAGTAGTTATGATTTTCCAAGTCACTAGTTTTTTTATTTGTATAAAATTATAGCTTTCATTCCTTCTGCCTTAAAAACTAAGTTCTGATTATAAAAATAAGATAGTACTTCTTCACATGTCCATTGACATTCTTTCCCCTATTACCTGTCTCCCCAAAAGCAAAGGGTGGGTAACTGTAGGGCTTTTAAAAAATTTGCCAATGAACTTAGCATCTGTCTGGATCACAAATGGTAGAATGATTGATCCTTCAAATAATCACACATAGAATTTTTCTTTGGTAAATTTAAGTCAGTATATAAATCAGTTTAACTTCTTACTTGTGAACTATAGTAGCAGGTATCTTAGAATACAACGTTGTGCTTGACATGGTTTGACTAATTGTGTCCTCATTTTAAAATCTTATTTGGAATATTATTTTGAACTGATAGTGACAATTTAGATTATGAATTTGAAAATTTAATTCTAATTAGTATTAGGATTTGGTCATATCCAGTAATGATGATATAGTAGAGGATACAAGAACTATCTTTTAAATTGGTCAGAATTTCTTAGGAACATTACTTTTTGGTGGAGATTTGTCCATGCCATCCTATCATATCCGGTGTCTAAAAAGAGAAAATATTCATTTTAAATGAGCAGATTAAGCTTATTGCATGTGATTTATACGAAACTGAAGATAGCCTAAATGTATCATGAACTAGATTATTGTGTATTAGTAGAATAAAATACTATATAGCTATTAAAAAGAATGACGTAGTACAGTATGTATGGACATACTTGGATCTCTAAAATATATTACATGAAAATATTCACAGAAAATATGTTGACAGTTGTATATGAACTTGTGGTTATCTCTCATAAGTGATATTGGATAGTCTAGAATTAGGGAATCTTTTAATTTTCACTTGGTTTTTACAGTGACCAAAAATAACTTAAAACAAACAAATGTAGTACTATTCATCCATAAATAGTTGTTCTTTGATAATCTCTACTTACTTTTATAATTTTAATTGAATAGTGGTCTGCTCTTCTGAAAGCAAAAACTGTAAGAATTGCATTGAGTTTATCTGCAATTATTACTGATAAACTGAGATTACTGTTCCATAAGAAATTTGTGGTACTTTATTATTACTAGTTTTGGACACCCAGAAAAGGTAAACAGATATATATGGTAGGAGTTTTAAAAAGACACAAATCTGTTTTTAAATCTTTGCTGTGCTGTTTTTCTATTCCAGTTATCTAGAAAAGTACGAGAAAGTTCATCATTTTGGGGAGGATGATGATGAGGTACCACCAGGCAATCCAAAGCCACAGCTTCCTATTGGTGCAATTCCATCTTCCTACAATTACCAGCAACACAGTGTGTCAGGTAAATATCATTAGAAATTAAAAGGGCATAGTTCCACAGCTTTGAACTAGGAAAATGGACATTATTCAATGAATTAGACCATTACTTTTCACTTGGAAACACTAGGTGTTGAAGTATTACACCTTTCAAAGAATCTTATCTAGTTATTATCAGGGCCCTTTCTCAAAGGTTCTTCAAGAATTTTAGTTGCAGGAATTTTTAAAAGTTAAAAAATCACTTACACTTTCAAGTAAAGTTTCTTCTTTATTGTAAACATTTTTATTTCTTATTGGTTGGTCATCAGTTTATACTGAACTGAAACAAGATGTGGAAGCTCCATTTTAAGATTAGGGAAGCCAAGAATTTTCATATAGGGTCTACTAGATTTTCTACAATTCAGTAATTCCCAACACTCAAATTCTCAGAAATGTTTCCAGTTAATCTATTACTTTCCTGCCATGATATCAGGAATAATATTTTACTTAAGTCACCTTGTACCATTTATAGAAAAATCTGTAGTTAAAAAGAGCTGAACTCAAATTGGAAATAAGCAGTTCAAGAGTCTAATATTTCTGAATACTGTTGAAGGGGGTTCCCATTTTTAATGGATCTGGGGATTAGGACTGATGATGAGGACTAGGAAGAAAGATTTAGGGAGATAAGGTGCATCTGTTTATTTGTCAACAGCATTTGGCCTAAAAATAAAAAAAAAAAAAAAAAAGAAGCTATTTCTTTTTCAAAGTTATATTCTTTACAGAATTGTAGTTATTCTAAATAGTTATTATTCATTGGTACTGATGGCAGTCTTTATAGCTGTCTATTTAAGCTGTCTCATTTGTATAGGTATCATCTCTTTTGTTTGATTTTTACATTGTCTTGTTTTCAAAGTTTCTTTCATATTGAATTTGACTCCATATTCTTACACAGTCAGTAATGACTAAAGAAATCAAATCTCTTAAAATCTCTGATTTTCATTAGAAGAGTCTTCATCTGATGATTTTTTAAATAATTGAAATGAGGTAGGAGCAGGAAGTGCAAACCAACATCGCTTTGTTTTTAATTAGTAGTTATTACTGAAAGAACCAAGGTTAAAGGAGAACATTTTAAGTCACCACATAGGCAAGCTTGCTCATAGTTAACAAGTGATAGAATGAGGTGATTTGTTATGTGATATGTTCTTTGTTCCTAAAAGAGCCAATGACTGCTGATTCAAGGGTATTATAGAGGGTATTCCAGCATTGAAAGAGACATTGTACTAATGACCTTTAAGATTATTTATAACTGTATGATATTCTATATTACAGTAACAGTATTGCTGTTCATCTTTGTAGCTTAAATTGAGTTTGGTGTCTGCTACTATCTATAGTGTTTTAAACCAACCCTTTTCTCCATTTGGTCTTGTTTAAAAACTTTTTTTTTTTCTTTACTGGATCTGTTTTCTGCCTCCCCTCCCCTAATTAAAACTGATTTACTTTAAGATATATATAAAATATTTTTGGTATTGCAGAAGCTCATGATGAAATATATTTATGTACAAGTTCTGTAATTTTAACAACTTCTTTTTTAAATGCTTTGATATGTCTTTGTTGTTTTAAAGAAAAATCTGAATAATTGCATAACATATGTATTGTGTTTGATAAAATCAGGGTTAAGGATTCATAGAGGAAAACACTGGGAATCATAAAAATTATAGAATATCAAATTCAAACTTATAAGAGGTGGTATTTAATAATCATATTTATGAATTTAATTTTGTTTTTCTCAAAAATGCCACAGCATCATGATGGTATTCTACAGATTTCATGATTATGAGTATATATTTTTTACTAATGATTGTTTTCAAGTATCATTAAGGAAAACAGAGCAAATTTTATAGATTTTCTTTGTATATGTATGTGATGTGTATATTCTAAATAATCACCTAAATGGAGTTACCTAGGGCATTTAGAACCAGGTGCAGTGGTACATGCTTATAATCCAGCAACTCTGGCGGCTGAAACAGGGGGATTGAAAGTTTGAGACCAGCTGGGCACTGTAAAAGCGCATGCCTGTAATCCCAGCGGCTTGGTAGGCTGAAGCAGTAGGATTCTGAGTTCAAAGCGCAAGGCACTAAGCAACTCAGTGAGACCCTGTTTCTAAATAGAATACAAAACAGGGCTGTAGATGTGACTCAGTGGTTGAGTACCCCTGAGTTCAATCCCCAGTCCTTCTCCCACTCACCACCCCCCCCAAAAAAAAAAGGAAAGAAAGTTTGTGTCCAGCCTGGGCAACTTAGCAAAACTGTCTGAAATATAAAGGGACTAGGGATGTAGCTTAGTGATAGCACCTTTAGTCCCTGTGTTTAATCCCCAGAACAAAAAAAACAAAAAAGAATGTTTAAGAAAAATGTTTAGCACTGGAGATACAGCTCAGTAATAGAACACTTTCCTAACATGCATGAGGCCCTGGGTTGGATTCCCAGCAACACACAAACAAATGTTTTTTGGTTATATCATTATAGAAATTTACAATGTTATTATAGAAAATTGTGAAAGGCAAAATTGACAAACGACAACTCATTGAAATTTATGGTATTCTAGAATTTTAGAGTTTGTCAGGATTGTAGTAATCATGTAATCCAACTCTATCATATTTTTAAAAGGCAGCCAAGTACCCTGTCCTTTTGCATACTTGGTATTAAATTTGGAAAAGTTTAATATAGGAAGTTTTAAATTTCTTACCAGTTGTTTCTGGGTAAATATTTTTCTTTAAATGTTTGATATTCTAGCAGATGTTTGGACTACAGTAGTCACTGCCAGTATCAATAGAACATATTGTAGAATTCCTGCAATGGACATAAACAGCACTGAGCAACCCTTCTCCTTTCCTCTAAGCTGAACATAAAGAGAAGTGATTGCCGCAAATTAGGCTTGTGAGCAATGATCCATTTATATAAACTTTAAATCAAGAATGTTGAAAATAAACTTCCAGTCCCATTCTGAATTTAAAATTATAGCAGTTTGATCATATCTCCTTGGGGAATGGAAAGGGATCTTAAAATCTTTCTCTCTTTCTTTTTTTAATTTGAGATCCAGTCTTGCTATGAACCTTGAACTCCTGGGCTCAGGTGATGATCCAGCCTCAGACTCCCCAGTAGCTAGGAATACAGGTGCATGCCATTGCATCCAGCTAAATCTTATAAATATTTTTTGTACATTGTCTTAAGAATCTTTGCCAAGTCTAATATAATTAAAGGATGGTGTGTGTGTGTGTATGTGTGTGTGTATGTATTTTATGTTTAGCAAAGTCAGGTAAAGATGTAATGATTATCTGTCATTGGTAGTAAATAGAGCAATTCTAAATCATATTCAAACTTTGGGACTATCACAGACATTGAATATGAGTTGCAACTTTATTTTTATACAAGAGATTTTCATGAAAGCTATGTGAAATTTAAAGATTATTGCTAAGACTTGTCTTCTCATTATCAATTACTGGTTATAATATGGAAATTGAAATCTGCTCCTATGTTCTTAGATGTTTTGTTACTTTTTCTCCATATATTATTGAAATTTCACTTATCAAGATCATAAAAATAAAGAATATGTTCTTATTTTCCAACCTTAAATATTGAAAGGATCTGTGTCATAGTCATTTGTAACTGTCATGACACTTCCTCATTATGTTATTAGAGGCATTCTAGAATATTTTAGAACTGAAGAGGTTTTTACATGTCTGTGTTAGGAAATGAAGAAATCCTTTGTCATTTTCTATATGGCATACTACAACAACATTTTTATTTTCATCTTATTTAATGAGTGTGGGTTTTTTAAAAAAAAAATCTTCAAAATCAGATATTTCTGAAATGTTTCATATGGAAGTTTTCCAACTTTTGTTTCTTTGCTTCTTTGTACTAGTTATGGCTTTATTTGTAAAATATACATAATGTGTTTGTCTTAGGACATAGCTGCCAAAGCCTAAGCTGCCCCATTTAAAAGTTAGTGTAAGTGAGTGTTTTAGGCAAATCTTAGTTACATTGTGTCAGGCATGAATTTCTTAGGATTAAAAAAAAATGAACCATGAAAATAAAAAATTTTAAGTTCGCTTTCATCAAAATTAAAATTTCTCTTAAGAAAATGAATATTTCCTCTGAGAGAAAATATTTATAAAACAAATATTAGATAAATCGTGTGTATTCAAAATATTTAAAACCTACAATATTACACGCTAGCAAGAAAAGGAAGCAAGGAGAACTCTGTACATTGCTGGTGGAAATGCAAAATATAAGCCACTTTGTAAACAATTTCTGTTTCTTAGAAAGTTAAGCATACATTTTTTGTATAACTCAACCATACCATTTATGGTATTTTTCCAATAGGAATGAAATCTGTATGTGCATGTATACAGCAACTGTATTTTTAGGTGCTAAAATCCAGAAACAACTCAAATGTACTGAAATAGGAAATTGATAAGCAAACTATGTTTTTTAAAAAAAATGTGTAACTGATTCATGCATCATCATGGACATGATCTCAAACCATTTTGCTAAATGAAATAAACCAGACATAAAAGATGACATGTTGTATGATGTCATTTATTTAGCATTTGAAATAAAATAAAATCACACAGAATATAGGATCAGGTGTACATTGGAATAAACGGTGGGACTGACTGCAAAGGAGCATAATATAATTTTTTAGTGACAGAAGTGCTTTATATTTTAACTATGGTTGCAATTAAAAGACTATGTATTTGCTAAAACTCACACAATTCTAAAACTGGAAAGGATGACTTTTACAATTGTTAACTATATCTCAATAAATTAGAATGGTTCTTTGAAATAAACATAAATTTCAAATATAACTACAAGAGTTAAAGTATAGGTTATATAAATTAATCATCCAATACTACTTTGACCATGATGTCCAAGAAGGTGATAAGTACATTTTTGTGTTTTATACTTTTTCAAGACTGTAGTTTTTGTAATTTGCAAACCTAAGTTCAGAAAGTTGAATACTTTCAACTTCTAATCAGTTTTCATGTTACTAAGGAAAAAAAGAGGGAGGGAGAGAAAGCTCTATCCGGCTTCAGAAGATACTAATCGTAATCCTCACTATACTTAAGGTGTTTTCTTTTTTTTCTTTTCTTTGTTAGATTATCTGCGGCAAAGTTATGGGCTATCTATGGACTTTAATTCGCCAAATGATTATAATAAATTGGTGCTTTCACTGTTATCTGGACTCCCAAATGAAGTGGACTTTGCTATTAATGTATGCACTCTCCTATCCAATGAAAGCAAGCACGTCATGCAACTTGAAAAAGACCCTAAAATCATCACTTTATTACTTGCTAATGCTGGGGTGTTTGATGACAGTAAGTTTTAAGCTGAATGTATTAAGTTATTATTCTGTAGAGATGTTAAGGATTTTTTTTTTAAGATTTTAAGGAGAAAAATACTTTGTCAATATAATAGCATTCCTTATTTGTTCTTATTACTTAAAAATACATTATTTAAGATGAATATTTTGGGTTTTTAAATCTTAAAAGTTTGAATAGTAAGTTAATCTCATTATAGCTTTTGATGTAAAAACCCAGTTTTTGCTTGGAGTAATATATGGGTTTCCTGAGTTGAGATCGGTTCTTAGAAAATTCAGATAAAACTAAAAATCTAGAAGAAATTATTTTTTATCTTATAGAAAGCTATATACATAGCACAGTAGACATAGTCTGTGAGAGAACTTGTGGTAGTATTTTAATGGTTCCTGTTTTTTGTTTTTATCTTCAAATAGCAACATTTTTGCACATGAATTCATTTTTCTGATATTTGATTAAGTTCAAGTAATGTACTTTCAAACATAATTTTATTTGGGATCTCTAAGTAGATTCTTTGAAATTTACCCTGTACTTATATTATATGAAAAATTTTTAACTTAAGAAAAAATGAAATTGTTTTTTTACCCTACCTGAAACTGTTCTTGGTTACCCAGGGGAGAAACAGAGATCATTACTTCTCAGTTTCTCTTGTGGCTTTGAAGATCTAAATTTGTTTGATTTTTATCTCACTTTCAAAATGTTTGATTGCTGATAATATTATTTTCATCTTTCAAATATAACTTCAACATTTGATATAGAGTGGAATTGGAAATTGTTTCACATTTCTTAGAAAATTTTAAATGAATCTTTCACGCCATGCGCAATGGCGTACGCCTGTAATCCCAGTGGCTCTGGAGACTGAAGCAGTAGGATTTCTACTTCAAAGCCAGCCTTACCAACAGCAAGGCGCTAAGCAACTCAGTGAGACCCTGTCTCTAAATAAAATATAAAATAGGGCTGGGGAGGTGGTTCAGTGGTTGAGTGCCCCTGAGTTCAATCCTCGGTACCGACCATCCCCTCACCCCCTCCAAATGAAGCTTTCAGAAAATATATACTCTCAAATCAGTAATTTTAATGAAGTCTTTCTATTTTGGTCATTGAATACAACTACATGTGAATAATCAATTCTGTATAGGCTAGAAGTAATCTTATCAATTTTGGTACGCTAAGGCATAACAGTTTTCAGACTGTTTATCTTCTTGAATTTGGAGTTGTATTTTTTTTTAAAGTTTTATAAAAGACTAAATAATCATGCATTGTAGCAATCTAAAACACTAATAATTTTGCAAATTCTATTTAGGGGATGTTTCTGTCATTCCAACAGCATAAAACGTGTAGCTTTCCACAGTACATGGGGACTGTATGAAGATACTTTATACTTAAAACTGTTTTACATTTCAAAAATAATTCTCTTTGGAGAATTTTCCTGAATGGAGGTTTCATTTATAGAGTTATTTACAAAGAATTTCCTGCTCTATATTTTTGAAATTGGAATTACACAATTATTTCTGAAATTAATATGAAAAATTTTAATTATGATAGTTTGGCAATCTAATAGCAATAGCATCTTTTTGACTTCTTAAGATTTTTCTTCTCTACAAATGGAAACGAACACACAGTATTACGGTAATCTTCATTTCTTTTCTTCACTGTTTATGTTTTGAAAATGAGTTTTGTTTGTGTTTTTTTTTTTTTTTTTTTTTTTTTTAATGTCTGGGATGGAACCCAGAACCTCATGAATGCTAGGAAAGTGCTCTACCACTGAGCTATATCCCCAGTTCAAGTTGTGTATTTTCAGTTTGTAGGGACACATTTTGGAGGGGGATTATATAATTTTAAGAAAGTTTATATTTTAAAAGATTATCATTATAATCCACTAGTAATCATTACTACTGTCATTTACTATGAAACAATTTCTAGTGCACAAGATATATTAAAACTTTTAGTTTTACTACTTTTGATAGCTTATGTAATATTAAGAAATAAAAATTTTAATACATTCTACTAAGTGCACTATTTATTATTTTAGCTTTAGGATCCTTTTCTACTGTATTTGGAGAAGAATGGAAAGAGAAGACTGATAGAGACTTTGTTAAGGTAATAAACATAAATTAAAATGTTAGCCATTGAGTTCTATGTAGCCAAGAAAATAGTGGATCAAATGGTTCATTTGATGTACTTGATACTACATGCTTTTATCTTTAGCAAATTATAAACATACCTCTTTAGAGTTGTGATTAAGTTGAGTAGATAATCTTTTAGGATAGCCAGTGAATTTATTATTTACATTTTTTGTTGATTTCTGATGATGCTAAATCTGCATCAGTAGCAATAAATATTTAAATTATTTCATTCCTAGCTGGAATTCTGAGAATGTTTCAGGAAATTTTATTTTTATATGTATTTTGACTGTGCAATTCAGGAAGAAATGAAAATCCAGATCTGTCATGAAGTTCTCAAGAAGACGTATGACTCTAAAAGATGAGTAGGTGTTAATATATGGGAAAATATCTGGCAATATATTTTGGGGAAAACAAAACAACCTGTGAACTTCAGATAAGAAATTACAAAAAGAATTGGACATTTGTTTTCTAGTTTACATTTGTCTAATTTTCCTGGCTTTCAAGTAACACATGGGATGCCTCTTTTATTAACCCGCTGTGTGTACATTCTGTCACATTTTAATAATAGAACATGGACATTAAACACTATTATGTAAGCACATTTCCTTTTCTTTAAAATTGATATATGAATAGCTTTTTAGTTTGACAACTTTCAATTTTTGTTATTTCTTTAGCTAAAAGTTTTAAGCCTGTCTACATTGTTTCTTAAAAGTGGACCCCAAACATCATAATATACAACATATATAGACTAGTAACTTAAATATGAAATCATTTGCAATAAAACCTTTTATTGAAATATTGTACAAATATGAGTTAAAAGAGATTTCTTTTAAGAAACAGAATCTGTCAGCAAATTGTAAGATTTTTCTGCTGGAATATTATCTAAAGAAACGTGAAATCAGAATTTATGTCCAGCTATTACAATATATTATAAAATTTCAAAAACCTCAATTGCATTAGGTGAATTATATTATAAACAGGGAGCTTTAAGGGTTTTTAAAGAAAATATTGCCAGTTGTATGTGATAAGGTTCTACTAATCAGAAACTTCGACTTCTTCAGCAGTCTGAAGTGCTATAAATTATCATTAGAAATAATGTACCAAGATATTTTTGAGCCTTTAATGAGCCTTGCATGATTTTATTAGTAGACATCTGATGTTTAAATTGTCACAAAATCCTTACACATTTGATTCTTAACTAATATTACCACTGAGGCATTTTTCCTTTATAATTTTATAATATTATTTGTTTCTTTAGCTAAGAAGATAATAAATTAGAGGGTTATAGACAATTAACACCATTGGTTTATATCAATAATTTTTATATAAATACATTCCGAATTTGTTTAAATGTTATCATATAAAATATTTCTTTACTTTTCAGTAAAGAGTTGAAAGTTAATATGGACTAGATATGAAACAACTTAATAGTCTTCTTTACTATCTTTCTTTTTACAAAAGTTTTGGGGTTTTTTTGTTCGTTTGTTTTTAACAAAACCATTCCATTATAAAGTATTTAAAGCAATATAGGAATCTACAGTCTTTCTTCAGAGATATAATATACATGAATTTTATTTTAATGAGCTGATAATATTTAATAAATAACGGAGGACAAAAAAACAAGATTGATTCTTAGTTTTATAAAAGTAATGGATGTACATTGTGGAAAAGCTAGAATTCATAACAAAAGTCAAAACTTAAAAACCCATCATTAATTACAAGCATCCAGATATAAACACTGTTGTATGTGCATTTATCAGGTATTTTCTTATATATAATAGTTAAAAAAATTGTATTTCAAACGCGTACGTGTGTGTGGGCGTGAGTGTGCATGCGCACATGGACCTAGGACCAATGTCTTATGTCTTAACCTAGGACCTAGGACCTTACATGTGCTAAGCAAGTCATCTTGTCCTTTCATTTATATTATGATTTTTCCTTCTTATTATTAATCTTTAACATCTTAATAACCACTTATTTTATATTACAGATATTTAACAGTTCGTGTAAATAATCTATATTTTCAGAAATTTAGGTAATTATTATGACCTCGCTAGGTTCAAAATACCTACAGTCAACTCTATAAGTATGTAGTAGTTTTTTCTCAGAATAAATTCCAAGAAATGAAATTCCAGAGTTGAAGATATTAAAACATTTTAATAAAAATATACCATATTAATTAAATTTTATAATTACCTCTCATGTTAAATGCAATTGCACCCCAAAATAGGTAGGCCTAGTGCTTCATAAAGTATTGTATAATCAATTGCAGTTTCTGATATTTATCTGATATCTGATAAAAATGTCTGATTAATAGTTTTAAACCTCTTCATTTCAGAGAAAAATGGGATGAGCCAGGTGTGGTAACACTCATCTGTAATCCTAGCAGCTTGGGAGGCTGAGGCAGGAGGATTGCAAGTTCAAAACCAGCCTCAGCAGTTTAGCAAGCCTGAGCAACTTAGTGAGACTCTGTCTCAAAATAAAAAATAACAAGGGCTGAGGATGTGCTCAGTTGGTTAAGCGCCTCTGAATTCAATTCCTGGTACCAAAAAGGAAAAGAAAAAAAAATTGAACTGTTTTACTTAATTGATTGTCTTTTACATAATTTTGCACATAAATTTTACATAATTTCTTTATTTGGCAAATATTTACTAAGCATTTTATATCTACTACAGTTTTTCCAGACACAGGAGAAACAAGGTCCCTGCACCCCCACTGAATTTCTTTTTAAGTTCTGAAAGACAATAAAATTAAACAATGTAGGTTGAGAATATTTCAAGTATTGTGAAGAAAATAAAGCAGAATAATGTGATACAGTTGTAAGACATGGGGTATATGCAACATTAAATATTGTGGCCAACAAATGTTTCTCTCAGGAAATAAAAAATCTGATGATATTTGGTAAATTTAAGTGATAATAGGGGACCACCAACTTCTGGAGGAAGAGCTTATCAGGCCAAGGAAGTAGCAGATGCAAATGTTATGAGGTAAAAACAAATCTAGTTTGAGGGATGGAAGTATGCTTGTGTGGAAGGACACTGGTAAGCAAAAGGGAAAGTAGTAGCATACAAATATGCCTGTTGTAGATATGAACATGCCGTTGATAAAATTCTGATTAATATCAAAATGTATTAATCATGTTTGTGTATTTATTGAAATTATGCCTAGTAGACACTGGAATTTTTTTTCTTTAATAATTTTTCCCCTGACTCCTTTCAGTAAAATTTTTTATTAAATTTTAACCCATACTTGGAAAAGTATGTAAGTATACAGCTCAATAAATGTTTACAAAAATGAAAATTCTAGTGTAACTATTACCCACATGAAGAAACACAAGTACCTCTGCAGTGCCCCTGCTTATGCCCCATTTCATTCTCTTCTTCCAGTCCCTCAACTGTTAACCATCCTTCCTTCTCATATTCCCTCAAACTGTTTATCTTTTGTCAGCCTTATACTTGTGAAAGATTCATTCATGTTGTTACAAGCATTTACACTTAATTCTTCTCTATTGTAATATATTATTACATTGCATGAATATACAGTATTTTGTCCGTTCAGCTTTAAATTCAGAAAGCAGTAAGAATTGAGTTATTTCCAGTTTAGAAACAAAAAATTCTGCTAGTCATGTATTTTGGTAAATGTTTGCATGCATCTGTGTTGGGTATTAAGAGTATAATTACTAGGTATTAGGATATGCATATATTCAGCATTAGTAGATATTGCCAAACACATTTTCAGAGTATTTGTCTTATGTCTTAACTGCAGTAAATCAGAGTTCCGGTTGCTTCTTGTTACTAGTTATCTGGTATTGTTGGGCTCTTTCATCTTAACATTCAAGTGGATATATAGGATAATGCATCTTGGTTTTAATAACCATCCCCCACCCCACCCCCAATGACTAGTGGAATATAAAATAACTTTGGTTATTTTGGTAGCTTCTTTTGGTCGGTACCTGTATTTTACCCAATTTTCTTTAAGATTGTCAGTCTTACTGACTTGTAGTCTTTTTATGTTTTTATGGGTTTTTGTTTGTTTGTTTGGTACTGGCGATTGAACTCAGGGGCACTCAACCACTGAGCCACATCCACATTCCAATTTTGTTTTATTTAGAGACAGGGTCTCACTGAGTTGCTTAGAGCCTTGTTTTTGTTGAGACTGGCTTTCAACTTTCGATTCTCCTGCCTCAGCCTCCTGAACCGCTGGGATTACAGGCATGCACTATTGGGCCTGGCCTTGTTATGTTTTTGGTAAAAGTTACTTTTAAGATGTATGTATTAGAAATATCTTCTTATAGTATCTTATATCCTTTTGGATTTTATTTTTTTATTTTTTTAAGAGAGAGAATTTTTTTTTTAATATTTATTTTTTAGTTTTCCGCGGACACACATCGTTGTTTGTATGTGGTGCTGAGGATCGAACCTGGGCTGCACGCATGCCAGGCGAGGGTGCTATCGCTTGAGCCACATCCCCAGCCCCTGGATTTTATTCTTGAAAGGTTCTTTTGATGAACATCAATTCTTAATGTAGTTATGGTTTGGATATGAGATATTCTCCTAAAGCTCTTGTATTAATATAGGAATATTCAGAGGTTAAATGGTTATGAAAGCATATTCAGCATATCCAGGCTGAAATGGACTAACTGGGTAGTATCATAGCAGGTGGGGCATGGTTATAGAAGGTGGGTCACTAGAGGCATGCCCTGAAACAATTCATCTTCCTTAGTGTCCCTTCCTCTTTCTGTCCTTTCTGTCTCTGCTTCTACCATAAGCTAAGTATCTTTCCTCTGCCAAGTCCTGGGCCCAGAACAATGGAATCAACTGACTATGGACTGAGACCTCTGAAATAGTGAGCAAAAATGACGTTTTCCTCTACTTAGTTGTTCTTGTCAGATAATTTGATCACAGCAGTGAAAAGATGATTAACACATCAACTCATCAAATTCTTTTAGTAATTTTTTGTGTCCTGTTAACAAAATTTTTCCTACCCTGAAGTCAAGAATACATTGTTTTGTTTTGTTTTCTGTCCTACTTTTCACACAATTTGTATGAGGTTTGGTGTGTGTATGATATAAGAGTCAAAAGTTTTCTTCTCATAGCAACCCAGGAATCTGCATCATTTGTTGAAAAGTTTTCTTCACTCTGTTGCAATGTCACCTTTGTCATAAATTTGCTGATCAGATATATATGGGTCTATTTCTAGCACTTTTCTTTCCCATTGTTCTATTTGCCCATGTTAGGATTTTAAAGTACCAGACTTTTAGTGTTGGAATTAAAAATTCTTACTGTTGAAACTCACTGAAAATTTGTTTTGTGTTTGGAGAAAAAAATTCATTTTTCCTATTGTTATTCATAGCCCATTGCTTATAAGGTATTTTTATACCTCTATGTAATTTATTATTCCAGAAAACAGACCTTTTCATCTAATTTTTTTTATCTCCATTCTTTGTTGAATATATCATCGCCCTTCAGTGTGTATTCTTTCCACAGTATAGCACATCTTCAATTTGGTCTTTCAGTGGAGATATCTTAATAGAAAAATTTATCTTTGTATTTAAACCTTATTCTAGCTTTTGTGGGGGGGAGTCATTCTGTTGTTTTTACCTTCTTATTTATCTTTTTGTTAATTTTGGCTCTTCTGTTTCTTTGGTATTTTGCAACCAAATAACAGGGTGTAGATTTTCTTTACTTCTGGAATTCCAAAGTTGAGCTTATTCTATCTTCCACCTCTCTTAACCTTTCATTCATATAGTCTGTCTCTTTAACTGGTAAAATCCTTGGCTTGTTTTTCACTCCAAGTAATTATTTTCACTTGTATCTAATATTCTACTTGATCAATTTGTTAAGTTTTTGTTTCTACAAGTTCTCTTTGGCCTTTGTTAAATTTGTCCTTTTTGTTTTTTTTTTTTAATGATTTAAATAATTTTGTATATGTATTAATATATATATTTTTTAAAATTTATAATTTAATAAAATTTATATATAAAGAATTTATGTAACAAGTACAAATGTAAGTATAATACATGTAAATATTATTTATAAATATTTTATTAAATACAATTAAATACAAATATACCTGAAAATTTTGATATTTTAATCTCTTATAGCTCGATTTACTCATTAATTCATATATTTCCTTATATTTTATGATGTTACAAATTTCAACAGAAGTTTTTCTTTGGAGTTTTTGTACAGACTAGATTGAGAATTTATTCTTTCACTACTGGTTGCATTTGCCCATCATTTAAAGGAAGAAAATACTGGTTTAAAATGATTCTATTGCTAGCTTCATTGAGTTTCCAGTGCCTCAGGTAGTAAAACCAAACTCATGAAGGTTGAGGAGTAGGCTAGTGGTAAACAATTTCAGATATAGTTTTTAACCCTGGTATTGATTTTAACCAAATCTTTAGTCAACCATTTTTGTCTCCCTTTTTTTGAGTATTAGATATTCATATGTTTCACCATCATATGGTGTTGCATTTTAATTCCCCACTTCATAAACTGACCCAAGGTCATATCTCCTGTCCTCACCCAACCCATCAAAACTAAGCCCTTTGATTATAGAGATACACACTTTTCTTAACTCTAGAAAATTGGTGATGAAATTTTAAGTTGCACAAAATTTTTGTTTATATGTGCACTCCTCGTGGGAACATGGGGCTGCCATTATATCATTAATCACATTAAATCAAGAACACACAAATATATTAAAATTTATATGTTCACCATTGTTGTACATGTTTTCATTAATTTCTACTCTTTATTTATCTTTCTGTGTGCTATTTTCTTTTAATTTGTTTCACTTTTTCCATTTATTAAGCTGATGTTTGCATGATTTTTCCTAATATAACATATATATTTCTAACTTTAGATACTTATGCACATTTTTTCTGTACTCATTGGTTACTCAGAGATTAGAATTTGAATCCTTGCTAATTTATCAAGTTAGTACTTGTCTCTGCTTTTCACATAATACAGAAAATTCCCTCCAAGTTCAGTTTTGTCTTTATACTAGCAATTTTGATATGTAATTTTTATTACAACTCAATTTAAGATGTCTTCTCATTTTTATTATTACTTCCTGTTTGATAAATGAGTTATTTAGAAAGGAATTTTCTGAGTATCTTTTTTTTAAAAATTGTTGTAATATTGTTGTACATAATGGTGGGATTTTTTTTGTTGTTGCATATTGGGATCTGCATACAATATAATAACATAATTTGGCCAATATCATTCCCCAGTATTTCCCCTTTTCAAAAGGAATTTTCTTGGGGCTGGAATTGTGGCTCAGCAGTAGAGCTTTCGCCTAGGGGCAGGACCCAGGTTCCATTCTCAGCACCACATAAAAATAAAGCTATTGTGTTGTGTCCATCTACAAAAAAAAAAAAAAAGTTCATTTTCTCTCTCTCTCTCTCTCTCTCTCAAAAAAAAAAAAAAGGAATTTTCTTGATTTCCAGAAATATATGAAATTATTCTAGTTTGTTCTTACTCATTTCTCAATTTCACTGTGTTGAGGATGTGCTCTTATAATTAGGTTATTGAAATATTTTTACTCTTTATTATTTTAATCTAGCATTGATCAGATTTTATACTACATGTATTTGAAAAGAATATATGTTCTGAAGTCTTTTTATGCAGATTTCGATATTTCAGGCCAACAGTATTAGTTATAATGTTCATATTGCTGTAATAATGCTGTCATTTTCTGTTAGTTCCTTCATTTATGTAAAAAAGATATGTTAAAATGCTTGTTTTGACTGTGGATGTGATGATTCTGTACAGTTCTGTAATATTGTGTTATTTAGTTCTCTCATATTTGTTGTATCTTTCTGGTCAGTCTAACTTATCGGGAAGTGTCTTCTTGCCTTCACAATTTATGTTTTGATTTAGTACAGGTATATCAGCTTTCAGGTTGGTATTTATAAAGTTTATATTTTACTTTCAGCCTTTCATAACCTTATATTTTACCTGAATTTTTGTAAACAACATATATTTGTGCTTTGATTTTTTTTCTAGTATGAAAAACTTTATTTAGTTTAGTTGTTTCATTTTAATGTAATTCTCATATTATGCTTTAATTTACCATGTTCCTAATTTGTCTGTCTTTTCTATTCTTTTTCCCCCTTCCTCTTATTTTTTTCAACTTAATTTGACTCAGTATTGTTTATCATCCAGTTTGCCCTATTAATTAGATATATTTTTAATTTTTTTAATTTTTAATTTTTTTTAGCTATAGATGGACACAATACCTTTATTGTTTATTTATTTTTATGTGGTGCTGAGGTTCGAACCCAGGACCTCACATGTGCGAGGCAAGCACTCTACATCTGAGCCACAACCCCAGCCTCTATTAATTAGATATTAATGCACATTTTTTTATACTCATTGGTTACACAGAAATTAAAATTTTAATCCTTTCTAATTTATTAAGTTAGTACTTGTCCCTGCTTTTCACATAATGCAGGTACTCTAGAACAACTCCTTCTGCATTTACTCAATCATAATTTACATAATATGTACATTACTGGTTAATGCTCTTTTTGAATTCATTTAGTTTTAATTTTTTTCCTTGTCTAATATCAGCAAATGATATAAATTTCTCCCAAAACACTGCTTCAGCATGTCCCAAAATTGTTATATTGAATTTTCACTATTATTTATTTCAGAATATTTTCTGATTTTTCCTTGTTATTTCCTTGTGATTCATTGGTTATATAAAAAGGTGCTGTGTAATTACTTACTATGTGAAATTTCCAATTTGCTTTTTTTAAAAAAAATGTTTATTTTTTAAGTTGTAGTTGGACACAATGCCTTTATTCCATTCATTTATTTTTATGTGGTACTGAGGATCGAACCCAGGGCCCCACACTTGCTAGGCAAGCTTTCTATGCTGAGCCACAATCCCAGCCCCTCCAATTCACTTTTATTATCATCATTATTGCAAAATTGGTTTCTTATCAAATTCTGTTGTGGTTGAAAAACATGTTCTACTTAATTTCATTCCTCTTAAACTTGTCAAGACTTGTTTAATTGTCCAGCATATGGCCTTTCTCAATGAATGTTTCATGTACTCTTTAAAAGAGTTTGTGTTCTATTACCATTGAATATAGTGTCTATTAGTAACAATTACGTGAAGGTGATTAGAAGTGTTAAAAGAATTCTGTATCATTATTGCTTTTTTATCTAATTGTTCTGTGATTTATTGAGAGATGAAGTATTGAAATCAGCTACTATGATTATGAATGTTTACAGCCTTTTTCAGTCTATCAGTTTTTGTTTCACATATTTCAAACTCTGTTATTAGTTATATACTCATTTTCAATTGCTTTTTTTCACTGATGGAATATTTTTTAACCTTATGGAATATTCCCCTTCTTATAATATCATTTTGCCTTGAAGTTAACTTTGTCTGATGCTAATTGAGGTAGCTACATCACCTTTCTTGTGATTGATATTATCATATTTTTTCTATCCTATGCTTTTCATCTATTTTAACATTCAGTGTTTCTTAAAGATGGCATATTGTTCGCTCTTGCTTTCCTTTTCCCCACAAAATGCAATTTCTTCCTTTAAATCAGTCTGTGAGAACATTTGCCTTTTACAAAATTAATAATATGGTTGGGTTTAGCATGTCAGGTTTTATTTTCCTGAAATTTTTATTTTGCCTCTGTGTTCAAAGGATACTTTTTGTGAACATAAAGTTTTAGGGTTTTGTCTGATACATTAAAGGTAATAATCATTGTCAGTTTGCATTATTACTGACAAGTCAATTTTGTTGTTCCTCTGTTCATGGTATTTTCTCTGCTTTTAGAATGTTCTCTTTATTATTGAGTTTCAACTTGGTTATGATTTACCTTGTGGGTTTTATTGCTTATCTTACTTGGGGTTCATTTATCTTTTTAAATCTGTGGTTTGATATTTTATGTAAAGTTTGGAATGTTTGTGCCATTTATTTCTTCAGGTTTTTTTATTTCCCTGCTATTTTTCACAGATTACATGTGTACATATATTAGGCCACAATATTGTTCCACAGAATGAATGAACTATTTTTTTTCTTTCTGAGGCTAGTATGTTTCTTTGTTATTATTTTTGTGTTTTAACTTAAAATTGTTGAATGTTTTATTTTCACTTATAAGTATTACATTAATTCCCATACACAAATCCAAGACCATAGATTGCCTGATTCCAAATAACAAAAACCCAACTTATATGTCTGGATATTAAAAACCCAAACCCAGATATTGGTTGATTTTTTTTCATTAGTAGACATCATGGACATCCTTTGGGAGATAGCAGGCCCCTTGACCCTCAAACAGCAACTTGCCATGAGTCCATACCAAAACAGGGAGCCAATGTCTTGTAGCAACTAAACCTGGCAAGTAATTTCACTCATGAAGCCAGAACACCTGTGTTTCAATGCTGCCATCCACAGATATTTCCTGTTTTCTGCCCTCTAGGAAAACCTCCTTTGAACATACATGGTATTTTCTACTTGGGGATAATAACTTCTTCCTGCCTTTTTCCCCCAAAAGCTCAGAAGAAGTGATGAGACTATTTAAAAAAAAAAATGGCACAGTGTTACTCCAGATCTGGAGTCTGCCACTGTTTGGATGTATTTTTAGGCTCATTTCTGCTAGGCTCTGGAGTTCCAGGTTTCTGTGCTACACAGGTGCTGGAAGAACCATAAAGAGAATGCAGGGCCCCCTGAAAACCAGGAAGTGCACAGTTAACATACAAGGATGTGGCCATTGATTTCTCTGAAGAGGAATGGGAAGCCTGCACCCTAGTCAGCAGAATTTACATAGAAATGTGATGGTAGAGAACAAACACAAAAATCTGACCTTCTTGGCCATTTCTTTTCATCATACCTAAGACTTTTCACCAGAACAGGACATAAAATATTCAACCCCCAAATGCAGACCATATGGAAATTTTGGCCTCCACAATTTACAATTAAGGAAAGAATGGGAAAGTGTGGGTTGGAATAAAGTTCAGAAACCGTGTCATAGTGAACCTAATTACCGGTATATAAAAAAAAAAAGTTATGAAAGTAGTGAAACTCTAACTTTAGCCTTGTTTTAAATCTTAGAAAACATCAGTGTATTCACTTCACAAAAAATCTGTACAGAGGTCAGAAATGTTGGGAAGTTGATTCTCAATGCTCAAAATTTATCCATTCTAGTATTTATATTCAAAATAATACATACAAATGTAAAAATATGAGAATTTTTTTAATCAAATCTCAAGCCTTATTCCACCCCAGAAAACTTATACTGTAGAGGAAGGAGCCTTACATATATAAAAAATGTGGCCAAGCACTTAAGCATTGCTCAACCCTTACTCAACACCAGAGAATTCATACAGGAGAAAAGCTCTACAAATGTAAATAATGTGGCAAAACTTTTGAACAAATCACAAATCTTACTGGACGCCAGAGTATTCATACTGGATAGAAGCCCTATAAATGTGAAGAATACGGCAAAGCCTATAAGTGTTCTTCAACCCTTGCTTACACGCTGGAGGATTCACACTGGAGAGAAACCCCACAAATATAAGGAATATGGTAAAGATTTTAATCAACTTTCACACATTATTCAACACCAGATAATTCATATTGAACACAGACCTTATAAATGTAAAGAATGGGGCACAGTCTTTAAATATTGCTCAAACCTTTATAGTGACCAGAGATGTCATAGTAGTGAGAAACCCTACAAATGCAAAGAAAGTGGCAGAGCTTTCAATTGAAATTCATACTTCATTACATACCAGAGAATTCATACTGGAGAAAAACCCTACAAATGTCAAGAATATGGCAAAGCTTTTATCCAAATCACAGATTTTACCTGACACCTGGGGAGAAGCCATACAAATGTAAAGAATGTGGCAAAGCCTTCAAATATTGCTCAAACGTTAATAGACACCAGAGATGTCATAACAGTGAGAAACCCTATAAATGCAAAGCAAAGCTTTCAGTCAAAGCTCAAACATCATTACACACTGGAGAATTTATACTGGAGAAAAGCCTTACCAATGTGACTATTGTGGCAAAGCTTTTGGAAGTTACTCAAACTTTACCCAACACCATAAGATTCATATTAGATGGAGAGACCCTAGAATTGTACAAAGTGTGGTAAATTCTATAACACTTGTTCACATCTTATTCAACACCCCAGAATTCATATTGGAGATATACTGGAGAATTCAGAGTAGAAAGAAATCTTAAAAATGTATATAATGTATCAAAGCCTTTATTCAGATTTAAAACTTTCTTCATCACCAGAAAATTTATGCAATATTGAAATCTAATAGGTATAAAGATGTGCAAACACCTTTGTCCAAAAAGTATACCATTAGAGAACAGAAACATTTATAATAAAATAAAACCTTTAGAAATGTTTTTTTAAAAAACTTACATCTAGAATTCTAGAAGAAATAAATACAGGGCTGGGGTTGTGGCTCAGCGGTGGAGCACTTGACTAGCATGTCTGAGGACTTGGGTTCCGTCTTCAGCACCACATAAAAATAAAATAAAGATACTGTGTCCATCTACAACTAAAAAATAAAATATTATTTTAAAAAAAGAAAGAAATACAAAGACACCTATGTTTATCAAGTATATCCTTCCCAGATTTAAGAGTTAATGAAAAGCCTGGTTTACCCCTATAATCCCAGCAGCTCAGGAGGCTGAGGTAGGAGGGTCGTGAGTTCAAAGCCAGCCTCAGAAAAAAAAAGGTGCTAAGCAACTCAGTGAGTCCCTGTCTGTAAATAAAATACAAAATAGGGCTTCAGATATGGCTCAGTGGCTGAGTCACACACACCCTGCCTCCCACACCCCACCCACCCGCCCGCCAGCCTGCAACCAAAAAGTCAATGAACAGCTGGGCAAGATGGCGTATGCCTGTAATCCCAGTGGCTGGGGACACTTGAGACCAGAGGATCGCAAGTTCACAGCCAATATCAGCAACTTAGGGAGGCCGTAAGCAATTTAGTGAGACCCTGTCTCTAAATAAAATATTTTTAAAAAGGGTTGGGAATGTGGCTCACCGGTTAAGCACCCCTGGATTCAATTCCTGGTACCCCCCCCCACCACAAAAAATCAATGAATAGATATGAAACTTTAAAAAAAAAAAAAAAACTTCCCAAAGATAGAAGCCAGGAATATCAAAGAGGATAAAACAGGATCCCACAATTAACAGAGAACTAAAATAAATGCAAATACTTTTTTTTGACTAAGAGAAGTGGGCTGAATGAAAATTGATAGCATTTTAAGAGTACTAAAACACTATGCAACTCTGACAATGCAAAGATTTAATTAGTAGATATAACAATTATAATGGTATGTTCTTAAGTAGAATTTAAATAAGTTGTCAAATAATTATACACACTAAAACTAATATCTGGGAACCTTAATTTTGTTTGAAAAGCTATTAGACTTGGGCTGGGGATGTGGCTCAAGCGGTAGCGCGCTCACCTGGCATGCATGCAGCCCGGGTTCGATCCTCAGCACCACATACAAACAAAGATGTTGTGCCTGCCGAAAAAACTAAAAAATAAATATTAAAAAAATTCTCTCTCCCTCTCTCACTCTCTCTTAAAAAAAAAAAAAAAAGAAAGAAAAGCTATTAGACTCTCCCTTCAAACCATCCTGTGTTTGCTGATTTGTATATTCGATGAAATTGCTCCAAAAATTATTACTTTCAAAGGTTACATTGTTTGGTGAAAAAGGGGGAAACCATTCTGAACACTGGTCAAAAGAAAGAAATCTAGTCAACATGCCAGGTAGTTCCACGTCTTTGTGTTTCTCAGATACACACAGAGTTGAAAATTCATTAGGAAATGAATGAGTTTGTATGAAGATGGTAGTTCCCACTGCCAGCAAGGCAGTCTCTCTGATCTGTAACATACCTGTCTTCCTAGAGCAGATTTCAGGTTGAGAGTTCTGGTGGGGGAACTGAACAAATTTCCTCTTATGGGTGTTCCAGCGTGCTGCACTGAGGTAATGAAATAATTGGGATACATCTTGTTGCCCAGATAGTGCTTAAGTTCATCACAAGGCCCCACAAAAGTGAGCTGCATAGTCTTCTTGAGCCAGACAGTTGGTAGGAGTCTGTTACAGTCCTACAGCGTCATGCTCCACAGGTGATAGGGTCTAATGGCTGTATGCCAGAAAAAGAGTTTAATGGTGATGGCCTGGTAGGCGTACAAGAAACTGCTAGAGTCACTTCTTCATTTGCACCTTGCTTCTGGCAAAATATAGCTGCCATTCTTGTTGTTCTTGTCTTAGTAGGAGTAACCAGGCACCAAGTAAAACCCACTGATGAACTTCTTTCTCACTAATCTTCCCATCTAGAAGTGGTTCTCCATGAGCCAGCTTTGAGCCACTTCAGGCCAACGTTTGAAAGATACCACAGGGACAGAAATGTACAATCCACTACTGCTCCTTACATCCAGAATGATGGCAATGATGGTCCCATTCTTTTCTACTTTTCTACCTTTGGCATCTCTTGCTGGGATTTCTTCTCTATCTCTCTTTTTTTTTTATTGGTTGTTCAAAACATTACAAAGCTCATGACATATCATCTTCCATACATTTGATTCAAGTGGGTTATGAACTCCCATTTTTTACCCCAAATACAAGTTGCAGAATCACCTCAGTTACACATCCACATTTTTACATAATACCATATTAATGACTGTTGTATTTTGCTACCTTTCCTATCTCCTACTATCCCCCCTCCCCTTCCCTCTCATTTTCCCTCTCTACCCCATCTGCTGTTGTTTAATTCTCTCCCTTGTTTTTTTTCCCCTTTCCCCTCACAAACTCTTATATGTAATTTTGTGTAACAATGAGGGTCTCCTTCCATTTCCATACATTTTCCCTTCTCTCTCCCTTTCTCCCACCCCACTCGTCTCTGTTTAATGTTAGTCTTTTCCTCATGCTCTTCTTCCGTGTTCTGATCTTAGTTGCTCTCTTTATATCAAAGAAGACATTTGGCATTTGTTTTTTAAGGATTGGCTAGCTTCACTTAGCATTATCTGCTCTAATGCCATCCATTTCCCTGCAAAATCCATGGTTTTGTCATTTTTTAGTGCTGCGTAATACTCCATTGTGTATAAATGCCACAGTTTTTTAATCCATTCATCTATTGGAGGGCATCTAGGTTGATTCCAAAGTCTAGCTATTGTGAATTGTGCTGCTATGATCATTGATGTGGCAGTATCCCTATAGTATGCTCTTTTAAGGTCCTCAGGGAATAGACCGAGAAGGGTGATAGCTGGGTCAAATGGTGGTTCCATTCCCAGCTTTCCTAGGAATCTCCATACTGCTTTCCATATTGGCCGCACCAATTTGCAGTCCCACCAGCAATGTACAAGTGTACCTTTTTCCCCACATCCTCGCCAGCACTTATTGTTACTTGACTTCATAATGGCTGCCAATCTTACTGGAGTGAGATGGTATCTTAGGGTGGTTTTGATTTGCATTTCTCTGACTGCTAGAGATGGTGAGCATTTTTTCATATACTTATTGATTGATTGTATGTCCTCCTCTGAGAAGTGTCTGTTCAGGTCCTTGGCCCATTTGTCGATAGGGTTGTTTGTTATCTTATTGTTTAATTCTTTGAGTTCTTTGTATATTCTGGATATTAGGGCTCTATCTGAAGTGTGAGGAGTAAATCTTCTCTATCTCTGATGTGACAGTGCTGATGGAGTCATAGAACTAGTCAGCCACTTATAAGGGAGAAGTAGTGTTTGGTGCACCACTGATGTGATCTTTGATGATGTAACAGTCTTCGTCAGAAAGCCAAAGACTCAGAAAGGAAAAGCACAAGGCTTAGTGGCACAGGCTGATTACAGTCATGCAGTTTAAGGACTGGCACCAGAAGGATGAAGTTTATATCATAGTCGGTGCCCCAGACAGACATTGAGCTCATCTAAGTCCAGGTCCATCAGACTTCTGTAGAGAGCAACAGATATTCATTAACCACTGGAAGTTTTTAGTCTAGTTTTTGCACCATTTCCAGTTGGAAAAGATGAGATCTTTGGCTGTCTGAATCTCTAGCACTGTCTGGTTATCATATTCCCACTGGTTGTGCTTTGTAAATCTTGAATGGATTTGTTCAGTTCCCCCACCAGAGCTCTGAAACCTGAAATCCGATCTAGGAAGACAGGTGTGTTATAGATCAGAGAGACTGCCTTGCTGGCAGTGGGAACTGCCATCTTCATACAAACTCGCTTATTGTTTTTGGACATTTTTTCTGTGCATCTCATTGTCGACTGTTGCTTTGTTATGCTTTCATCTTATCTACTTAAGCTACTTTCATCTTATGAATTTTTTTTATTTCAGACTACATTTTTCTAAAACTTTTATTTGGTTCTCTTTAATACTGTTTATTTCTTCCCCAATTATATTCATATTTTCCTTTAAATTCTTGAGCATATTTAATACTTTTTTGATGTTCTTGTCAATTATTTTATGGTCTTTATTATTTTGGTTTGTTTTTGTTGAAACTTATTTTTGTCTTGATTATAAGTCATTTTTTTAAGTTCATATGTCTAGAAAATTTTTATTTTATATATATATATATATATATATATATATATATATATATATATATATATACAGTAAATGTTATATTGTTGAGTATCTGAATTTGCTTGAGTAACTAACTTTGTTCAGATAGGCTGTTTGTTGATTAATGGATCTTTATAGTATGGTTGGTTTTAGATTTATATCATATATTGTATTGCTCAGCTTTTTGTTACCATATAACAAAATACTCTTTTTACTTTATAAAAATGAAAAGGTTTATTTTGGCTCTGTGAGGTTCCCATTTGGAGGTTCCCATTCACAAACAACTGGCCATTTTTCTTTGGGACTATGACAAAGCAGCATATCATAGCAGGAGTGTGTGGTAGAGCAAAAACAGTCACCTCATATGCAGGAAGCAAAAAAGAAAAGAAGAAGTGTCTGAAATACCACAGTCTCCTTTGAGGACATGTCCTCAGTTACCTAAGGACCTCCTATGAGGCCCTACATCTGAAAGATTTCACCACCTCCCAATAGGGCAACTAACTATGAAGGTAATCCTTTAACACCTGGGCCTTTGAGGGGCATTGAAGATCCAAATTATAGTACATGTAGCATTGTCTTTAGAACTAGTTAACTCCTAGTCCTAATGTGTGGCATTATGGGAATTTCTGTTGAATAAGCTGAAAGTCTATTTTTTTTCTACTCTAGAGATTCCTCAACTGGCTCCTTAACATTCGGTTTTTTTCAAATGTTCTTAACATTTTTTTTCCCACTGGTATTATGGAGTTTGACCAAACGAATGTGCAACTTAGTATACTCAGAGTAGACTAAAGGGGTCCCTCTTTAGATTAATGGAGCTCTTGCTCTTTATAGCCCCTCTTTTGCCTACAGACTATCTCTCAAATTCTGTGTGCCTTAACCTTGGTGAGATCTGATCAATCTCAGCTTGTTAAGGTCTCTTGAGTTTCTCTTCTGTATGCCTTATTCCAGAAATAATGTACAGGTAGAAATATGGAGCATTCGTTGGGTTTGCCTCTTTGTGTTTTCCCTTGTTTTAGTACCTATAAGCTTCCTGAATTTTCCAATCTGTGAAAACTCTTTTTTTTTTTTTTATTGCAGTGCTAGAGATTGTATCCAGGGTCTTTCACATGCTGTACAAGTGCTCTACCACTAAGCTATATCCTCAGCTCCTTCTGAAAACTTTTTTCAGAAAAATGTTTTATGGCAGGATGACTATACCAGTACCAATTATTCTATTATGCCTGAACAAAAGTTTCCTCAAAACATTTTTTCTAAATTTTAATTTTATATTTATTTTTATCCCGTAAGATTTACAAAAAAAAAAAATGTATTTATTTTGTTTAACTTAACTACATTTACCTTTTCCATATATTTTTCTTTAATTCACATTTGCAGAGTAATGAGTTTTTTCAGTTTTCACTTATCGGGAAATGTCTATTATTACACATTCACTCTTGAAGAACAGTTTTACTGTATAAAATTATACTTTGGTAAATATTTTCTTCCCTCATTTTGGAAAACATATTCCATTGTCGTCTGGCTTTCATAGTTTCGGTTACGTAGTCTGCTATCATCTTAATTGTTGTCCTTTTCACGGTTTTCTGTTCTTTTTGTCTATCTCCATTTATGATATTTCTTTTGATGTTTCAGAAATTTTATTATGATGTTCGTACACATTTTTATTTACTTTTCTTGGAGTTTGTAGTTCTTCTTACGTCTGCAGGTTGATGTATTTATCTAATCATTTACTATACCCATCCACAGAGTTCTTAATTTTAGTTATGTTTTCAGTTCTAGAATTTCTATCTAGTTCTTTATTTTAGTTTTCATTTCTTTCCCAACATTTGTAGTCTTTTATGTCTTCGAACTTATTATTTATGGTTATTTTAAATTCTGTATCTAATAACTTTATTATTTTACTTCCCTATGTCCCTTTTTTCATAGTTATTGACCATGTTCTTTTTTCATGTGACAAGTTGTTTTTTATTGTTAACCAAACATTATTTGTCTTAGGTTTTTTTGTTGTTTGTTTTATTTTTTAAATATAGTGGTCTCATGATGTCTGTGGCTCTCTTCTCAGAATAAAAGTTTTACATGCACAACAACTTTAGCATATACATACCATATTATTTAGAAATAAAAAGTTAGTTAATAGCTCACATGCTTTTTTATTAGTACATAAGTTCCAGGCAAGTGGAATGGGCAATGTTCATTTTGTATAAGATATATCAATATAAAGACATTCGGTTTTTAGCTACAAGAAAGATTATTAAATAATTGGATGGATTTTGCTTTCCATTTAAAAACCAAAACTGTATCACTTGTTATGCTTCAGAGTTGTCTGTAAATAGGAATATTGTGATTATTTGCCATTTGCAGGTGAGATTAATACCTCCCTTAATTTTCAAGTACTGTTCTGTACAAACACTTACTTGTAGATATTTTCTATAGCTATAAAAATAATCTGAAAATGTCTGTGATTCATATTGGTGACTCTGTCACGGTTTGTGCTATCATGATCTTTGGACTAACATTCAGAGTTGAAGAAAGTGTTGACGAAATACTCAATTTCAATTAAATATTAATGAACATAAAGATTAAGTTTTCCCCCTCATACAAGTTCACAGATGTTCTGCTTTACTTCAGAGACCTTATAGGATTCTGTTGCCTGCCAGGTTAAGAATCCTTGACCTAAAAAGAAAGAAAACACAAATCTTAATTACATAAGAATCCTTTAACTATATGAAATTAAGCATTTATGTTGAAGAACAAAATCCATAGTGTGACTTTTTAAAGTAACAGAATAGTTGTTTCAAATCATTGGCATTTAGCATACTAATTTCTGATTACAGTTTTGGAAAGACATTGTTGATGATAATGAAGTACGTGATCTCATTTCTGATAGAAACAAGTCTCAGGGTAAGTCAATAAAAGTATAATTAAGTGATTTCAAAATTGCAACAATGGTAAATAAAATACCAATTTATGAAATTTCTATTTTCTCTTATAGAAGGTACATCAGGAGAATGGATTTGGGAATCTTTATTTCATCCACCTCGAAAGCTGGGCATTAATGATATTGAAGGACAGCGGGTACTTCAGATTGCAGTGATTTTGCGAAATCTTTCCTTTGAAGAGGGCAATGTTAAGCTCTTGGCAGCTAATCGTACCTGTCTTCGTTTCCTATTACTTTCTGCACATAGTCATTTTATTTCTTTAAGGCAATTAGGCCTTGACACATTAGGAAATATTGCAGCTGAGGTAAGCATGTTACAGTATCTTAAAATTGCTTTGTAATTAGCAACATTTACTTAAAAATTTTAGGATGTGTGTGGCATTTTATTATAGTTGTCCATATTTGCAGAATATTAATTAAATGGTTACATGTATTTGTTGTCAAAAGTGGTGCTGCAGAAATAGGAAACATTTGTGGAAAAAAAGAAATACTTGAAACGATGCTTCAAATTGAGCCTTGACTATTCTCATAATAATTATACATTTTAAAATAATACAGTGTTTTTTTTTCAATTTTGTTAAATTTGAAATATAGAACTCTAGAAGAAGCATTCCTCAACAGTACTGTTCTTTTTTCTAGCTTTTATTGGACCCTGTTGATTTCAAAACTACTCATCTGATGTTTCATACTGTTACAAAATGCTTAATGTCAAGGGATAGATTTTTAAAGATGAGGGGTGAGTACTCAATTAAGTTTTTAATTGTGGAAAGTAAACAAACTTTATCATTTGTTAAAATATGTGTGTGTTTGTGTATGTTTTACAGGCATGGAAATTTTGGGAAATCTTTGCAAAGCTGAAGATAATGGTGTTTTAATTTGTGAATATGTGGATCAAGATTCATATAGAGAGATCATTTGTCATCTCACTTTACCTGATGTGCTGCTTGTAATCTCAACACTTGAGGTGCTATACATGCTCACTGAAATGGGAGATGTTGCTTGCACAAAAATTGCAAAAGTAGAAAAGAGCATTGGTAAGATGAGACCAAAAATCTTGTAAATTATTTTCTTCACTGAGGAAAAATATATAATGTGCTGTATAAAAAACTATTCATTATTTGAGATTTTCTGTTTAATTTTGAGGAATATTACCTTCTCAAAAACACTGTTTTACTCTTCTGCCTCTTTAAACAAGTAAGATACATCTGTGATGGAAGAACAGGATTATATGGCTAACAGTAATTACTATTCTTTATATCTATTGTGTTTTAAATTTTCAAAGGACAAAACTCCTATGTCTGACTTTTTGGGAGTAGGTCTTTCAGTTTCAAATGGTCAGCTTCTACTGTTGAATACCTAAAGCTAGTAAAGTAAGCCTCCATTTCTAGAATTTGCTGGTAATAGTGCTGTCCTTAAAAATCAGTGAACTCACCTCCTTAAAGGTAGTCCATTATAAACATACTTATTAAAGGATGCCATGTTAATATTTAACTCAATGATTAAAATGATATCTTTCTTGAGAATAAGTACTAAAATCAGAGTTAAAGATTTAGCTTGAACACTGTCATTATTAAGAAATTAAGTTGTCATTTTCTATATCAACAATTCTTAAATCCAGCTACACACCAGAATCACTTGGGAACCTTTTGAAAGATAGCTAGTCTCCACTTTAGAACTACTAAACAAATTGAGATTGTGATTTTGTTGTTGTTGTTGTTTTTTAAGATCCATAGGTAATTCTGATGTACTATGACTAGCATTTGAGAAGCAGTATTCTGTATATATATCGTCCAGAGATGGCATTGTTTTGTAATACAATGGACTGATAATTTTTTTTTTTTTTTAGACATGTTAGTTTGTCTGGTTTCTATGGATATTCAGATGTTTGGCCCTGATGCACTAGCAGCAGTAAAACTCGTCGAACATCCAAGTTCCAGTCATCAAGTTTTATCTGAAATTAGGCCACAAGCTATAGAGCAAGTCCAAACCCAGACCCATGTAGCATCATCCCCAGGTTAGTGTTTTTATATATTCTTTTTCAGTGTGCTTATGGGTGTAAGATTTAATGCTGAGACTCAGTTTAAATTTTTTGTACGAAGACCTGATATTTTACAATAGGATAGGTAAAGGACAATTTGGATATGCAATTTCTTAGATAGTTTACATTCCAGGAGTATTAATATCCAGAAGAGTAAAGAAGAAGAATAGTATAGAAATCAAGTTGAGAAGGATTTAGAGAATTGTAAGGGATTAGGTATTCACAACTGCACAAGCAGTAAGTATGCTACTGGGCTTATTATTTGTGATTATTGTTCTGAGAAACTGACATACTAGGAATATATTAATTATATATATTACCTTATAATTCATTTGGGTAATGATGAGGACACAAGTATATTACCCCTGAATCTTGGCTCCAGTACCACAGAATCATCCTGGGAGCAGACATATGCACACACACATACATAAGCGTGTGTATCTATCTACACATGTGTAGAGTCCTATGGCTCAATTTTGTTTAACCCAAATGGCTCTAAGTGCAGACTGTCTAACAACCAGCCTTCTCTTTCATCCTTGGACTTCTTTCTCCTGGCACATTCTGAGTCATCATTTTTATATTTTAGCACTTAGCCTTTTTGTAGTCCTCTGTCTTTCATTTGTCCTAACAAAAGCAATTCATCTTTTACTTCACCTGCCTTTCCAGTTTCTACCCTTTCACTTGATACTGTCCCCAAGATACTTTTCCTGTGGTTTTTAAATTTTTTTTATAGATGATGCTTATTTTCTCAGTTGATCTCACTTTTCACTTTGCAGTTCATTAATATGGAGGCTGTGTAGAATGAATTTCTTAAATTTTGTGCTACTTTACTACAAATTTACTAGCATCAGAACTTATTCTCCTTCAACTTCCCCATGTGTCAGAAAAGAGATGCTCTTCTGAATCTGTGCTCTAAGTATCAGTTATTTTTTGTTTTGTTTCCTATTTTATTTTTATATGACAGCAGAATGCATTATAATTCTTATTACACATATAGAGCAAATTTTTCACATCTCTGGTTGTATACAAAGTATAGTCACACCAACTCATGTCTTCATACCTGTACTTTGGGTAATAATGATCATCACATTTGTTGTTTTTTTTTACTTCTTCCTTGTAGCTAGAAATGCTAACAGGTTCTTTCTCATTCACCTTCACTGTGCCCAAACCAAAATTTTCATTGTCTTTAATCTTTATCACATCAGCGTATTCACCAAACCTTGTTGTTGTTTTTTTAAAATACCCTCATTTTTTCCCTTACCAGTGCTAATGACTCTTTGGAGAGTCATCTCTCTATAGGTAAATGTTCTCCTCACATTCAGTCATGGTCCCACCCCATCCCCTATTCTAATTCACAGTATTAAAATTCTATACAAAGTATCTATGCAAAGTACATAAGAGTTATATTTCCTGGGTTTCCATTAGGACCTTGTAAGTATCTGATAAAATTGCATCATGTGCATTTAACCTACATGAACAAAACTGAATAAAATAAAAGGGAAAAATAGATAATTTCAATTGTCAGTGTACTCAATGAATTTTTACCCACAGGAAACAGATGTTAATCAGCCAAAACGTATTTGGGGAATATTCAATCAGAGTATTAATGGTTTCTGAGCCTTGACAACGAAGCAAAATGGATCATGTTGCCAGTTTAGTGGGTGGTAGAGATGTGTTTTTATCCTCAAAGAAACTGAGGATTAAATTAATTGAGGGCCATAGAGAAATAATGTCTAACAAAGAAAGGAACTGATAAATTGTCAGTGAATTCATTCAGGTATGATTTTGATGATAGTTACTATTTTTGCCTTCAATTGGCCTTTGACCTTAAGAGTTCTTTTGACCTGAAAAGAGGAACCCATCCCCAAAACTAACATCTAATTCTTATTTGGAAAATGTCCAAATGAAAACTTGAGTGTTTGTGGCTTATTCATTTATATAGTAATTAATTGATAGAGATGGAAATGGGCTTTAAGGAATTTAGCAGTTAATTTTTGAGCTAGAGAGCACTTTAGTACTTATGTGTACTGTAAATTATATCTTTAAATGTTTGACTTTTTACCTTATTATTTGACTTTTTACCTTTTTTTAATGTTATGTGTTATGAAATAGTCATTCAAACTTTTGCTTTTTTCCCATCACTATGAAAGCTTTTTTAAAATATTTTATTTTTTATTTGTAGTTGGACACAATACCTTTATTTTATTTATTTATTGTTATGTGGTGCTAAGGATCAAACCCAGGGCCTTGCACATGCTAGACATGCTGAGCCATAACCCCAGCCCACTATGAAAGCTTTTTATTTACCTATTTTATGTTGATATCTCAGTTTTATCAAAATTAAAATAGATACAAAGAAAATATTTTCTTGAAATATATCAAACTTTTTTTTTTTTTTTTTTTTTTTTTTTTTTTGCTTTTGGGGGTTGAACCCAGGGCCTCCTGCATGCTAGGCAAAGGCTCTTATCACTGAGCTACACGCCCAGCCTCCTAAACTGACTTTTAAAAAATCATTAAAACACTCTCTATATCCATCGGAGTCTGGTTACCATCATGTACTTAAAAAAATACACACATGTGCTAGGAGTGTATGTAGGTCAGTGGTGGAGAATGTAATTAGCATGTATGAGTCCCTGGACTCAACCCCAAAATACACATGCTCATGTGTGTGCACTTTAACATTAGAAATTTTACAATATCCCTTTTTCATCTTGCATTTATTCTAATATCCTTACAGAATTTTTATCCTAATGTAATACATTTTATGCAAGTACATCTTTTTATGAGATAAATGGAACTTTTCTTCCCTGTTTCTCTAAAAGTTATTAATCCAGTGTATCTGAATGCTATTTACTACTGAAATGAAATTGCAATTAGCATCAGTTCTATCCCTGATGACTACATAAGGTTGAAAACTTAATCAATCAATCAATGGATGAGGATAAAATTTATAATTATTTGAACTAATTCAGAATTATCCAAAAAGTTTTAAAACTTTTAATGACCATCTGACCACTAGAGATCTTTATTTTTGTTGAAATCAAAGAATTATCAAGTACCAGACTTGTGAGAGTGTTTGTTGCCCTCTCTTTAGATTTATTTTAGTTTCTAGAAAATATATCAAAAAGATACTAAGAAAATATGACTATATATTATACTTGCTACTCCTTTACTTAGTGCCATCTTGTGTGAGTTAATATATTCAAGAAGTTTTAGTATAGTGATTCTCAAACTTGATGAGTGTGCATCAAAATCACCTGTTCATAGGTTTACTTGAAGCACAGATTTCTGGGTTCCATACTCTGAATTTCCCAATTGGAGGACCTGAGAATGTTTGTTTCTGATATATTCCCATATGTTAATGTCTGGAGTTTATACTTTGAGGATCACTGGGTTAGGAAAATTGATATATTATTCAATTCAAGACCAGTAAATAACGGTGTTTTGACATTTTATAAAGTGCTTTGTATCATGTGCTTTAAATACATTTTTGTGAAAATCTTGGCACTGCAGATTTACCTCATTCAGCATATGAAAAATGTCTACTACAGATCCTAATTGATAAAGCTGTTTTTTGTTTCCTTGTTTGATTTTTCTTTTTGTTCTGGGGTTGAACCCAGGGCCTCACACTTACTAAGCATGTATTCTACACTGAACTCTACATCCCTAGCCCAATAAAAAAGCTGATTTTTATTTACAAAGTTCTCTTGCTTAATAAGACTGGCTTTCTGTTACTTTGGGGAAATCCAGCTTTCTTTTTTTTAAATTTTTAGTTGGAGATGGCACAGTGCCTTTATTTTATTTATTTATGTGGTGCTGAAGATCAAACCCAGAGCCCCACACATGCAAAGCAAGCACTCTACCACTGAGCCACAACCCCAGCCCAAAGTCCAACTTTTTCAGCTAGGAAAAGTATGTTAATATATACTCATATCACTCCTTTCTTACACAGAATTCTGAGAGTTCAATTTGCCATGAATTTGTCATTTGAATGAAATCAGATACCACTACCTTAAATAATTTCTTGAAAATATTTTCTGTGTTTTGCTTATACAATATTTTGCCTCAGAAGTAATGCATTCTTTAACAGTAGTTAGGGGATAGAGGAGGCAAACACATAAAGAATATTGTTATCACTATATCTGAATTCATAATTTATAACCCTAACGGTCTAGAATTACCTATTTCTAATTTTCCTAATGCCTGCATTGTTTTTTAACTGTAGTATGTAAAACACTGGGATTGACAGGAAGCCCTACCATAATACCTTATTTTATGAGACTTATTTAATGAGACTTTGGGAACCCTAATATTTTAAATTCTCTTTTTGGTGCACCAGAAGTTTTAAAATCATAATAGCTAACAAACATTCATTCAGTACTTACTTAGTACCAGGCTTTCTTTAAAGAGACTTATAAATAAACTCCTCTAATCCTCATAATAACCTTATGAGGTCAGTGTACTGTTACTTTTCCCCATTTTATAGACAGAATTTAAGAAATTTGCCTATGGTTACATTGCTGGTGAGTGATGGAACTCTGGAGCCAGCCTTTCTGGGTGCCAGAGTAATGCATTTAATCTTAATTCTTAATCCTGCAGTGCTATAATAAGTAAGGGAGAAGTAAGCCTTTCTGTTTCAAAATGGGAGAAAGCAGCTTTTTCAACAAGGAGATGATATCCTTGGGCAAAGCAGTTTTAGTAAGGAATACATAGAAAAGTTGAGTATCTGGAAATTGATTCCTTTCAAGGTATAAAGTGCTTTTGTATCATTTGGTATGTCTTCAGGTATCATGGGCAGTGCTTCCCAGTTTATAGATTCTTTATAGTAATTGTACATTTCCAGTTTCATTTTTAATTGTGGTTACACTATTTTATGCATTATAAATAAGGCTTCTCATAGTTTTAGCGTAATTTCTAATGTTTTATGAATTTATTATTATTAATCAATTCAGACAATTTAAGTCTGAATACAGTATATATGCATTTATGTTGCAAGTGATAAAGAAAAGGGAAGATGATTCTTTCTATTTAACCCCTAGAATATTTTCTGTAATAGTGTTTTCAAGTTAAATGAAGAAGTAATAAGGAGGAATTTCCAAAAAGAGGATTTTGGTTATTTTATCATATTCAGTTAAGAAGCATATCACAGTATGGCTGCTGAAATGTGGCAACCTAAATTCAAATCCAGCTCTTCTAAAAGAAAGCTTTCTAGTTACATCCAGTTCTCTCCAGTGTGTGGTCCTATGTGAATTTAATCTCTGAAATTTAGTTTTCTAATTTGTAAAATAGGGATAATTAAACTTATACTTACAAAGGAAATTAAAGTAAATAATATAAATAAAAATGGCTTAATATTCATTAAGTAGAAATATTTGTTAAGTGGAAGTATTCGTTGAGTGGCTGTTCTTAGTTATTATACCAATGCCTGGGGTTCTTATCAAATGTCGTGATTGCTTCAAATCATTCAGCTTCTGCTGTACTTTGGAACTCTTCTAAATGTAGTAACTTGAAAATGTGTTAGTTCTGTGTTAAGTGTTCTGAGAAATTTTGCTAAAATGTCATCTGGAAAAAAAGGGGGGGATATATTCCATATGTTTAAAACCTTCATTGTCATGCCAATTTAATGATGACATTGAATAACTTACTTTTTATATTTTTATGTTTATTTGTATTTACTGATATAGTATAACTTTATCTTCTATTTTTCACATTGTCATTTGATTCTTTGTTTAGTATAAGGGAAAACATTCATTTTTCTACAGATCTTTTCAACTTGTTGGAAAAATAATAGATGGTTTTAGCTTCATTTATATTCATTCATTGGCCTTGAAATTATTTTAAAATATGACTTATGTGAAATATTAGAAACTATGTGTCTCAGTATTTTTACACAACTATGTTGCCTCTTTTAAAAAGTATACATCAAAATTATTATTACAACACATCTCTCCCTTTTGTCCCCTTCCCAAAGGAATAATCTATGGGAATTCTTTCTAGAATGTGAGACTCTAAATTAGTTTAGCTTTTGTTCATTTTACCACAGAAATCTTATAGAGTTAATATTGACCTTTTTTTGGTTTTTTGTTTTTTTTGATATCGGAAATTGAACTCGGTCACTCAACTACTGAACCACATCCCCAACCCAATCTTATGTTTTATTTAGATACAGGGTCTCACTGAGTTGCTTTAGTGTCTGCTATTTTTGAGGCTGGCTTTGAATTCATGATCCTCCTGCTTCAGTCTCCCAAACCACTGGGATTACAGGCATGTGCCACAGTGCCTGGCTAATACTGACCTTTTAAATTAGGAAGTAAAGTTATAGTTTCTAATGCATCACGCTTCTGTAACTAGCTGAGAAATGCCTGTTATGTGTGAGGCCTAATTAAACCACGTGAATTTTGGTTTCTTTAGCTGTACCTACCTCACAGAAGAATTAGGTAAGATAATATATGTAAAATGTTTAGTCAGTGATTGGCCCCATGGGAAAACAGATTATAAATTATCTGTTAAATCAACCATATATTATTATTATTTGAATGATTGTAAAGACTAAACAAATATGAACCTTCTAAAGATGGTGCCTGGTATAATATATGTTCCATTATATATTAGTTTCTCAAATTTGTATATTTTTATGTTACTTTTTAAAAGATAATCACATAGTTCCAATAATTAAATTTTAAAATATTCTTTTAAATTATGTAGCTAATGTATTTTTTTTTCTTTAGCTTCCAGAGCAGTTGTAGCACAACATGTTGCTCCACCTCCAGGAATAGTGGAAATAGATAGTGAGAAGTTTGCTTGTCAATGGTAAGTGGTTTATTTCTATTAAGGTTTTATCATTGGGAAGAATATGCAAAAAAAAAAAAAAAAAAAAAAGGAAATGTATCTAACAGTCATCCAGAATGTTTTAGAGTGTGTGTGTGTGTGTGTGTGTGTGTGTATGTATTTGTGTTAGAGTAGAATATCATTTATATGAAAAAAAAGGAATATATAAAATCGCTTTACCTATATTTTGGAATAATTCGAAAAAATCATCAGAATTTTCAGAATTAAAATAGTCTAATTGGAATTTCATTTAATTATACCATTTAGTTCCTTTCTTTGAAGTTAAAAAGTTGTATATCACTTTTATAGAGAATAATATTATTATCATATAAATTACAAAGTTCATTCTTCTGAAATTAATGTTTTCTTAAAAGTGAACTGAACTAACTTTAAGAAAATAAAACAAGGTTTTGTTGTTAAACATTCCTTCTTTTCCATCTATACCAAATTATCTTCATTATTGATGGTTAATTTTTCCTTTTTGTTGAGTAATAAGGGGAAATTAATCAAAAGACAGAATAGCCAGTATAAATACCTTAAAATAAGCAACTTGACAATGATATTTTCTTGAGAACATTGAGTAGTCATATCTCAGCCACTTTCTGAACAAACAAATGTACAGTTGATTAGCTTTCATTTTGTCATGGAGCATTGTCTCAACATTATTTATGAAGTAATTTAAATTTTTTAAACTCAACTTATTGCAATAAAAAAATCACATTTCTAATGACATAACCCTTTATAATATTTCTTTCCTTTTTCCCTTTTGTTCCATTCTCTAATATTATTTGTCCCTTATTCCATATTCTTGTCACTCTGTGTTTCATATTTTTGGTGTTTTCGTATCCTTTTTCCTATGATTGTTTTCTCCACCCTTCTACTTTGTTTAAATCAGGTTTACGGTTTTAAGTATCTAATTATTTGCCCTTTTCTCTCCTTCTCTAATGTCACACATTAACCCCTATGCTTAAAGAATCTCTTTACAATATTTGGAAATGTTTGCCTTCTACCTTGCACCCAAAATGAAGTTTTTTTATATCTAGATTTTTTTAAACATTTGTACAAAGAGGATTATAAAAGCGTGTGCCACATGTGTTTGGCACAGAACTATTCATTTAAATCCCAGTTGTACATTTCTACCACTTCTTAGAGAAGGGGAAGAAAATTACTTTATAGTTATTTTATCATAGGCATCATTTTTATAAGAATAACTTAAGTTGGCCTGTTATGCCTAATGATTTCTAGAAAGAGATACACTAGGATAACAAATCCTCTATCCTTATAGATGGAAGTTACTTTAAGAAGAAGACAAATTGATGTTTGAGTTAGTTTGTAATGAGTTAGCAAATAGAAGTATTTTGAAATGAAGGAATGGGAGTATACACCTTGGTAATTGTCATTGTTTTAGGGAGTATTTGAAAGCTTTGTAAAGTTTTTTCTGAAAGAATTTGATCAAGAGTCAGAAAAAGTTTAACCTTAGTTCAGTTTTTCCACCATTTTCTTTAACTGCAATGCAAATAACTCATAATTAGGAACTTCTGTTATAATAATTATAAGACAAGGAACCCAAGTAAATATTCACTAACTAAAACTGTTTCTTATAGAGCAGTTGTTGCCAACAAATTAACCCTGCTCTTGCTATGGTATGAACATAGTTTTTTATATTTGTTCTTTTTTTAAATTTTTAAACTTTATTCATTGATTGATTGATTTAGTGTGTGATACTGGGGATTGAACCCAGAGGCAAGTGCTCTTTCAGTGAGCCCTTCTTATGTTTTTATTTTTGAGACAGAGTCTTGCCAAGTTACCCAGGAATCCTCCTGCCTCAGACTCCCAAGTAGCAGGGATTGTAAACATGCTCCACCCAGTTTATATTTGTTCTTAATAATATTTTTAACATTATAATAGAGTGATAATCTCTTGATTTAATCTAAAACCTGGCCTGTGTTTTGCTAACATAATGAGGTAGTGAAGTTTAATTATTAGTTTATAAAATTGTTTCAAAGAGTTTTAATATATTTCAATGTGGAGTTTCCTATAATATGTTGTATAATGCCTTTATTTTTCTCCTGTTTTAGGCTAAATGCTCATTTTGAAGTAAATCCAGATTGTTCTGTCTCTCGAGCAGAAATGTATTCCGAATACCTCTCAACTTGTAGTAAATTAGCTCGTGGTGGAATCCTCACATCAACTGGATTTTATAAGTGTCTTAGGTAGGATGCATAGTTCTTTAAATAAAATTCATTTGCATCACTTCCAACCTTCTTGCTATTTTGAAAAAAGTTCCAAATATCTATCTACTTTTACATATCTCTACTACTTGAAATTTCATTAGTAGGTTGTAATGTAGAGGAGTTTTAAATACAAGGCAATTTCATAAATTGCATCTGGTGTTTATGTTGGAACATTACAAGGTTTATCAAAAAAAGTGAAGAAGAAATTAAGGGTTTTTTGTTACTTACTTTTACATGTTAAAGACTTTAGAAATTTTTAACCTTGAATATATTTAATACTGTGTCTTTAAGTATCAAGACTTTGATATTTCACTGTTCATAAATAAGTATTTTGAAAAGCTGTTATATATAGGATAGAGTTGTTTAAAACTCAATAATGCTGTTAACAAATAAAGATTTTTTTAAATGGAGGGAGGGTTCATCTATATCTTGGCTTCCCACCTTTACAGAATATAACTTTTATGAATCATGCTGGTTCATACATAAGTAGCAGGGAATGTATGTACTGCTGTTGTTTCCATGAACATTGTTAGAAGTCAGTGCTTTTTACCAGTGTGCTAGTTCTTGTAACTAACTGAATATGTATTACTTTACAGAACAGTTTTTCCAAACCATACAGTGAAGAGAGTGGAGGATTCCAGTAACAATGGGCAGGCACATATCCATGTGGTAGGAGTAAAACGGAGGGCTATCCCACTTCCCATTCAGATGTACTATCAGCAGCAACCAGTTTCTACTCCTGTTGTTCGTGTTGATTCTGTTCCTGATGTATCTCCAACTCCTTCACCTGCAGGTATTAATTTCATTGTGTTTTAAATTAATAAAACTGAATATATATTCAGTCTTATTAAATTAGTAATATTTATACTTTTAAAATCTATAGCTTTCCCTTGTTTTTCCAATAGCATTTTCTTATTTGGTTTTTTATTTTATCACATTCATATGTTTTGAAGTTGTTGGACATGTATTTCTTGAAACTATTTTTTTCTTATATTAAGTAAAATATCCCTGCTTGGCAGTTTTTCAGTAATTTCATTTGGAATTTTGACTTTTTCCCTATATTTTCAGGAATCCCTCATGGATCACAAACTGTAGGAAATCATTTTCAGAGGACTCCTGTTACCAACCAATCTTCAAATTTGACTGCAACACAAATGTCTTTTCCAGTACAAGGTGTTCATACTGTGGCACAGACTGTTCCAAGAATTCCACCAAATCCTTCACTTCATACCCACCAGCAGCAAAATGCTCCAGTGACTGTCATTCAAAATAAAACTCCAATTTCTTGTGAAGTGGTCAAGGCTACTGTAATCCAGAATTCTGTACCCCAGACAGCAGTTCCTGTTAGTATTGCTGTTGGAGGAGGACCTACACAGAGTTCTGTGGTTCAGAATCATAGTACAGGGCCACAACCTGTTACAGTTGTGAATTCTCAGACATTGCTTCACCACCCATCTGTCATACCACAACCGTCTCCATTACACACGGTGGTACCAGGACAAATACCTTCAGGCACTCCTGTTACGGTAATTCAACAAGCAGTCCCACAGAGTCATATATTTGGCAGAGTACAGAACATACCAGCATGTACTTCTACAGTTTCACAGGGTCAACAGTTAATCACCACATCACCCCAACCTGTGCAATCTTCATCTCAACAGACATCAGCTGGTAGCCAGCCACAAGACACTGTTATCATAGCACCCCCACAGTATGTAACAACTTCTGCATCCAACATTGTCTCAGCAACTTCAGTACAGAATTTTCAGGTAGCTACAGGACAAATGGTTACCATTGCTGGTGTCCCAAGTCCACAACCCTCAAGGGTAGGATTTCAGAACATTGCACCAAAACCTCTCCCTTCTCAGCAAGTTTCATCAACAGTGGTACAGCAGCCTATTCAACAACCACAACAGCCAACCCAACAAAGTGTAGTGATTGTAAGCCAGCCAACTCAACAAGGTCAAACTTATGCACCAGCCATTCACCAAATTGTTCTTGCTAATCCAGCAGCTCTTCCAGCTGGTCAGACAGTTCAGCTAACTGGACAACCAAGCATAACTCCATCTTCTTCACCATCACCTGTCCCAACTACCAATAACCAAGTTCCTACTGCCATGCCATCTTCTTCCACCCCTCAATCACAGGGACCACCTCCTACTGTCAGTCAAATGCTATCTGTGAAAAGGCAGCAACAGCAGCAGCATTCACCAGCACCCCCACCACAACAGGTACAGGTACAAGTTCAGCAGCCACAACAAGTACAGATGCAAGTTCAGCCTCAGCAAACAAATGCAGGAGTTGGTCAGCCTGCTTCTGGTGAGTCAAGTCTGATAAAACAGCTGCTACTTCCAAAGCGTGGTCCTTCAACTCCAGGTGGTAAACTTATCCTCCCAGCTCCACAGATTCCTCCCCCTAATAATGCAAGAGCTCCTAGCCCTCAGGTGGTCTATCAGGTGGCTAATAACCAAGCAGCTGGTTTTGGAGTCCAGGGGCAAACTCCAGCTCAGCAGCTGTTGGTTGGGCAGCAAAATGTTCAGTTGGTCCAAAGTGCAATGCCACCCACAGGGGGAGTGCAAACTGTGCCCATCTCAAACTTACAAATATTGCCAGGACCACTGATCTCAAATAGCCCAGCAACCATTTTCCAAGGAACTTCTGGCAACCAGGTAACCATAACAGTTGTGCCAAATACAAGTTTTGCAACTGCAACTGTGAGTCAGGGAAATGCAACTCAGCTCATTGCTCCAGCGGGAATTACGATGAGCGGAACACAGGCAGGAGTTGGACTTCAGGTACAAACACTTCCAGCCACTCAAGCATCTCCAGCTGGACAATCATCATGTACTACTGCTACTCCCCCATTCAAAGGTGATAAAATAATTTGCCAAAAGGAGGAGGAAGCAAAAGAAGCAACAGGTTTACATGTTCATGAACGTAAAATTGAAGTCATGGAAAACCCATCCTGCCGACGAGGAACCACAAACACCAGCAATGGGGATTCAAAAGAAAATGAAATGCAGGTGGGAAGTCTTTTAAATGGGAGAAAGTACAGTGACTCAAGTCTACCTCCTTCAAACTCAGGGAAAATTCAAAGTGAGGTCAATCAGTGCTCACTAATCAGTAATGGACCATCATTAGAATTAGGTGAGAATGGAGCATCTGGAAAACAGAACTCAGAACAAATGGACATACAGGATATCAAATGTGATTTGAAAAAAACCCTAGTAAATGGAATCTGTGATTTTGATAAAGGAGATGGTTCTCATTTAAGCAAAAACATTCCAAATCACAAAACTTCCAATCATGTAGGAAATGGTGAGATATCTCCAGTGGAACCACAAGGAACTTTAGATGCCACTCAGCAAGATACTGCCAAAGGTGATCAGCTAGAAAGAATTTCTAATGGACCTGTATTAACTTTGGGTGGTTCACCATCTATGAGCAGTATACAGGAGGCTTCAAATGCGGCAATACAGCAATTTAGTGGTACTGATTTGCCTAATGGACCTCTAGCTTCAAGTTTGAATTCAGATGTGCCTCAGCAACGCCCAAGTGTAGTTGTCTCACCACATTCTACAACCTCTGTCATACAGGGGCATCAAATCATAGCAGTTCCCCACTCAGGATCAAGAGTGTCCCATTCTCCTGTCCTATCATCAGATGTTCGGTCTACAAATGGCACAGCAGAATGCAAAACTGTAAAGAGGCCAGCAGAGGATAATGATAGGGAAACAGTCGCAGGAATTCCAAATAAAGTAGGAGTTAGAATTGTTACAATCAGTGACCCCAACAATGCTGGCTGCAGTGCAACAATGGTTGCTGTTCCAGCAGGAGCAGATCCAAGCACTGTAGCTAAAGTAGCAATAGAAAGTGCTGTTCAGCAAAAGCAGCAGCAGCCACCAACATATATACAGAATGTGGTCCCACAGGTAAGTCGTTCTACTGTTACATTTCTCTTATAAAATTCTGATCTGTAAATATGAGTTTAGGGGGAAATTCACTATTTTTTTCATGTCTTACCTTGAGAAGTTACTGTGTCAGCTTACTTAAACTGTCATGCTTATTTCTTCTGGTTTTATAATAATAAATAGTTTGCAGTTGTTAACTTTTATATATGGTAATATGAATCTTTCAGTTTTGTTAGACTGAAATTCGTAATTTTGTAGGCCCAAGGTAGAGAAACAGTTTTTAACATCTTTTGAAGAATTTTAAAAATGTATGTTAGATTAATGTAGATGGTAAGGGAAACTTCCTAAGAGAACTCTGAATGGGAATTTGATATTTATGTTTCTTTGTGGCTCTGTTAACAGTCTTTTTTTTTTTTAAGGATGAATCCTATAAGGACTCTTAAGAATGTTCTTGCAATGCTTATGTATTGAATTAGTTCTCTTTATTCTTAAAGAAGTATTGCTTATAATTTCACTTTGTTTCAGGTATTCTGATATTTTTACTTTGTGTTTCTTACTCCTTTGCTCTGCAGTTTCCTTTTTAATTCCTTCTTACTCTCCATCTCTACATATCCTAGTAGTAGATAAAAATATTTTCTAGGATCCATTCTACTGAATTAAGGATCCAATCAGCCTGTAAAGATTCTGAGGACCGTCCTACATGCTATTTCTACTGAAATTATGCATTTATTTAACAGTTACCACCACCTATTTTTTGGATCACTTCTCTTTTATTGTTTCTTCTAATTAGTAGTGCATAACCAGAACCTTCTGTGACTATTGAAAACTCTGCTAGCACTCCTTTGGCTTGGATTTTTTCTTTATGCTTACAGTGATGTCAGCAGATCTATGAGCATTGTTGGCATTAGTACCAAATCTAGGTATGGGTAACAGCAAAACGAAAAATGCAAGAATAAAAAGAAGAGTCCCTTGCTTCAGACCAGTTCTTCCACAGATATGCGTATTTTTCCATGTAAATAGATAAAGTTGGATTGTGCTGCTTTGGGGTATAATAGGATTTTAATTTATATGTTCATATTGCCTAGATCTACTTCAAAGTAATTAAGTTGTACATTCTTTAGTCAGTGCTACATATGTGGCAATACAATATGAATGATGGAGCGAAAATCATTTTTACTCAAACAAGCTTCCACAAGTTGAACTTTTTGCTTAAATAGTGCAATGTTGTATATATAGTAGACATTCAATAAGATGAATTTTTATATTTTTCTTACATGTACTAATTTCTCAGTTTATCCTGATTATATGCCTAACTCTTCTTTCCTCTTAGAGTATGTTAGAATTGTAAATAGTAATGATATACCAAGTCTTAACTATGGAATTGTTTCATTTATCCTTATTTTTTGTGACTCTGATCTTCCAGTGTGGTTATATTCAATAATGATATCTCAATAAAAAAGAATGAGCAACAATTCTAGCTAAGATTAGAACCTATATTAGGGGCTTAGAACTAAAGTATTTTCTCATTTAATTCTCACAATAATCCTATTAAGTGAAAATTGTTATCACAATTTTAGAAATGAGGTTGCAAGATTCTAAATAACTCACCCAAGATTAGTGCCAGGCCTAAAACCAAAACTAATACTCTTAACCCAGTAACATTTATTTTTTCCACTATTCTAAAAGTTTCCTCTGTAAATTTCTAGAAAGCCCTTTTTCTGTCTTTGATTATTTGAACTGTTGTGTGGTAGGATGATCATACAACCAAATTATCGTTTTAGGACATTAATGCTAAAACTATTAGTACATATGTGATATGCATGTGATTTAGACCATTAAAGTGAATACATTTTGTTTCCAATCTGAGAAATTTATATTAAACTTATACCCATTTTCCCCAAAAGTGTAGTTTATTTAAAATAGCTGCACTCTGAGCTCAGTGGTAGAACACTTACCTTGCACACATAAGGCCCTGGGTTCAATCCCCAGCACAAAAAAAAAAAAAAAAAAAGAGCAAAAATAAAAGAGAAGGAGAAGGTGAAGAAGACAAAAACCCAGCAGCAACATTCTTTATTTCTAAAATTGATATTTGGTTGGCATGCAGAGTTTAAAACTTTGCAAGAGATGTGGCATGTGTGGTATTTATGAAAATGAGAATCAAAACCTGGATTCTTATGTATAAAACTTAGCATAGTCCTTACCACATGGTATTCATTGACAGTGCAGGTATATTTTATCTTCACATGTAAGATAACTATTTATATGGGCTAGCCACATGGATCAGAGTAGGGGAAATCAGCTGTTCAAGATGGTACTGTAAGATTCAAGGTATGCTATTGGGCCTTCTTAAGAGTCTGATATTAGAAAACCATTTCCATTGTTGCCCATATTCTTTAAATTTCTTCATATATTCTTTAAGTTGCATGTGAGACCTTGGTTTAATACCATTTTGTTCACCATTTGAATTGGTAGCTTAAAGGAGTCTAAAATTGATCTGATTTTTTTTCAGTCATATGTGTTATTCCTAATATTTCAAGAGATCTCAGTGCCCAATATGAACTTTTAGATTTGCAGAATGCTCAGGGCTGGAAAGATTGAAGTATGCCTTCTAAGAAAAGCTAATAGGTAATCCTTCTCAATATCATTATTAATTCATTTTTTATTGATTTTGTTCCTTATTGCCTCTGTTAATCAGCTATATTAATTTAATTTAAAGAAAATTATAGCAGCTGGACACAGTGGCACATGATTATAATCCCTGTGACTCAGGTGGCTGAGGCAGGAGGATCATGAGTTCAAAGCCAGCCTCAGCAAAAGTGAAGCGCTAAGCAACTCATTGAGACCCTGTCTCTAAATAAAAAACAAAATAAGGCTGGGGATGTGGTTTAGTGGTCGAGTGCCCCTGTGTTCAATCTCTAATACCTACCCCCCTACCTAAAAAAAAAAAAAAGAAAAGTTACAGCAAGTAAAAGAAGAATATATGTAAATGATACAACCATAGACTTTGTATTTAAATAGTATTTACAGTTTTTATGAATACAAAATAAACTATACCTACTTCATGGCATATTTCATTATTTGCATCTGTTTATTTATATCTGTTATATTTGCAAGTTTATATACAACTTATAAGATACCATTTCTGGATGCCCTATCTTCACCCACTATTCATGAATTGATATCTGCTAGAGACAAAAAACTACACTGACGTAGTTAAAAAGAAGTAAAAAATGAAAGAGACAAAATATTTACCTAAAGACTTTTTTCAGCATTATGCAAAACACATGTTGAATTTATGTGTTAATTCCATGATCCAATAACTTATCAGATTCTTCTGTATAAAAATTTACTTAAAGATGTACTCATTTAAGGTATTTTATATATACCTTGCCTTGGTTTCCCATTCTTCACATGTGAATCATTCCTGATGTGTGGCTGTGTAACACTGAATATTGGTATCTTGGAGCTTTTCCTTTTTCTGATAATGAGCTTGAGAAATTTATTCAACCCATTAGAAAACAGATCTGTAGTCTCAAGGTAGCAGCATTTAATCATAGCCATAGAAGATAATTTTAGTAAGAACTACAAAATATCATTTTTTAAATGAATCCATTGCTCAGATTTGAATAATATAGCCCATTGTAAAAACTATGAAAGGCATTTTTACTAAACATAACCTTATTGTTTGGATCCCTATGTATTATTACAAAATAGGTTTGGTATGTATTGATTATATAGATTTATACTTAATAAGAGGGAAAACTTTATGGAGGTTGAGTATCCTTTATCCAAAATGCTAGGGAGTAGAAGTGTTTCAGATTTTTAGCCTTTTCGGATTTTGGAATATGTGTATAGACATAGTAAGATAATTTAGGGATTGGACCCAAGTCTAAACACAAAATTCATTTGTTTCATATATTCCTTGTATACATAGCCTGCAGGTAATTTTGTATATGAAACAAAGTTTCATGTTGTAGAATTTTTAAAAAGTTTCAGATTTTGGAGCATTTTTCAAGTTTGAGATTTTCAGATTAAGGATATTCAACCTGTAGATTAGAAAAACATGAGGGAAAGTTAGAGCCAAGAAAGTCTTAGATGTTGCATTGTCCAAAGCTCTCATTTTTTAGAGTTGAAGTGAGTTGCCCACACTCACAAAAATCTTTTTTTCAGTGGTTTCAGTTACTGTCTCAATTCTGCTTTGTAAAAATCTGTACATTTAAGCTAAGCATAATCTTTTACATCACATTTAGAGTAAATCTAACTCCTGTTTCTTACAAGCTTTTGAAGGTATGTTATACACTTTATCAGCAGCTCTGAATGAAGCTCTGTGGTAGAGTGCTTATGGAGAATATGATTCATCCATTACTTCTATTTGATTTTAGGTGTCCTGGTATCTGGTTTAATCAACAGTTTGCCTCAACCAACTCCACTCCTGGAGTTGAACACAGTATTTGATTACTGCTATGAATTTATATTGAAGTAAATAGATTATAACTTTGAGGCTTTCCTGATAAGGATTGAAATCTTCAAATTTTAGTCCTATTCAAAGTTTTGAAAGTTTAATATTAAAAAGAAAGGATTTAAAAGTATCAAATCCAAGTATCAGTGTTACCTAGAATTTTTAGCCAGAATTTACTCTTGAAAAAAGTAAAAAAGGAAAACAAGACTATAATTTATTTCAACAAAAAGAAGCAGTAGGGTTTTTTTCCAAAATTAGAACTGCTACATTCACTAAGATTTTTAGTTAATTTTATAATTATAAAAGAAACAACAGGATTGTTTCACATCCATTATGTAATTTTACGTTTCTGCTCACTCACTGAAGTTATATCTTTTCTACTTTGGTTACAAAAAGTACAGTATGAAAAACTAGCTAGCTCTCCTTCAGAGTAAAATTTTCTGCAAGAGGTGGTTTACCCCCAACCCCAGGGGAGCAAAAAATCATGGCTTTGAAACCTTTTACATTTATGTTTGAGTTATAGTTATGGCTGATGTTCTCACAATAAAGCATAATGTTCAGAGGAAATAAACTTGTACACTTCAGAAGAAATTGAAGTCTAATTAAAATGTGGCTTATTTAATTAGTATTTTGAAAAATATATATAGTGCAAAAGTACAGCCTATAACCCCTGATCTGTAACCTGATTTCAGGTATTATCAACATTTTGCCATTCTGGTTCCCTCTATTCCCAATCACCATAATTTATTTTTCAGTATGTTAAAGCAAATCCCAAATATTATTTAACATCAATATATGTTCTTCAGTATACACAGACTTTCAACGATTCATAAAATAAAAATACCAAATTATACCTAACAAAAATAATAATTTCTTAATATTATCCGATACTCAGTTTATGTTCAGTATTGCCTACTTATCTTTAAAAAACATTTTTAATAGTGTGTGATTATAATACTAAAATTTTCTGTACATTGCATTTAGTTACTATGTCTTTCACTCATTTTTAATTTAACAGTTTAGAACATTCCGTTGGTAACATTTGAGTTTAAAATAGTTACTGTATTTTCTGTGGCACCAATAAGTGTTTCAAAATTACAAATAAACAAAAAGATGAAAGTTGCTAGCACTTATAAAATTAACCTAATGTATAAATATAGAGCAAAATAGTCAATAAAATACCTAATTTAAATGGTAATAGTATGGGGAACCAGAAGTTTCATTTAAAGGGAATATGATCTTTTTTCATCAATTAAGATGTGTTAATTTGTTAAATTTATTTTTTAATTAAAATTCTGGCATACTCCTAAATTTCCTGTACTTTATATTTGATTAATATGTCTTATTTATTCTTGACAGATTAGATTTACTTCAGGCATCTTTGTTTTATCCCTTGGTAATATTTGAGATCAAAATACCCAATCATTGTCAGGAGCAGTGGTGCACACCTGCAATCCCAGCAACTCTGGAGACTGAGGCAGGAGGATTGCAAGTTCAAGACCAGTCTCAGAAACTTAGTGAGACCCTCAAAATTTAGTGAGACCTACCTCAAAATAAAATATAAAAAAGGGCTGGGGACATAGCTCATTGGTAAAAGCACCCATGTGTTCAATTCCCAGTATCAAAAATAAATAAATAAAATACCCAATTATTAGAATTTTTTGTATTTTTTAATGCAATGTTTTCATTTCTAAGAAAACAGATGGACTAGATTCTATTTGTTTGCTTCCTTGTTTGGATAAATACCCTGATAGTAAGGTTATTTTTTCTTCCTTTTTCTTTGACCCGACCCCCCCACCACCACCACCATCAGAAATTTTATGGCTTTAAGAATTTGCAGAGACTTTCAGATGTGTTTCTAGTATTTACTTGGTACACTTTGTGTGTTGGGGGGAGGGGGAGTGGTTGTACTGGGGATTGAACCCAAAGGCACTTCACCACTGAACCACATCCCCAGCCCCTTTTTAAACTTTTTTAAATTTTTGAGACATGGTCTCACTAAATTGGACCTGGCTAAGTTGCTAAGGCTGGCTTTGAATGTGGAATCCTCCAGTCTCCGCCTCCATGCTGGGATTACAGGCAAGCACCTCCACACCAGGTAGTAGACTGTCCTCATAATGAACTCATCTTTCCTCCCCTCCCGATCCTTCAAAATATGGTTTCCCTTCTGGACTTCTTTATTAAAATAATAATAATTATCATTTAGAATCTAGAGCTAGGCTCTTCATGTAGTTTCTTTAGTCTTCCTATCATCCTATAAGTTAAATTTTATTACTTGCATAAATGGATGAAAAAACTGAGGATCAGTGAGGGTCATTTGGTTGCCCAAGTCACATGACTAATTTAAAGGCAGATTGCAAATTTGAGTATTGACATGTCAAGATAGAAATTCCTTATTCTATCCATTATATCTGTACTATCATTAAATTTTTTTTGTGCATGTATGTTTTCTCATCAACTCTTTTAACAAAACTTTTAAGGTTGATAACTTATTAATAGTAACAATTTTAGTCTGATGCCCAAAGTATATCTTAACCCCAGACCTTGCTAAAGATTCTTATGACTTATCATTTTTGACATGAACTTTTTCTTTCAACATTTTATTCTTCTTTCATTTGTATGTTATAATATTATAGCTTTATATGTTTGTGTTTTGTCTTTTTCTAATTATTATTTTTAATCTGAGGTATCCAGCAGTTTTAACTTAGTGTTTGTCCACCTAATCTCAGTATTATCTTACAAATTTATTCAGTGTTTTTCCAGTTTTTTAAGATATTGTCTTGAAAATAATGCTTAAAATGTAATGCTTGACAATGGTGTGGTGCCATTTCTATATGAAATTCAATAGTATTTTTTCCCTTTGAGGTATTTGAAGAAAGTGTATTGCCTAAAATTATTTTAGTCTACATTAAATTTCTTAATGTTTTTCAGAGAAAAGAGACGAGATACAGAAGAAAATAAACATATGTTATGTTCAAAAGACATTATAATTAGACTCCTTTGACTAGTATTATCCATCAAAAGCTCTAATTGAGCAACTGTAAAGACTAAAATTGTTAAACATTTTACTGCAAATTAGTATTTGGTATTCTGCTTATATGGTATATCATTATTAACTGTCATCTGAAAATTTATTTGCTTTTTACTGTATTTTATTTCTTTGCTATTCCTTATGAAACCTAAGAGAAAAAGAATTTGCAGTTAATCTGTTGTTGTGAAGATCAGACATAAGTAAATCACATGGTTATTTTTATAGAACTTCTCATTTAAATTTTTAATTCATTGCTCCTATCTAAAATCTGAATTTTAAGTAACGTAGTCTGCCCTCTGTGTCGGTTCCACGTCCATGAATTTAATCAACTTCAGATCAAAAATAATCAGAAAAAATGCATTTGTACTGAACGTCGTATACTGACTTTTTTTCCTTGTCATTACTCTATGGACAGTACAGTATAACAACTATTTACTTAGCATTTACATTGTATTAAGTACTGTAAGTGATCTAGAAATGACTTAAAGTAGACAAGGATGTACATAGGTTATATGCAATTAACTTGCCATTTTTACAGAAGGGACTGAGCATCAATGGATAATACTAATCTGTGGATTCTGGAACCAATCCCACACAGATACTGAGGGACTACCATATGTATTTGATAATGGTAACAATAATGTGTGATATTGCCTCTGTGGTTCCATGTTAAATACAAGAATCAGCTGGGCAGAGTGGCGCATGCCTGCAATCCCAGTAATTTGAGAAGCTACGGCAGGGTGATCATAGGCTCAAGGCCAGCCTCAGAAACTTAGTGAGACCCTGTCTCAAAATAAAAACTAAATATAAAAGACTGGGAATGTAGCTCAATGGTAACCCTATGTTCAATCCCCAGTACCCATTCCCCAAAAAGAGGAATCATACTTCCTAAATAATTTTATAAAAAATATCATCTTTTTAAAGATAATCATTAACTTAAAATTACAAAATGTAAATTTTGTTAGAAATGCCTAAATATTGTAATCAAACTTATAAGACTGTTCTATAAAATATTATTGTTTTTCAGTATCATGTCACAAACTCTGTTTGTGCTTTTTCACAGAACACTCCTATGCCACCTTCACCAGCTGTACAAGTGCAGGGCCAGCCTAACAGTTCTCAGCCTTCTCCATTCAGTGCATCCAGTCAACATGCAGATCCAATGAGAAAACCTGGGCAGAACTTCATGTGTCTGTGGCAGTCTTGTAAAAAGTAAATGGCAGTTTTATTTGATATACAAAAGTGTTCTTTGTTTTAGAATGCTTTCATATTTAAATTTCTGTCATCTATAGTTTTATGAAACTTTTCATCTGAAATCACTAACTTGTAGCAAAAACGTTTTATGTTCGAAGTTATATTTATATGAATCCAATGACACAGCAACAATTGATATAAATAGTAGAAAGAATGTCGTTGCTTAACAGTAGATTGCTAGAGAATGTGATTCGGCATTCATTAGTTTTTAATTTTTAAAAAAATTTAAGTATTTGTATATTTGGCTCTGAAAAAGATTTTTTTTAAAAGCAATTTGAACTTAGTGACTGCTATAGATTTTCTGTGTAGTAGGAGCTTAGAAGTAAAAATCTGTTAGAAAGGGAATAAACTGTCTTAAATTTGAGTTTCAGATGTTCACCCCATGAAAATTACTTTTAAAGCCATACCATCTCACAATAACTAGGATGAACAGCAAGTAGAACTGAACTTCTTAAATGAAGTGTTCTTAGACTCGATGGAAAACTTGAGAAGAATGTTGGTTAAAATAAAAAATCTTAATTCCTTTAATACTAGTATTACTCAGCTAAGAGCCTTTGCCTTTAGTCACTTTTTAGAGCTCCAAGACTAAGGCACTTGTCTTAATAGACAGAATATTCTTCTTTTTTTAGGAAAGATTTTATTTCTATGTTCTTTAAAATTCGTATTAATTGTTCATATTTTATTATAGATATTATATTGCAATATATTGAAAACAATATATAGATTTGTTTAGTATTGTAAACTATACATGTAGCTAGCCTACAGATTATATTAATAGTATGTAAAATTTCTGCAAGACAATGATTATCAGCCTTTAATTTATAACTCACTAGTGGGGTCATAAAATAATTTTAGTGCATCTTGAACAGTGGTTTTTTTTTGTTTTCTTTTCAATGAAAAAATTAGTAAAATACAGATTTCATCATGTTAGTAAGGGTAAGTATTGTTTCCAGTTATTTATGTATATGATACATGTATGTGTACTTGATCATAGTATAAAATCTTTTCATCAAAGAAGTTCTTTAAGTTATCTGATTATTTCATTCATTTAAATTAATTATTCCCTTCCTCCCTCCACATTCCACCACCTCCCCACCATCCTCTTCCCTGTTCTCCTCCCTCTCCCCTGTGCTGGGGATTAGACCCAGGTCTTTGACCACTGAGCTACATCCCCAGCCTTTCTTTCTTTATTGATTTTGTTTTTGTTCTTAGAGTGTGTTGTAATCTGCTAAAACTGTTTGTGGACTATTTTAAAAGTTAGGAGTTATTCTGTAAGATGAAGTTCTTAGAGTACACCAAAAAAAAAAAAATTTTCTTTTTTTTTTTTTTTGGTAGAAGACTGAATGAACTTAGATGGTGTGCAGCACAGTTCCCTATCTGGCTAGTAGGATTACTGTTATGTAATTTAATAATGAACCTTTTCTGAGTAGGATAGGTTCAACAAGGCTTCTTAGAGCTTTTCACTTTTTCAAGCCATAATTTTTAGGTACCACATTGATAATAAGTTGAGTTTGAGTCTGCAAATACTTATTGAGCACTCTGGGAAAATGTATATACTAGGAGCTAGAAATACAAATATTACTTCCAGCTTTTAAGAATATAGACCCCCACAAAAAATAAATCATAGTACAAATAAGTGTTATCAAAAGCACTGTTGGCAACATCGTTATAACTGGGATGGTTGAGAAAGTTTCACTATAGACATTTCATTTAAGTTGGATCTTAAAGGATGAGTAGGAATTTGCCCAGCCAAAATAATTGCAGTTAAAATGGAAAGTGCAAATTCAGAGATATGGAAATATGCCCCAGAAATTGTGAGTTTAGGATATAGGGGCACAAAGTCATGAAGAGAATGATAGCTTTTAATTTTCACTCCAAGTGGAAAAATCCATATCATTGCCATTGTCCCTTGAGTGGTTAAATTCAAATTTCCTTATAATATAAAAAATGTTTATTAGTAAAGAACTTTGTTTCCATCAGATTTAGAGCTAAAAAATTTATATACTTCACCAATAAGTTATTTATACATATATGGTACTTAAATTTGAAATAGCTGACTGTGTGCTCTTTTTGCGAAATTAAAAGTAGTTTTGCATATACATTTAACCTGTACGATAGACTACACTTTTTGTATTTATAATTCTCCTTCTTTATATATAATATGTATTCTTTTCACTGAATCATTTTACATTGTCATATATCAGTAACTTGCTCTTTTAATCTCTAAGCATGTATCTCTGAAAGTAGGAACGTCACTTTTTAACTAATACAACAGCAGCACATGCCTGTGGAAAAACAAGTTATGAATTCTTCAAATATCCAGTTAATGATTACATTTTTCTAGTGGTCTCTTGTTTATTTAGAAATTGATTTTGATTATAAGGTTGTGATCTGTAAATTACTCCCCTATCTCTCTTCATTCCTTTGCTCAAAATTTTTTTGATAGATAACCAAGTGATCTGTCCTGAAGGAGATCACAGTCAGGCTTTTTTGCTAATATTGTTTATCATCTTGCTTTGACCCTGTGTATTCTGTATATTAGTAGTTTAATTTAGATGCTTGATCAAATTCTGGTTTTTTTTTTTTTATGATAGCCACTTTAGAAATGATACTGTGTTCTTCCCTCAGGAAATATGCCATATTTCTCTGATGTAAACAGACATTGAGAATCATTGCGTAGAACGTTACTTCATTAAAGAGTTGTAGAACACAAAAAGGCACCCTCTTATCAACTATTTGGTTTCTCTGAAGAGTAGTTTCTAAAAAAAAAATACTAAATAGATGTTTGATTGTTTCCCTTTAACCAGTTTTCATAGTAATGAGTAAGTAATTCATTAATACTGTGCAGAGATGACTGGGAAGTTGGGTTTTGTTTTGTTGGTAGTATCATTATGAATTAACTTAGGACTTGGAACATATTTGAGGTATTTCAGTACTCTGTAGTTGTTGTATCCTTTTAATATCCAAATTTTGTTATCTTTGGCCAGTGAAATCCTATCAAGCTAGTTTCTGAGTTCTTTGTCTGTGCTTTTGATATAAGTATTTGATAGTTTCCTTTCCTTGTAGTTTAATCTTGTACATTTTCTACCCCATACCTGAAATCAATTATTTTTCCAAGGAACCCTGGTTCTTTTCAATGGAAAATATGGTTTAGTCTGGACATCAGAGGTACACAGTACTTTTAAGTTGGTGTCTTAATCATTTTCTGTTGCTATAACTGAAGACCACAAACTGGGTAATTTGTAAGGAAATTTACTGCTTAGATTTCTGGAGGCTTAGAAATCCAAAGTAGAGACCACATCCAGTGAGAACCTTCTTGCTCATGAGGACTCTATGAAGTCCCAAGGCAGCACAGGGCATCACATGATGAGACAGAGTAGCAAGCCAGAGAGATCTCATTTTTGTAATAAAGCTACTCCTGTAATAATCTACTAATCAATGAATGGATGAATCATGACCCAACCACCTCCCAAAGGTCTCACCTCCAACTACCATTTACATATGTCTCTGGAGGTTAAGTTTCCAACCCATGCTTTCCAGGGGACACACCCAAATCATAGTAGATGGGGTTTTTTTGTTCTTTTTTCTCCCCCCCCCCCCAGGTCTTTTCAGTGTATGGACTACAGATCACTTTTTCAGGGCATAAAGATGTTGCTAAGTAAAAGGCATCATGTGTTCATTTTTTAAAAAAATATTTTTCAGTTGTCAATGGACCTTTATTATATTTATTTATATGCCGGTGCTGAGAATTGAACCCAGTGCCTCACACGTGCTAGGCAAGCGCTTTACCACTGAGCCACCACCCCAGCCCCATGTGTTCATATTTCTATTTGGAATTTAAATTCAGTATCACAAGGTCCTTATTTAACAGCATTATTTTCACATCTGTATCTTTGTCCTCCTTATCAAAAATACCATTAATGTTAACAGCTTATGCTTCATCTTATATCACACATCAGTGTCAAAGTAATCCTGATACTACTTGTAAGAATATGATTATTGAAAAATTTTGGAGAGAGTTTTCTACTGTTGTCTTTAAAATATTTCCTAGTAAGGACTGTATAGTCACAAGTTACTATATTTTTAATTCACTTAGAATAGAGGTATTCTATAGTTACATCATCAACTGGACATATTAATGGTTCACTTGTGTATTTTTTTGTTTGTTTTTATTTTGTTTTGGTGCTGTGTATTGAACCTAGGATCTTGTGCCTGCCAGGCAAGAACTCTCCCACTGAGCTACATCCTCAGCTCTACTTATTTCATTTTATTTTTTATTTTATGGAATTACTTTTTAAAATTTAAAATTACTTAATATATAACATATGGTTCCAGCACCAAATTAACCAAAGTATATTCAAAGAAATTTATCACTATTTCTTCCATCTTATTTCTTCCCTAATGTCCTTTTTATCTTTTAAAAATATAAATAAATTGCAAATTTATTTGTATGATGTAGCTTCTTAAACTACCTAGGATTAATAATAGATTCCTCCACCCAAGATGTTCATGTCGTAATTCTGTAACCTGAAAATGTTATATGGCCAAAGAACTTTGCACATGTGATTGAGTTAAGGATCTTGGAGGGCGGGGGGATTGTCTGCCTTACTTTAATATAATCACAAAGACTTTATAAGAGAGAGTCAGGAGGTCAGAAAGATAGAAGACAATGTAATAATGAAAGCAGAGAGAGATTTGAAGCTGCTATGTTTGTGACTTAAACTGGAGGAAGGGGCCTTGAGCCAAGGAATGCAAGGAATGAAGCCCTGAAAGCTTGAAAAAAAAGCTAGGAAAGAATTCTTACCTACACCCTCCTGAGAGAGTGCAGCCCTACTGATACCTTAGTTTTAACCTAGTGAAACCTGTTTTGGACTTTAAACCTCTAGAACTATGAAAGAATATATTTAGCTATTAAATTCGAGTTAATGTGTTATAATAGCAATAGGAAATGAATAACATACTATACACACTTTTCCATATCCTGTTTGTTAGTTTTTAATTTAACAATATATTCTAGAGAGACCTCCAAGGAAGTATGTAGAGATATTCCTCATTCCATTTTTATGCCTTCATAGTTATTCAATCACATAGATAAATTACTTGGTCAACCAGTTCCCTGTTGATTATTTAAGTTGATTTCTTTTGTTTTTTCTTGTTAAAAATAGTGCTGTATTGAATTGCTATTTGCAGTGATTTGTCTTTATATTTTTGCCAGTATATCTTTGAGAGAAAATCTTAGGAAGAGAAATGATAATTCATAAAGTACGTGTATGTGTAATTTTGGTGGGTACTGCTGTTTTCTGCATATGTTCCTTCAATACCAATATATAAGAGAGTGCCCATTTTCTCTATAGGCATGCAAGTATAATGTGTTTTCAAACATTTAGATTTTTCTCAATCTAATGGGTGAGAGATGATGTCTCAGAATTTTATATTTCTTTTTCTATCAGTTGTCCATATCTCTATTTATTTTTCTATAGGATTTGTTGGCACATTTTTTTCTTTTCTGTTTTATGAAGCTGTTTATTAGATTCATTAACATTTTTGTCTGCTGTGGCATAACTTCACAGTTTATCATTTGTCTTTTTCACTTTGCCCTTCCTCACTTCTTTTTCCCTTTCTTCCTGTGATCACGGATAAAATTTTTATTTCTTTCAATTAATTTTTCTGTAATAACATTTGTTAGCCTTTCTATTATTTCTTCTGGATCTGGGTTATAGTTAGGAAGTTTTTCTCCATGGTCAGATTATAAAAGAATCTTTCTGTCCTTTTTTTTTTTTTTTTTTTTTTTTAAGAATGTATGTGGTTTTGTAGTTCACATGTAAATCTGCAATTTGGGAGGATTTTCTCCTGTAATCTAAAGGAAATGAGAGTCTGTAACTTGCTTTAATTTGCTCCAGTAGCTATCCATTTTTTTTCTTTTTCTTTTTTTTTTTTTTTTTTTGTACTATAAAGCTAGTTTATTCCTAGAAAAATATGTGTGCAAATGGATATTTTGGTTCTAACCCTCACCAATGTAACAGTTCAAACTAGTTTCATCAAATGCTGACTGAAAACTATTAACAAATGATTCTATAACATTTTCATATCACAAGTAATTTTCTAATTGTAAAATAATACTTCTACCTTGTAAAAAATTAAAATTTCAAACAGAGCATTTCTAAAAGATAATCATAGTTGTTAAGTTTATATGTATATTTTCAATCCTTCCTTTTCATTTACAACTGTATTGTACATTACGCTTCTTATTTTAAATTCTAAACAAACAATATCCACTGGCCTAGAAATTGCTTCATTAATATATATGATATTCATTAATATAGAATATATATACTTTTTATGTCAACATATGAATCTCTATATTATTTTTATTGAATACCAAGACTTTTCATTATTTTACCATATATGTATCTGTTATCTGCCTGTCCTTCTTTGACAGAATTGCTCTTAAATTATGAGGACATATTCTTTCCTTAGAATGCAGTGGTCCTGCACTATAATCTATAGAGCAGTATCTCATATTCAGGGGATATTTAAGCTTTTAGCTATTTGCTATTACAAACAGCTATGATGAACAATTTTGTGCTTATAAGACATTTTCTGTAAGTATTTCAGTGAGTAAAGTACCAAATTGGGATTTCTAGGTCAGGCAGTACACATACTTTTATTTTCATAGAATTGATAGGTTGCTATCCAAAAATATTAAATTACTTTACAGTTCTGGCAGAAAAATATGAACATACTTCTTTTTTCTACCACCTGTCTACTACACACATAAGGGAAATTTTCCCCAATCTGATAGCAACAAAAGATCTCTTCACATTTTATTATTCTTTTGTTATTTTAATTTTTTAAAATCATGCTTTATTTTTAGAGCAGTTTTACTTTCAAGCAAAATTGAACAGAAAGGACAGAATTCCCAAATAACTAGCTTCCCCTACTATCAATATATTAGAGTGGTACATTTGTTGTAATTGGTAGTAATGGACCGACATATGACTGATACCCAAATCCATAATTTACATTAAAGTTCACTCTTGATATTGTACATTCTGTGGATTTTGACAAAGGTGCTATCCACCACTATTACAATAGCATACAGAATAGTCTCATTGTCCTAAAAATATTTTGTGTTCTGCCTCTTTATCTCTCTCCTTAATCTGTTTCAGTTTTTATTTTTTCAGTTATTAATGAGTTAAAAATCTTTATATAATTATTTATTTCTCCTCTGAATTAACTGATCATTTCATTTGCTCATGCTTTATTACCTTTCTACAAACTTCTCTGTGCAATAAGGAATATCAATTTTTCATTATATGCAACTATAATGTCTTGAGACATTAGCCATGTTTTTCTACATAGAATCTAAATCTTTTAATGCTTTATGTCCTGTTTGAAAGACCTTCTCAGCTGCTAGGTCATAAAATGAACTTTTGTGCCTTTTAGCACTTTAATGTTTTAGCTCTTGAGGCATCTGTAGTTTAGTTTGATGTATAAAATAAGGTATGAATCTAGCTTAATTATGTTCCAAATGACCAACCTACTGGCAAGTTCCTCTTTTCCTCAGATATTTGAATTGTTATACTTGTCCTACTGAATTCCTATATGTGCTTTGTCTCTTTCTGAATTGTTCTCTTATTGGTCTCTGTTCTTAACTACCCTATGACTTTAAATATATTTTAATGTTGCTCCTGATGATCTTCTTTTTAAGACTGTTTATTACAATTTGTTTGAGTGTCTACCTTGAACCAGGCACTGTGCTAGGTTTTGAAATTGGAGGGATACAGAGGTCAGACTTGGTACCTGTACATAGATTTATTATTTCAGAGTGTCTTTAGAGGTCCTCAAGAAAGGCATGTTAGGATTTTGGTTGCTGTTGCTTTCAGTATAATGGCTTTTTGTTTGTTTTTTGATAGTGAATATTTTTCCAATATTGTCGTTCCCTTACTCAAGAAAAAAATTTTTCTCCAGTAAAGCTTTTAGCAGTTTCTAAGCATGAATTTATAATTTTATTAAGTTTATAGTATAGTTAAGTGTTGTTCTTGTCTTTTTTCCTATCATAAATGATCTTAATTTCCATTATATTCTATAATTTTTCAATATTTATACCTTGTTTTACCTGGTAATCCAGTTATAGTGTTTAATATTACTAGTTATAATAACGATAGTATTTGTCCATCTTTTTTAACTAATAGGCTTTATTTTTTTAAAGCACTTGTATTAGGATTGTACATGTTTGTTACATTTGATGAACTAATATTGGTAACAGTATTACTAACAAGACTTTTGCATTAAGAGTCACTCTTTGTGTCATATAGTTCTAAGGGTTTTAACAAATTCATAATGTCATGTATCCACTGTTAGTAACAGAAGGAGTACTTTCACTATCCTAAAATCCACTCTACCTATTTGTTTCTCCTCTCCCTATCTCCAAACCCTACTCCTGGTAACTACTGGACTTCTTACTGTCTTTATAATTTTTAACTTTTTCATGATGTCATGTAGTTGAATCTATCACATTGCCTTCTTAGACTGGTGTCTTTCACTTTACAATATACATCTAAAGTTCGTGTGTGTGTGTGTGTCCCTCATAGTTCATTTTTATATTGTTTTATGATTTTATAATGTTCCATCATATACTTGTACCACAGTTTGGTTTATCTATTCCATATTGAATGATATAATGGTTTCTTACAGTTACCAGCAATTATGAATTAAGGTGGTGTAAACATTGGAGTGGGGGTGTTTTGTGTGAACAGTTTTTTCTCAACTACTTTGAGCAAACACCTAGGATTATAGTTGCTGGATCATATGTGAAAATTGTGGTTAGCAATGTAAGAAACTATCAAACTGTCTTCCAAAGTGGCCATACTATTTCGCATTCTCATCAGCAGTGAATGAGCACTATTGCCTCACATCCCCACCAACACGTGGTAGTGTCAGTGTCTAGGATTTTAGCCATTCTGATAAGTGTGTTTACTGGTATCACTGTTGTTTTAACTTGTGATTCTCTAATGACATACAATGTTGTCTGTCTTTTCATTTGTTTATTTACCAACTGCATATTTTCTCTGATCAGGTGTCTGTTCACATCTTCAGCTGATTTTTAAACTGAGTTGCTAGTTTGCTAAGAACTTTTGGTATGCATGGGTATTTTTGTCAAGTGCTACTCTCTATCTATTGGTATAATATAATTCTCTACCCCATGGCTGTGATGGATTACATCAATTAATTTTTAGTACCAACCTTGGTCGTGGCATACAGTTTTTTCTACATTGTTTGCTGAATTTTTTGTGGGGATGTTAACATCTATGTTCATGAGGCTGTAGTTTTCTTGTGGTGTCTTTGGTTTTGATGTTAGGATAATACTGTCCTCATAGAAGTAGTTAGGAAGTGTTCCCTTTGCTTCCATTATCTGTTAGAGATTTTAAAGAATTCATATCATTCCTCCCTTACGTAAGTATTTAGTTGAATTAACCATGAAACTGGTCCTGGTGCTTTTCGTTTTGAAGGTTATTGATTCAATTTCTGTAATAGTTACAGGCTTATTCAGATTATAGGTTTGTCTTTGTATGAGTTTTGCCAGTTTGTATCATTCAAGGATAACTAAGTTTTGAGTTTAGGAGCATGGAGATGTTTATAATATTCCTTTATTATACTTTCATTGTATTTGGAATCAGTAGTGATCTCTTTTTTACATTAGTGATTTGTATCTACTCTTGGTTTTTTTTGGGGGGGATGGGTAGGTTGTCTAGAGGTTTATCTATTTTATTGATCTTTTCAAAGAGCTAGTTTTTAGTTTTGTTGATTTTTTTTCCCACTGTTGATTTTCATTTCCAATTTCATTAAACCAGCTGCTCTAATTTTTATTTATTTTCTCCTGTTTCCTTTAGATTTGATTTGCTCTTCCTTTTCTAGTTTCCTAGAATGAAAGCTTAGATTACTGATTTTAGAGCTTTTGAAATATATACATTCAGGACTATAGTTTACTCTTTGTCCATAATATTGAACAGTGTGGTTTAATCTTGAAATATTTTTGTATTTTCCAGCTTTCATTTTCTACTTCTAGCTTAATTCTATTATAATATAAAAGGATGAATTAAGATTTTTAAGGTGTGTTTTATGTCCCAGAATGTGTTCTATCTTGTGGATGTTCCACATGAGCTTGACGAGAATATGTTGCTAGATAAAATATTCTGTAAATATCGGTAAGATCCAATCGATTGATGGTATTAGCCACTTCAACTATTTACTTAGTTTTCTGCCTTTTGAATCTTGATTCTGGTCAATGCTGTCAGTAAGCTCAGTCAATCAAGATTCACTCTCAGCTGAGCACAGTGGTGCAAGCCTGTAATCCCAGCAGCTTGGGAGGCTGAGGCAGGAGGATCGCGAGTTCAAAGACGGCCTCAGCAACAGTGAGGCACTAAGCAACTCAGTGTAAACTAATGATAGAGATATGTTGAAGTTTCCAACTATCATAGTGGATTTGTCTCTTTTTCCATGTAGTTCTATCAATTTTTGCATAACACATTTTAATGCCTTGTGTTAGGTACATCCACCTTAAGGATTGTTATGTCTTCTTGGAGAATTTACCTCTTTATCCTGATAATTTTCCTCATTCTGAACTCAGCTTTCTCTGAAATTAAAATACTAACTCCAGCCTTCTTTTGATGAGTTTATGCAGAGTTTATCTTTCTTCATCCATTTAGTGTATCTGTATGTTTTGGGGAATAAAACCTGGGGTCTTGCACATGCTTATGAACATATGAGCTACCACTGAAATACACACTCATCCCTTCATACTTTATTTCTGAATCTGTTCATGTCTCTGTATTTAACAACACATGGTTAGGTCTTTAGACATTTATGTTAAAGTGATTATTAATATAGTTGCATTGATAACCTGCTATATTTGTAAAGGCAACGTTTTTTTTTAATTTGCTTTTTGTGTTTTTGCTTTTACTTTTACCTTCTCTAATTCTCCCTTTAGTATACTAATTTTATTTCTTTTAAAATAGGTAATCTGAAATCACTTTCAAACAATAATATAGTACAGGTACCTTGTAACACATCAATTTTTCCAAAGTGTCCTTCATACCATTGCAGTCATTACACTTAACCACAGGCTATAATCACCAAATACATTGTTACTATTATTATTTTGAAAAAACATTAAATCAACTAAGAGTTTTAAAAATAAGATGTCATTGATTCCTTCTCTAACATTTTTTCTTTCTTTTGTAGATTCAACTTTTTGGCCTCTTAAATCTTCCTCCTCTATAAAGAATTTTTTTTTTTTTTTTTTTGTCCATGCTATAGGCATCAGACTCAAGGCCTGGGTCCTTAGTATATGCTAAGCAAGCACTCCACCACTGAGCTCCACCCCAAGCCCTAAAGGAAGCCTAACATTTCTTGTCAGAAGGGATCATATACCTTTAGGGTTAACTAAGAAAGTATTTTGCTGGGTGTGACTGAACATGCCTTAGTCCCAGAAACACAAGAGGCTGAGGCAGGAGGATCACAAGTTCATAGGCATCATAGTGAGATCCTGTTTCAAAAGAGAGAGAAGTTTTCTATTTTGCTGCTGCTGCTTTTTTAAAAAATATTTTGGTTGTAGATGATAGGTATGTGCTGTACCACTGAGCTACAAAACCCCAAAAACACTTTTTTTTTTTTTTGGAGGAAAACATATGTTTATTAGCTCCACATAGCCAAGCCATAATCTATACATATTTCTTTTTTTTTTTTTTTTAGTTTGTTCTTTTTAGATATACAAGACAGTAGAATGAATTTTGACATATTGTACATACATGGAATATAACTTATTCTAGTTAGGATCCTGTTCTTGTGGTTGTACCTGATGCTGAGTTACCCTAGTAGTGTATTCAAATACAAGGATATGGGGCTGGATCCTATTCTTGTGGTTGTACCTGATGCTGAGTTACCCTGGTAGTGTATTCAAATACAAGGATATGGGGCTGGGGTTGTGGCTCAGGGGTAGAGTGCTCACCTAGCACATTGGAGGTCCAGGGTATGATCCTCATAAAAATAAATAAAAGTATTGTGTCCAACTACAACTAAAAAAATAATATTTTTAAAAAATACAAGGATAGGAAACTTATGTTCAATTAATTTTATGTCCTTCCTTTTCTCCTCCCACCTCTCTTCCCTTCGTTCCCCTTTGTCTAATCCAATGGACTTTTGTTATTCCTCTCTGCACCCTACCTTGTTGTAGGTTAGCATCCACCCATTAAAGAGAACATTTGGTCTTTGGCTTTTTGATATTGGCTTATTTGCTTAGCAGGATAGTCTCCAGTTCCATCCATGTACCAGCAAACGCTATAATTGCATTCTTCATTATTGCTGAGTAATATTCCATTGTAGATTGGCTCTTGGAAATTGACCTGCTATAAACATTGATGTGGCTTTGTCACTATAGTATGCTAATTTTAAGTCCTTTAGGTATATGCCAAGGTATGAGATAACTGGATCAAATGGTGGTTCCATTCCAAGTTTTCTAAAAAATCTCCATAATAATACTTTAAAAAGTGACTGCTTTTTCTATTTCTATGCAGAACATCATTGGACTTCTAGTAGGAATTGCATTCCCTCTAAAAACTAGAACAAGACAGGGATGTCCTCTTTCACCACTCATGTTCAACATAGTCCTTGAAACCCTAGCCAGAGCAATTAGACAAAAGAAAGAAATTAAAGGGATATAAATAGGAAAAGAAGAGTCTGTGACTTTAAGAAGCTGACTTTAAATTTAAGAAGATGTTTCTCAACCTTTGTTGAGAAAACCTTTGTCTTGCATGAGACAAGAACTCTAGGGGAGGGGTTGGAGGCATAACTCAGTGGTAGAGCACTTGCCTAATATGCATGAGGCCCTGGCACCAAAAACAAAACAAAACAAAACAATAATGGTTACTTCACCCTTTCCCTCCTAAAAGCATTTTTCCCCCTCTAATTATCACTACAGTAACTTTGTGAGAATTCTGGAGGTAAAAATTCCAAAAATGTAGTTCTCCCGCGGACCCCAAGAAGTTTTAACTCTGAAGGTCATCCAGTCTAGGCTTCCTGTAATTTGTCAGTTATTGTTTAATATTTCTACAAGTAACTGGCTTCAGCAGTACACTGTGATTATTTATGTTAGTGTCTTTCCAGCTTTCAGGTATCAGTTTGCCCTGTGGCTTCTATTTTTTGATTAATCTAAAAGAGTCCCGTCCAGTCCCCCACCTCCCACCCCCACAAGGTACTAGGGATTGAACCCAGGGTTTCATCATGCCAGCCAAGCCCTCTATACCCTGAGCTACATACCTGGACTTTTTTTTTTTTTTTTTTTTAAGATTTTATTTTATCTTATTTGAGACTGGATCTCACTAAGTTGCCAAAGCTGGCCTCAAACTTGTGAACTTCCAGCTTCAGCCTCCCTAGCTGCACCACCATGGCAGGCAGAAGAGTTCTTAATGTTCACTTCATTCAATTCGTTTCATGTTTTGAGAATGGAAGTGATTCCAAGCTCTTTACATGTCTGAGAAGAAATTGGAAATTCTCATTCTTTGCTTGTCTATTGTTATTAAGCACAGCATTGACTATTAACTTGTAACTGAAATATATAAGTAATGTATATATTTTAAAAAGAGAAACCAAACTTGTGTTTGACCATAAGATTTCTTTTTTTTTTTTTGTATATTGATTTTAAGTAATATTTTGTTTGAAAAGAGGATTCTACTGTTCTAAAAGACATTTGAAGACCAGTTTTCTAGAATATGTTGCTCATCCTAAATCTCTAGTACGTAACTGGTAAAAGTGAAAAAATTAATTCCCTTTAAGACAAATGATCTATATTGTGTTAATATTTAGAATTATATTATGAAAAATCAAACCAGCTGTGTAGAGGATCTCAATTTTATTCCAAACATACATTTTTAGTGTGAAAGCTGTTCTGTCTGTAAACCAGAGATTTGGTACTAGGTAAACTGATATTCTCTCTGACCACAATAAAAACTACTCAAGCAATATTAAAGTTCAATCTTCTGGGTTCCTGCTGAAACTTACACGTAGTAATTCCAACAAACATCAACTTCATTTTATTTTGCAAATTATACTTCTTCTAGAAGTATAATCCAAAATTCCTGGAAAATCTTTAATTTCCTCTAATTAATTTTTCTGAAATAATGTGCTCAGTTAAAAATACTTAAAAAATGAAATATTTAATATAAACTGATAGCAATTTTTTGCACTTTATTTTGGGGTTGTGACTCAGTGCTGGAGCCCTTGCCTAGAATGTTTGAGGCACTGGGTTCAATCCTCAGCACTACATAAAAATAAATAAATAAAATTAAGGTATTGTGATCCATCTACAACTAAAAAAAAAATTTTTTTTTTAAAAGAAAAGGAAGTATCTATAGACAAGGTGAGTCTTATAAAACTGCCATCTTGATGATTTGAAAATATTTGATGAAGTAAAATACTTAGAGTAAAAATAATTCATGATACTCTTGCCTTCAGCAAAGAATGCTTAATTCTAGGTGTTGCCGGTTAAGGTTGACATTAACAAGTAATTAAATTGATCAACATCTTGGATTACATGTCAGTAAGATAATAAAATTGAAATTAGTGTTATACCATCTTTTGTCTTAATTTTGTGGTCAGAAAACCAGAGAGAATCTTCAGAGGGTCATTAGCACAGTGCCTGGCACTGAAAAGCTTTTTTTTTTTTTTTTTTAATTAACACTTCTTGACTGAGTGAAGTAAATGCAGATTAACTAACTGATTCTAAAGTCACAGTTCTTCCCTGAACTGGCTTGTTGGCATTTTGCATCTTCATTTGTGAAGTTAACAGGCCATCATCTTGCTGTTGCTAAGAGTATAAAAGATTATGTGGGCCATGCATTGGGGGTACATGCCTGTAATGTTAGCGGCTCCAGAAGCTGAGGCAAGAGGATCGCAAATTCAAAGTCAGCCTCGAAACTTTGTGAGGCCCTGTCTCAAAAAACAAAAAAGGGCTGAGGTTGTAGTCATGCTAAAGTGCCCCTGGGTTAAATCCTAGTATGCTCCCCTACCCCCCAAAAAAGATTTTGTGTAAAAGCTCATGGATATTTTGTTAATATTCCTGTACTTGTAGTTAGAACTAATAGACTGTTATAAATGTCAGATTAACTTCATGTAATATACTTTCCCATAACATTAGTTTGAGAAGTAGGTGTTTCTTAGGCCTTAACTACTGGTCTGCCTTAATTAAAAGTATTAGGAAAAGCCCTAATTTCTACCACAGGTAGTGACAGAGGTTCTATTTTTGTTTTTTTAACCTTACTCTAATGCCATAGAGTCCAGTTACTTAAAGATGTTATCAAATACCAAAAGGTTATTCACCATGAGATTAATTTGCCAAATTGTATTGAGGTCCATTTCATTTTCAAATATTTTAAATGTTTGGGAAAATAATTTTGTAGGGTAAAATTATAACCGGTAGTTTACCAATCACCTCATTTACTTATTCCTTGGGAGATTGTGCATAGAATAAGAAGTATGTACCAATGGTAATCTCTCTCTCTCTTTTTTTTTTTTTTTTTTTTTTGGTACCAGCACTGAACTCAGTGGCACTTAACCACTGAGCCACATTCCCAGCCCTTTTCACATTTTTTTTTTTATTCTGAGAACAGGATCTTACCAAGTTCCTTAAGGCCTTACTAAGTTGTTGAAGCTGGCTGCTTTGAACTTGCAGTCCTCCTGTGGCAGTCTCTAAGTCACCAGGATTACAGGTGTGCCCTACAGCATCCAGCCAAAACTATACATTTTTTTAAAATGTATAGTCTTTTATGTACATTTATTAATAATTATGTGTACATCTTACTTTTAAACTAGAATATTCCTACAAACAAACATATCCCATATTCTTTTACTCCAAATAGTTTTGGAGCAGGGGATATTGTTTGTTGTTTTTGCAGCAAGGAGAACCTTTAAGAATGCCATGAAATACTTTTTGACTTAAAGAAAAATAGCTTGGCTAGGAGTGGTGGCACACACCTGAAATGCCAGCTATTATGAATGCAGAGGCAGGAGAATAGCAAGTTCAAGGACAGCCTGAGCAACTTAGTGAGACCTTGTCTCAAAGTAAAATTTAAAAAGGGATCAGATATAGCCCAGTGGCAGAGTGCTTAGCATGTGTTTAATTTCCAGTACCGCCAACATAAAACAAAGAAAAACAGCCCACCAAGAACTTATGAATAAGAAAACTTTGAAGGATATTGAACTAAAATGCTATTTTTAGTTCTTTATACGTATGTCTTAATATCCAAGGAGAAGCCTTAGCTTTATAATCATAGATGTTTATTTTTAAATTATTCTTTTGAGTATGGTGAATTATTAAAATTAATCATGTATTAGATGTGTGTGTGTATATTTGTGTATATGTATAAAAACCTCCTTTTTATTTATATGCACAACCTCCTAAATAGATTGCCAATTTTTAAAGAATAAACTCAAAGTAACAAGAAAAAAAAAGTGTTTTATTTACTTCATTTGTTTATGTGTTTATGATGCTTAAGGATTTTTTTAAAAAGTGATGATAACAACCATAGTACAAAATACACAAGTAATAGTTGTTGACTTTATTTTAGTTTTAAGTATGAAGTAGTTTATTCTTAAGTGTCTCCTCAGATGATATCAGAAAACATACCTGGTAGATTTTTATGAATCTCTGTATTTGAACTAAACAACTTTTTACTTGGATAAAAGAAAAAGGAATTTGGCTGAAGGGGAGTTTGGTGAACCAATAGAACCTAATCTTTAGCTTTAGATGCAGTTATTTAGATAATGAAAGAGGTCAAGCTATTATAAAATGTTTTGGTGATTTAATTGAAAATAATATGTACCAGGAAAGACTGCCAATGACTTAGAGAAAAATGTCACAGTTACTACAATAAATATATGAAATAATAAATTTTGGATTGCTGTGGCTGATATTGATAAATACTGAGAAAGTAGCAGGATCATCGAAAAAGCATTGTTCTGTTGTTTTCAATGTAGGATTTAATGAGAAAAGACAGAAGATGGAAAAGGGGATGATTTTTGAAGGAACACAATAGAATCTATTACAGAAGTGAAATAGGTACCCCTAAAAATAGAAGCTACTGCTGGCTAAGCCCTAAGGGAAAGAAGATGGGTAGTGACTAAAGGTTTATTATGGAGAAGTTAAGGAAGCATTAGTAAAATAAACTTAAATTCTTTCAATAATGTCTTTTTTCACAAACATAAAAGGAGGAAATTGTTTTTAATTTACAAATTCACTAATACAGGACAAGATAAGTGTTCAGTATTTAACCAAAGTTTAGTTCGAAGCAGGTTTTATGGGAAATATTTTTGAGAAAAGAAATAAATAAAATTAGTTGAGTGATGATGAGTATCACTTGATAATGGAGGGTATTAACTTAGAGATAGACTAGACTTCCCTGAGCATAGTTTGCCAAGTTTGAAATAGCTGTGGACAAAGTCTCAGGGCAGAGAATTAGCAAGCTGAGCAGGTGAAAAGACAAGAGGTCACCAATACCACTACTACTATTATTAGTACCAATAATATTAATAATGATTGTGGTGACAGTATCTCTCTTTTATTTATGACCTACTATATGTCAAAGAGCTTTACATACATCAAGTTTGTCCTTAAAACCACCCCCAAAACTAGATTCACAATAAGTAAAAAATTTGAGAGAAATGTTTTTTGCCCAGAGATCTACTTATTAAACCCATCAAAACAAGCATATCCACATTGTATATGTCATAAATTGTGTACTTATTATAACAGTTTTTCAGCAGAGGGCAGCAAAGTATTCTAAAGGAGAGCATTGTTTTATAGAAACCATACTAACCAAGAGTGGCAAGCAGTATATAAAATTGTATCAGTCGCAATTTTGTTTCAACACACACACATATATACAGAAAAAGCTTAAAAATGTTATTCATTATTAAGTATTATGTACACTACATAATTGTATGTGCTGTACTTTATATATAAAAGTTTATTTACACCACTATCACAACAAACATTTCAGCAATGTACTGGGGTACAACATTAAGATGGCTATAAGGACATTAGGTGATAGGAATTTTTCAGCTCCATTACAATCTTATGAGACTATTGTCATACAGGTTTTCATTGTCCAAAATATTGCTGTTTATTTCATGGCTGTATTTCAGTTAATGGTTCAATAGTATTTAGGTAAAGTCTTAGCACAATAAGGCAAGTCTCCAGAATAGAGATCCAATCGTTTATTTCATATTAATGAATGGTATTGTAAAGTACTTTAAATAAAAGTAACGCCAAAACTTAAAATGCATATCCTGATTTTAATTTCACGTAAACTTTTCATAGGTGTTTATATAGATGAATGTGAACAGAAATGAAATAAGTTATTATAATGATTTATTAACATTCTCTATAATTGAGTAATTATTTTTTTATTAAAATTTATTTTTAAGTGTCATTCCCTGAAGGAATATTAATTTGGATATATGTTGCACATTAAAAATTGGTTCAAATATAGGCATGTGTATATGAAGGCCATAAAAAAATCACATCCTAAAAGATATCTGCCACAGACTTGATAAAGATAATTACTGTTAAATACCCAAGTTAGTAATTATTAACTGAAATCTTGTAATGCATTTGTTGCTGTCTAGATTCTAGTGATGTTTCTCAGTGCCATGTATATAAAAGAGAATAGTATCTGATTTCATTTCAGTGTTATGTCCTTTGCCACTTACCCACTCAGACATATATTGTTAAGCCTTCATAATGAACAGGATATGATGTTGGGGAAATAAAAGATGTGACTTCTTAAACATGAATAGACATATAAAATATGAACTCAGCTAAGAAGCCAGACTGGCCAAAATTTATTGAATTTTAAATGTTGGATTAGATATGCTGAAACTATTATGTAATATGAAATCTAGTAAATAAGCAATTTCTTAAAGTACAATTAAGTGTGATATTTGTTTATAAGATACTGTTCTATTGTGTTTTAAAATATTTCATCTGTCATTAAAGATAGTGAATTAGGAAAGAAGGATATTGAACTTAAACCAAATAACTAAAATATTTATTATAGTCGAATGCTTCATCCTAGAGAAATTTTCAAAATACTCTTTAGGTGAAATGAATTAGAGATTGCTTACTCTATTTTGCTATATATTGATCTATAACTTGTATTAAGGATAGCAAGTTTTCTATTTTAAAGAATATATCCAAGTGTCAGAAAGTTTTTGTTTTGTTTTTTGTTTTTTTAGGTGGTTTCAAACACCCTCACAGGTTTTCTACCACGCAGCTACTGAACATGGAGGCAAAGATGTATATCCAGGGCAGTGTCTTTGGGAAGGTTGTGAGCCTTTTCAGCGACAGAGATTTTCCTTTATAACCCACTTACAGGTATACTTTTTAAATATTATTTGCTTAGTAACTTATCTGGTTCCATCAAAAATCTTTATATTCTTTTCCTTTCTTTTTTCACAAAGGATAAGCACTGTTCAAAGGATGCCCTACTTGCAGGATTAAAACAAGATGAGCCAGGACAAGCAGGAAATCAAAAATCTTCTACCAAGTAAGGAAAATTATTTTATTTCCTGTTACATATAAAAAAAAATACTTGGAAACTAGGCATAACACAAGAATAATAAAAAGCCATTTAGCCTGTTGGGAAACCTGAAACCTGGGTTCTAGTCCAGCTCTACTACTATTCAGCGGGGAGACCCTGTTCAAATTGCTTATATTCTGTAGGCATCATTTTCCATATTGGCTAGACTGCATGGTCTCTACATTACTTTGGGGTTTCAACATTTTGATTCAACTTTGTAGAGAAGTCATTGGAACAAAAGATAATATGTGGGAAGTGCTTTCTAAATTGGAAGTACTACATGTGATTATTTTTTAAGAGAATAAATGTATTTAATAATGGCAAAGGAATTTCTTCACATATTTGTATATATAGAGACATGCATACTTACTGGTTTACAATCTAAAGATTGCTTTCACATTATATTATTTAAAATTCAGAATTAGTTTATGTAACAACTATCAGAAAATATCCCCCCTTTACAGATGTGGAAAGAATATTAAAAGTCATGCACTAGTTATAGTGTCAGAAACAGTTTCCTTATGTATCAGTTAGTGTTCTTTGCACCGCTGCCTCATAGAACACAACAGATAGTGATGTAGTTTGGGCTGGGAATGTAGTTCAGTGGCAGAGCAAGACAGTGATGCAGTTTATCTGCTTGGCCAAAGAAATCTACAGTACCTTGAATCTGATTTCATATATATAAAACTTTCTGTCATCCCTCCATTCTATGTCTTTCATGAAGAACTATCTTGAGCTGGGCTTATGTCTGTAATTGCAGATTTTCAGGAGGAAAACAAGTTCAAGGCCAGCTTCTGCAACATAGCAGGATCTTGTCTCAGAGTAAAAAGGACTAGAGTTATAACTCAGTGGTAGAGCACACTAAGTTCAGTCCCCTATACTGCGGGAATGGGGGGAAAGGAAGGGGTCGACAGAAATTATTAAATAATGATGAAAAATAAGATTATGTAAGAAAGTGATTGTCCAAAATGTAGTGTTCAACATAGTTCATGTTATATTAGGCTATATTTTCCTGGATGACCTATGCCATTACATTCTTAGGTAATACTGTTTCACTGTTAGATGCTATTTAAAAGTAATTTACAATGCAAATTTTAAACTATTTTCTTAACAACATTCAAAAATGGGAACTCTGCAATCTACTATTTTATTACTGTATTGTATTTATTGTTATTGCCTGCTTACCCAAAACAGTAATTTTAAAGATGGACCATAACGGAGCATCTGTTATTCACTTTAAAATTGATAGATTAGAGCCAGATGAAGTGTGGCACAGGCCTATAATCCCCCAGTGACTGGGGAGGCTGGGGCAGAAGGAACTCAAATTCAAGGTCAGCCTCAGCAATTTAGTGAGGCCCTAAGCAAGAACCTGTCTCAAAAGAAAAAAATTAAAAGGGGCTAGGAATGTAGCTTCCAGTGCCCCTGGTTAAATTCCCATTGTGGGGAAGGTGGGGAATCAATAGATTGGAAAATAAAAGACCTGAAATTTCACCTCAATACTAAGGTTCTTTGCCTAGACTGACATAAACATAATATTAGTGCTGGACCTTTTATTCACCTTGTATCAGAATTTCAGAGTAACCACCTCATGAGGTTGGCAATGTGGTTACCATTCTGTCTGCAGAATTCAGTTAACAGTCTCCATCTCTGTGTGTCTGATCAATTTAGGCAACCAGCTGTAGGGGGCACAAGCTCAACTCCTAGAGCACAAAAGGCCATTGTGAACCATCCCAGTGCTGCACTCATGGCTCTCAGGAGAGGATCAAGAAACCTTGTCTTTCGAGATTTTACAGTAAGCCTTCCTTGAAAACTTTATCTGTGAAGGTATGAGCCCCATATGAGTTTGATCTTTATTGTAATTTTTTTTCTTATATTCTCCTTTCCTTTTTAGGATGAAAAAGAGGGACCAATAACTAAACACATCCGACTAACAGCTGCCTTAATATTAAAAAATATTGGTAAATACTCAGAATGTGGTCGCAGGTGAGTAATTTATTTTCCCTAGCAACAGTGAGTTTAATTTTACTTTTACATATATGTTCATAAAATGAGGTATCTCTTTTACTTACTGTTTTTCTCGGTTTTGTAAATGTCCAAAAGTTTATGCTATCAGGATCTCTCAAAAGCCAAAAATAGGGGTTGGGGTTGTAGCTCAGTGGTAGAGCAATTGCCTGGCACTTGTAAGGCACTGGGTTCAATCCTCAGCATCACATAAAAATAAATTAACTAAACAAAGGTATTGTCCATCTACAACTAAAAAAAAAAAAAAGCCAAAAATAAATAGAAATTGAAAGAACCAGAAGGTAGTCGTTTAACTTGTTTTATTAAGCTAATTTCTTACTAGCCAGAGAGCTACTTTTAGAACAAAAATAGCTTTATTAAAGAGGAAACTTGAGAGTTTATTGGGGGAGAAAAACTAACCATTTGAAATGATGTGGTGTCATAATGAAATTTAGTTTGAAAATTGGCATTTTAATGAACTCATCAAAGTCACAGATGCTACTAAGAATCATTTCTGACAGACTTAAGAGAATAATCAGGATTTTGTAGCTCTATAGAAACTTGGATTAACTCTTTAAAGAGAACAAATGTGGAATGTTTTGTATATACTATACTTTGTCTCCCTTAAAGGAACTTTTCTCATATTCCTTCTGCATCTTCAACTGAGCATTCTCAGGCTCCTTTCATTTCATTTCCAAAATGAATAAGAAAAATTCTTTTGCTTTTTTGGGCAATACTGGGGATAAAACTCAGGGCCTAATGCATGCTGGGATAGAAAACAAAACTTAATAATTAAGCAAAGGTTTTCAGAAAAAGAAGAAATATAAAGGTTTAAAAACCATGAGAATGCCAAAGTCTTCCCGATTCATTCATAATTATTTCTTTTTAGTTTTCTCACTTTATTTCCTTCCATACCCCTCTATTTGCTTCATAGCCTACATTCCTCCCCACCCTCCCACCCCTGTACTGGGGATGGAACCCAGAGGCGTTTACCATTGAGCTAGTTCTCAGTACCCCCTACCCCCATTTTTAAATTTTTTTCTTTTTTTTTTTTCTTTTGAGACATAATCTTACTAAGTTTCTTAAGGCCTTGCTTAGTTGCTGAGATTACAGACATGCAGTGTGCATCATCAGGCCTGGCTTTCATTGTCTACATTTCAACCAGGCCACACCACTTGCAAGTTCCTGAGCACACTAGGCTCTTTCATTTCACACTTTTAAACTTGTTCCAGTGATCCAACCATTCTCTCTGCCTAGAATGCCCTTGTCCAAGAGAGAATGCTCAATGTCCAAGTCATCATTCTCAGTTTGTATTTGAATTTTTGTGTTTTCCATAATTGCTTCTTTTTTATTAATATATATATTTTTAGTTGTCAATGGATCTTTTTTGTTTTATTTGTTTATTTATATGCAGTGCTGAGGATCCAACCCAGGGCCTCACACATGCCAGGCAAGTGCTCTACCACTGAGCCACAGCTGCAGCCCATCCACAAGTGTTTCTTTAGGTTTTTTTCATTCTAAATTTAGCAAAGTCTTCATCCCTCCCTTTTTTCCCTTCTATTTTCTTAAACCCAGAATTTTTTATTTTTGTGGGTTAGGGTTTTTTTATTATTCTTTTTAGTTATACATGAGTACAATGTATTTTGACGTATCTTACATACATGAAGCATAACTTCCCATTTTTGTGGTTGTACTCTAGTAGAATGAATTAAACATAACTTTCCTATGTTCTTATATATATGAGTACACGACCAGACTAGTGTAACTCCGCATCATGTACAGAAACTAAGTCACTGGAGTGTGCCACTGTACCCAGCCAGACATTTGGTATAAATTCCCCCTCCCTTCCCTTCATTCCCCTTTGTTGAATCCAAAGTACTTCTGTTCTTCCCTACCCTTCCCCATTATTGTGAGTTAGCACTCATATATCAGAACATTTGGCCTTTGTTTTGGGGGACTGGCTTTTTTCACTTAATTCGATATTCTTCAGCTTCATCCATTTACTAGCAAATGCCATAATTTCATTCTTCTTTATTTCTGAGTAATATTCCATTCCATATATACTATATATATAAGTA